>NC_071112.1:28876250-29220000 GCF_024256425.1 Clarias gariepinus
GTCATGGAGTAACCTGGCCATGTGTCAGCCATTTGTTCCATTGTTGTGAGAAAATGTCTGTACTGTAATTCCCAAATGGTAACGTCAAGCCTTTTGAATTAAAGCTGAAAGTTTCATCTTAGGTGTTTAATTTCAATTACCAATATGGTGGTGTACAGAGGCCAAACTTTAAAAACATATTTATGCAGTACATTTAGTATAAGCACACAAACACACACACTGTACTGTAGCTGGATGGCCAGCCCAGTCCTTTTCCTTGTCTAATCATATTTCTAGCACATTAAGTAAAAGAATCACACTACAGCACTGCTGAACTGTCTCTTTTTATTTTTCTGCTTAGAAAACATATCAAGCTAAAACACATAGGCCTGAATCTAAAGCTTGAAACAAGTCAAAGTGCGCACCAGGAGCCGGTGCTGATTAGTGTCAATGCAGCCCTGATTAGAGTCAGTGATTGGAGTTCTCAACTAATTAGAGAAGAACTGAAATATCCTACCTGCTCAGCCATAGAAGAAAGTGCACTCTTCATCACCCCTAAATCATTTCAAGACTCAGGCAAACAAATAGTGCATCTTTTGCTTCTTGAGCTATTGCTTCTGATACTAGACCATGCTAGACCATGCATTCCTACCCACCATATAGCTACTTCTCAAGCTGCACTGAAGGTAAACAGTGCAACAGATAAATATGCCCCAGGACTACTGCATAATCGGAGACTTTGTTGTATTAACTGGTTTGTTTCATCGCAGAGCAACTTGTAAAAAACCACAAAGATAATCCTTAGGTGTGAAACGGCGTCTGGACAGCTCTGAGCGCAAATATGACAGTGAGTTACAAGACGAGAAATTCACCTAGATGTGCAAATGCACTCCTCAATCAAAGTGTCAGCTTGAGCTGCCGAGTTTTGCCACGACATGCTAATGCTTTCCAAACACGATGACTACTTCGGGGGACTGCAAAAAGAAGAGCGAAACTAAAAACAAAAACAAAAAAAAAGACTCTGCTGGAACAAAGCGCTGTAAAAGCTTTTAGCATCTTATACTTTATTCTGAATCTACTCACGAGGAAAGCATTCTGCAAATATTGATTTCTGCAAGTATTCGCAAAGGTCCTGGGTTGTACTACTTTTTTTTTTTTTTTTTTTCAATTAAACCTAGAAGCCACTTGGGTCAAGTGGATCAATTCAGTGCCCGTAGCTACATGTTAAGCACAGATTTAGTCCGATTGACTTGAGTCAACATATTGACCAAGCGGGAGCCGCTGTGTACTGGGGTTCCTTTATCACAAACAATGACACAGGCTTAAAGGAGAGACAGTGAGACAGGATTCAGTCAGAGGGCTTATGGGTTAGCGATATTTCTACAGCAGGTAAAGCTCTAACGTTACATTTTCCTAAATCTTTAGGACACCTGAGTTACATTAAAGAGCGGATTTTTTTTTTAAAGCTGCTATAACATAAGTGATAACCTGATGATGTAACTTATTACTTATACAGTACCTTCCTCAACAATGAGTGTGAATGGCATTCTGGATATGGAGTAGAATGGAAATGACTGAGACACTGAAAGAGAGAGAGAGAGAGAGAGAGAGATGTATAATATTAAGGACCCCAGTGCGAGCAAGTGCAGAGCTAGAAGACACAAAAACACTCGAGATGCAGAACAGCCCACATCCAGCTTCAGCTCACACTCTCACCAGGCTTTCTGACTCACTCTGCTCCTTTTTTTAGCATAAATTTTCACCTACACACACTGCAATTTTAGACTGAACAGAAACACCAGATCTATAACAGTATTTCTCATGCTGTCTTGCTACTTCCCCAAGCCAAACACACTCACGCCACCCCTCTAAACCTCAGATTCAGGTTAGAAACCGGGTGATAGCACTCATACTGCTCTTACTTGGGTTTATCTGACAGCCTACTACAGAGTGCAGGAGCATCTTTCCCGGATGATGACTTTTTGCTGAATGCTGCTGACATCTAATCAAGTCTGCCCACATAAACACCGAGGCCTAGTCCACACTAACACAGGTGAATATGTTATTCCTTTCCATCCACATCAGCTAATCCACGCTCAGTTTTCTCTTTGCTGTGTGCAAAGGGGAAAGCATTAACAAGTTTTTGCATCCATGGGGAGGAGCTGGACCTGAGCTACAAGAAGATGTCCATCATGCAACGATAAACACATTTATCCAGCCTGAAAAACAACTTGAGTCTCTTGGAATGTTGATTCATTTTTCCCAGGTAGCAAGAGCTGGATCAGTTCCAACCTCCACTCCATGGGCTTATATTTTGTCTCCTCGCAGGTGGATGGAGATGCATCCTGTCAGGTAGGAGAAGCTGGATCCATTCCCACTTTTCACCACGCCATGACATTCTTTTTTCAATCTGTTCAAGCAGGAGAAGCTGGATTAGTTCATACTCCATCCCCTGGATTTCAGGTTTAATTTAACCCAAGAAGAAGGATCTGTATCAGCCACCACCTGGACTTATGCGTTGACACAAAAGAGATTATTCATCTCAGACTCCACCCTCTGGATTTTTGGTTCAAGTCCTTCGATTTAGGGGAAGAAGCCAGATCGAGTCCCACTCGACTCTGTGGTATTCTGCTTCAACTCTGTTCAGGTAGAAGGAGCTACGCTGAAGCTACAGTAGATGGCGCTTTATAAACCATCCCCTGTGACTTAGTATTTAATTGAGCCCAGGACAGAGGAGCTGTATCACTTTAAACATTATCCCCTGGATCTATGGTCTGGCTTCTTCCAGGTAGAAGGAGATGGATTTGATGTCCCTTTATCATAATATTTCAACATACAATTTGACTGTTTCACATTTACACAAACATGCTTTGGTTGTATCTAACAACTGTTATGAAACATAGTTGGATTTTAGGAGACAAAATGATGTTGTACCCAGTTAGAATTTAGACAGTAATAGACGATGGATTACAATGTAACAGATGATCTCTCAGGTTAATTATAATCCCTGTACATTTCACACCACAACACCAGACAGACCTGCCACTTTTGCAGGAAATGCTAACAAACTTCCTTTTTCCTGGGTATGAAGTCACACAGCGCTCTAACCGAGATTTAACACCGGGTAAGTCAAAGCCCATGTAGGCTCAGATACCACAGCGGGAGTGCAGTGGCAGTGTGCAATCACAGTTCATTTACATCTCAGTCCTGCGAGTGTCAGAAGCAGCAGTAGCGAATAAGTGCACATGAATGAAGGGAAAACATCAGATGTAACCACACTAAAACTAAATCGTCTAGCTGTTCCTCTTCAATCTGGAGGGAGCTGCGAATCACAGCAATGATGTTCTTAGTTTTCTGCAATGACTAAAGTTTGTCACCACAGACATCAGTATCATGCTGAAATGTGTTTTTATTATTATTATTATTATTATTATTATTATTTTTCATTAATAGTTGTGCAACATTTTTGCATTTTTCCTAAGCCAGGCACCTATTTTCTTTCTTTAGATATAATCACTTTGCAGTTTATTCTTTAAAGAATGTCAAATAGAAAGGTACATAATGTAATGTTTCACCTAACTGTATGTTCCATACAAGTAATTGTGTCCCATGCTCAGTCTCAGTGAGCGTGTGTCACTCGTATACTCAACATCCTGATAGTATGTGTGTGTATAAAGGTCGTCCTACACAGTAGCCCCCTCCCTCCTCCTCTCCTCTCTCGTCTTACTTCAGCTTCACACACACACACACACACACACATATTGGAAACACTGTTCTGTCTGGATTCTTTTCAAAAGTGAAGTGCAGGTTAATTTGTTTTATGTTTACTTTATATTTTGTATTAATTATTTTTATATGAATATTTTTGTGTTGTGTAACTAATCATTTGAGTTTCCATTATTTCTTATAAATATATATACGAGAAATATCTGGATACGATATTCTTTGATATACGAGTGCTCTGGATTACAAGCACATTTCCAGAGTAAATTATGCTCGTAATCCAAGGTTTAACTGTATTTTATTAGTCATATTTTGTCTTACTGACATTAAAAACCAGGCAATAATAATAATAATAATAATAATAATAATAAAAAATTCCAGAGACATATAAAAGTTGTGTGATAAAGTTTCTGACACGAAAGAATATACGTATGTCTTTACTTATTACCTATACATTTTCTTTTAATTCCCAATTTGTTTTTTTTTTTATTATTATTACTACGCCTAGTGTGAATTAAATCTGTAAAAAGTTAAGTCACTATTAAAATCAAAATGTAAACATTTTGGCACTTACCACCTCAAACTCTCCTGCACACTCAACGCTTTCACCTGAGAGGCTTTGATGTTGCACTTTGCACTTTGAAGCAAAAGCCACACAGCCCTCCAGCTCAATTTCTCAAAGTTCTCTCTATTTCACATTTCCATAATTACTTGTTTTGATTATGCAGTGCTGAGTGTAATTTTACATTTTATGTCAATATAACACTTGGCATTTGTTACATCTCTACATATTGCATTTAAAGAGTGCATTTCCTTCATTTCTATGCACAGACAATTTCTTAGATGATGTAATTTCATAGTTCAAGGGCAACTTTTGCAAATGGTTATGATAATCTGTTTTTCATAAAGAAAGCCATTCTCAGCTTTTAGTTGTGGTTGTAGATTTAAGGTGACTATAACTATTAAATTATAGAAAATGTGTATCTGTTATCTATGTGTTACCTTTATTTTTAAAAATGGTGGTGGTTAGCACTTGTCGCCGTGCACCTTTATAGTTTAGGGTCTGTGTGCATGGAGTTTGCATGTTCCCCTTGTTCTTGATGGGTTTCCTCCAGGTACTTAGGTTTCCTCCCACAGTTGAAAGACATTTTTTTGTGAGCTGAATGGGCTGGCGCGTTGTCAAGAGGGGGGACCATTTCAAGTTAGAATAACGTGTAGTAGAATTTGGAGAGAATATCAGGGGAAGGTGATGAATAATTTTTTTCGAACAGCACAAACTGTAGCCAAATTTAATTCAAGCCAATCTAGTGCCTGTTGGAGAGAGTGTGGGGAACAAGTAGCCACACATACGCACATATTTTGGGACTGTCCTATTCTGCTTCCTTACTGGACAAATATATTTGGTCTTCTTAATGACATTTTTTAGGTTAATTTGCCCAGAGATCCTTTAATAGCTATCTTAGGAGTTAAAAAGGATTTAATAAAAAGTGAGAAGAGTAGATATCTTCTACGCATACGCCTAGTTGCAGCAAAGAAGAACATTACAATTACTGTAAATGGCTTCAGAGAAGGCCTCCGACACTTGAGGATTGCTTACAGACAGTGAGGGAAATCTACGGGATGAAAAAATAACGTACAGATTAAGACTCAGAATGAACCGGTTTGTTAAACAATGGAAACCCTTAATAAAAGAGCTGGGTGAAACATGGGGGGGGAGTTTTTTAATATACCCCATATTATTTATTTATTTTCTTACTTACCTATGTACTTATTTATTAATTTTTTTATAATTTTTGGTGAATTTTGTCAATTCTATATATTTTGACCCATCCAAAGCTGTTGTTCTGCGTTTATTGTTTTAGAGTGTTTTGTTACTTTTTTTTTCTTTTCTTTTGTTTTTCTTGTCATGCTGTGAAATGCAGTTCTGTTACATAACTTTGGAAAAATGTAATGTGAAAAAGAATTTCATGTACGAATTAAGATACTTTGTTATTCTTATATGTCTTGCAAGAAGATGTTTGTCAATAAAAAATAAGTTAAAAAAAAAGCTTGAATTCTTACTTATATCTATACGTATAATAGAACTGTACATTTAGCGTGTCTGTACATGATATAGTTGCGGAAAAAAATTTGGTGGGATGTTAGACGAGTAATAGAACACATCAAAGCGGTTTTTGAAATGGTCTGTCTGTTTGTGCACGCATCATGTTAAAACTACTGAACGAATTGTAATCGGGTTTTCACAGGTGTCTTTGGTCGGGCTTGAGGTAACATAAGGGCTTTGTTTCATCACAATCGGCCCACAGGAAGAGAAGATATGCTAATTTAAATATTAAAAGCTAAACACCTTCAAAAAATAATCAACCTTAAACAAATCATTAGTTTATCTCAAAATTCAACATATGGTGCTGTAATTTTTTTTATATACGCTTATGAGTGTGCAATTGATATCTCCTTAATAAACGCTTCATTCCGAACACCTTCATTCTGCACACTTCATGGTAACACGTAAAAATTTTAGTTCAATCCATAATTCAACAGATGGCACTGTACTTTTTTAAAAATGCGCTTATGAGTGTGCAACTAAATTCCACACAAACGAAGTCACAGGCACATCTAGTACAATAAAAAAAAATTAATCACATTTGACATATAACCTCATTTCCATGTTTAAATGTTCAAATAAAGCTTTTATTTCATTCTACCACAAAAAAGAAAAATCGAGCCTGCATGCAATCGGGCCTTAAGTATCCACACATACCTTAATGTTATGATGATGAAAGTTTTTCCTTAAAAAAAAATCATAGTATCAGTTATCCCCCCACACACTCTCTCTTTCCCTCTATAAGCATGTGCTATGTGCTGTTTTCTTAGAATAGGCACATTATCAAAGCTTCATTTCCTTAATGTCTAAGTAGCTCATTACCTCCACGGTCACACTGTCATCACGAGTGCATTCCACTAGACATGTCTTTCCACCAGACTGCTCAGTCTCCCATTAAATTTCCTCTAGCCATTCTGCTGAGATTATATCACTTCAGCTTTTCCTGCTCTCAGGCACAATTTGCCTTCACACAGCCAGCGAAAGGACAAAGAGAGAGCTAATGCTCATGCTCTACCTTCTGTTTCAAGAATTCCTAAAACAACGATGTCAGATCTGTTTCTTGACCACATTTACGCCTGATCAGATTAGGTACCTTATCAGCTATAAAATTGTACAATTTTCTGTGCATCATATTTGTTTAATGTCAACAAACTAATTATATAATATTTCCACCCTGTCCTGTAATTAACAATATTTTGCATCTTAAGCATCAGATCTACACCAGAAAAGTGGAAATACATTCAAGGGGCATTTAAAACATGTCTTTTATTTTACAGTACATAAGTAACATCATAACTCAAACCCCTCCCAATCCCATACATTATCACCCAAAGCCCTCCAATTGCATTACATTATAAGCCAAAAGCTTCCTATTTCCTTTCATCATAACTCAAGCTCCACCCATTCCCTTATATCATAACCAAAACCCCTTTTTATTCCCCTAAATTATAAACCAAAACCCCTCCCATTCCCTTACATCATTACCCAACACCCTCCTATTTCCTTGCAACATAACCCACATCCCTTCTATTGCATTACATCATAACCCAAACCCCTCCCATTTTCTTACATCATAACCCAAACCCCGCCTTTTGCATTGCATTATACTCCAAAAACCTCTTATTCCATTACATCCAAAACCGATCCCCTCCCATTTCATTACATCACAACCCGCATCCCTTCTATTGCATTACATCATGACCAAAAAACCCTTCTATTTCCTTACATCATCACCCAAACCACCTATTACATTATATTATAACCCAAACCCCTCCTACTGCATGACAACATGAACCACACCCCTGGTGTTTCATCACATTTTAATGTAATTGGGGTAGCAACTATACTTGCATTGCATTGAACACCTTAACGGGAAAAACACAAAAAGCTGAACTGCAATTCAACAGCAATACATATAATTTAATGTTGGCTATCCAAGTACGCATGCTGCATGAAGTTCAGGTGATTTAATTGTATTTTAATGTTTTAATTGGATGCATTTCCAACTGCGCCTTTACTGTATATGAATAATATCTCTATAATCCTGACACTCAAAATACACATGATGACTGACACATGACAGTTCACATGATGAACTGAAGGGGTGGAGTATGAACAGTGTGTGTGTGTGTGTATACAGTATGTATGTATGTATTCTTTTTGTGTGTGTGAGCCTGTGTTTTGTGTGCGTGCGTGCGTGTGTGTGTGTGTGTGTGCGTGCGTGCGTGCGTGCGTGCGTGCGTGTGTGTGTGTGTGTTAGTGTTCCACAGCTGCTGGCTTCTCTGGTTTCTCTTTCCTGTTCTGTCTGTCCTCCTACCTTCACGCTAATTGCAATAATTACAATGCCATCTTTTAAAGCCTTCATTGGCTCAGGCTTGAACATGGCTATTAATTTTCAAGCTGGAAAGAACTTATAGATGCAGTTCTCCTGCTATCGACCTTAAAAAAGAAAAGGAAAGGAAAGAAAAGAGAAAAAAAAGAAAAGAAAAGAAGCATAGGTAGTGTGACTTGTGCTAGACCTTATGTACTGTACCTATACACCTTGAATGTAGGGACTCATGAAAAATTTAAAAAGAAATGGGTAGAAACAGACTCATCCAGGCATGTTGTTTAATCATTAATGTAAAAGCAAATGTTGCTGCAATGCCCTGGTGCGATGTACAGTAATTAAATATCTGTGGGCAGTAACAGGAGTAGTGCCATGTACCATATGCCACATGCACAAGGCCCGACTGGGAAGGGAGAAGCGAGAAGGCAAGTGCATGGCATATACGCCAAGTTAAAAATAAATAAATAAATGTTCCGCTATTTTGTATTTGCCAGATCATGCAATAATGTTTAAAATGAAAACGTTATTAATAATAACATCCATTAATCTCCTAAAGAAACCATGCATTGTTGGATTTCTTTTTCCCCCTAAGAAAAGGCATAATAAGCTGACCTGCTTTCCTTTTTATTATTTATTTTAACATTGTATCTCCAGTTGTTGAGATTCTTCAGAACACACTTGTGTAAGAAGATAATGAACTCCCCTGTAACGACCGCTTCATTACTCCACCATGTGACTGATTATTTTCCTATAACTAGGAGCTATATGTGTTCTAGTGTTATTACTCAACTATTGTACTCTCTGTTTATTCACTCAACTTACTGTTTACTCAACTGCTTATGCATTTATTATGCTTATGCATCTATATAGTCAAAAGGAACTTTTTTTAACTCGCTCTTTTAATGATGTCTTTACATTTCATACATCAGAGTCCGAGAAACCAGTCTGAGAAAGCGTTCTGAAAACTGAACTCTGCGCTTTAGGTTAAATCAAAATGTTGAGCAGAAGGGACGTCATGAGCAGGTACTGTACGGTATGTGCCGGATGCTGATCTCAGCTTTGGCTCCAGTATTTCTACAATTTATTAAACCGTCAACGACGAGTACTAACGCTTTATTTTACATCTAGATTAGTTTAAGAAACAATTAAAATAAGACAATTTCTTAATTAAACACCAGCACGCATTAACTAAAATATTTATTCTAGATTTGGGGATTTGTTGAGCGGAGTTATTCATTCTTTTGCCTGCTGTATAATTTTGCACTCTTGGTGTGACGTATAATAAATCTGATTTTATTATATTTTTCTATTTATTCAGAGTAAAGCACCGTGTTCACTCCAACAGGAAATGACAGAGAGTAAATAATGGATCGTCTGTTTACACACGCACACACACACACACACACACACACTGGCCGCTCAGCTCGTCTACATGCTGTTTGGCCAGTTGATAAGTCAGAGTGTTTAATGCACGTTGTTTGCTCAGGATTTACTGCTCCCATAGGAGTCAATGGCTCTCTGAGTGTGTGTTTGTGTGTGTGTGCATGTGTGTGTAGTTGTACAACTTTCAGGCAACCATGACTACAGGCTCCTCGCCCTGAGAGACCAGTTTATCACCCGTCTGTAGAGCTCAAACACACTCTGATTTGTTTTAGTGTCTTTGTGAGGACCTCTCACTGATTAATTATTACTGCTGCTGATCAATGTTTTGCTGCTACACCTCGGGCAAAGCCTTAGGCTTATTTTTGAAAATAAATAAATAAAAAATAAAAATACAAAAAAAATTCTCAAAAAAAAAAAAAGGTGAAGCCTAATACACACGTCTATGAGCTCTAATGCACACTTCATGCTGCTCTTCCAAATCAAGTTATTTGGACAATTAATACCATTTGCACCGTTGTAACTTTGCTGCACATAAAATTGCACATCACCGCTGCCCTGCATTTCATTTCATTTCACATACTAGTTAATTTTCGAATGCTGAAAACTTGTGATCTTTATACTGTATATCTTGTATTTTTCTGTTCTTAGCATTGCACTACCGTAGTAACTTAAAGTCAACAAAATTACAACCAAAATATGTTAAAAACAAAAAAATACAAGCAAAAACATATTTTTTTTATTTTTAATTTTTAATTTTATTTATTTTCTAATCACCACCAGAATTTCCCTGCAGAGATCAAAGAACATAAACTGTCGTTTACTGTGAAATCTCTTATAACTGGCGTCTAATTGCACGTCTTAAAATTCTCTCAATGAACACTAATGTAAAACATGGATGTTCTGTAAAATGTTTTCATGAATTATTCAGTCAGAGTGTGTGTAAATGAAGCTCGAAAGCCATTCCTGTATAATTCATGCTTTCACAGACGAGACCAGCAAAGGACGCAAAACAGACATTTTTACATGTCGGCGAGATGTTACGAGTCACACTTGAGACACAATTTCTTTTTTTTTTTTGTCGTTTGTTAGCAAATGAAGCTAAAAAGCTAACACTGCGCGTTTAAAGCCAGGGCACACGAAGTCGCAAAATCTTTCATAAACATGAAGAAAAAGTCATTTTCCTGTAACATTTTGTTTAATCCTACAATGGTTTGTAAATCTCAATTAAACCACAGCGTTGTCAAATCCTGGATTCTGATTCTGTGACTCCATCTCAACAACAGTCACACAACTGCAAATTACAGGCTTATATTAATATTAATATTGATACGCTTTATGAGACAACCTCTTTATTGTCTTTACTTCCCGTGCACTAGCGCTCGTAATAACCCTAATCTACGCAGCGGGCCAGGCTAGTTCATTAGCTGTCACTAGCTAGCACCGGTAGATGAAGGACAGCTGTTAACTTGTTGTAAACACGGATCAGCTGAGGAAAAAACAAGCTTCACAGAGCCACCATGCCCGGAGAATAGTGTGTCCTGACATCCAGGAGGAAGATCCGCATCAATAATGCATGACAGCAGCGTGCAAGAAAAAGACCTGATGGAAACACATCTCAGTGCCGAGACCAGGGGAAGAGGACCATGACGAGAGATGCAGACAGCACAGGGTCTCACATTAGACCGATGAGCAGCGTGGAGTTTATTCATCATGATTCATTATAATTACATATGATTTCAATCGCATCATCATAATTAATATTATTTTTATATTTATTGTGCATTTTATTTGATTTCGGATTCGTATTTTAGAATCTCTCTTCGTATATTCGAGTGCTCATAGGTTCAATTCTAAATATATTTCAATTCAGAATTTTAATGCATATTTAAATTTGCAATTAAATTGAAAGTGGTATTGTAATTTAATTTTTGTTTATGTTGTTATTATTATTATTATTATTATTATTATTATTATTATCATTATTAGTATTAGAGGCAGTAGTAGTAGAAGAAGAAGGTAACAGTAGCAGCATAGGGGTGGGACTACCACTACCACTGCTAATACTAACAGCAGTACCACTGTAGTAGCAGCATCAGTAGGAGTGAAAGAAGTGGTACTATTAGCAGGGGAAGTAGTAAGAGTAGACGTCATAGGAGGAGCATTAGTAATAGTTGTGGTACTGTAGCAGTATCAGTAGCAGAAGAAGTAGGAGAAAGGGGAAAAAAAAGCAGCAATAGGAGAAGGGGGGGAAGGAAAGGAAGTAACAGTAACAGGAAGGGGGAAAAGAAACAGCAGCAGGAGGAAGAGGAAAAGATCAGAGAAGCAGTAGGAGGAGGTGGAGGAAAGGAAGTAGCAGAATCAGTAGGATAAGGATAAGAATCAGTAGGAGGATGAGAAGATCGGAGGCGCAGCAGTAGGAGGATGAGAAGTTTGAAGGCACAGCAGTAGGAGGATAAAAAGATCGGTGGCGTAGCAGTAGGAGGATGAGAAGATCGGAGGCACAGCAGTAGGAGGAAGAGAAGATCGGAGGTGCAGCAGTAGGAGGAGGAGAAGATCGGAGGTACAGCAGTAGGAGGACGAGAAGATCGGAGGTGCAGTAGGAGGATGAGAAGATTGGTGGCACAGCAGTGGGAGGATGAGAAGATCGGAGGCGCAGCAGTAGGAGGATGAGAAGATCGGAGGCGCAGCAGTAGAACGATGAGAAGATCGGAGGCGTAGCAGTAGGACGATCAGAAGATCGGAGGCGCAGCAGTAGAAGGATGAGAAGATCGGAGGCGCAGCAGTAGGACGATGAGAAGATCGGAGGCGTAGCAGTAGGAAGATGAGAAGATCGGAGGTGCAGAAGGAGGAGGATGAGAAGATTGGAGGCGTAGCAGTAGGAGAATGAGAAGATCGGAGGCATAGCAGTAGGACAATAAGAAGATAGGAGGCGTAGCAGTAGAAGAATGAGAAGATCGGAGGTGCAGGAGGAGGAGGATGAGAAGATCGGAGGTGCAGCAGTAGGAGAATGAGAAGATCGGAGGTGCAGCAGTAGGAGAATGAGAAGATCGGAGGCGCAGCAGTAGGAGGATGAGAAGATCGGAGGTGCAGGAGGAGGAGGATGAGAAGATCGGAGGCGTAGCAGTAGGAGGATGAGAAGATCGGAGGCGCAGCAGTAGGAGGATGAGAAGATCGGAGGTGCAGGAGGAGGAGAATGAGAAGATCGGAGGCGCAGCAGTAGGAGGATAAGAAGATCGGAGGCACAGGAGGGGGAGGAGGAAAAAATAGCAACAGCAGTAGGAGTTGTAGTAGGAGGAGGAAGAGAAGGAGAACAATGAGTACAAATAATAGTAGAAGTTATATAGTATTATTACATTAAATGTAATTATTTTTAGACATTTTAATAATTAATATAATATTTTATATTGTATTTTTGTACTTATAGTTCCCCTTTTTAGTTCAACTTTGTACATTCTGTTTTATTACTCAATGATTTAACTGAGCAACGTGACCAATGTATATGAACATACAGTAGCCCTATAAATATAGATTTTTATTGTCACTACTAAATAATATTAATAATAATAGTTTGCATTTATGTCTTCATTTTGTAATTTTAGCGTTCCAGATCTCAGAAGGTGCTAAAGACAGAGACGCTAAAAACATTAAGTTTAAATCAATACAAAAATGAAACTGTCAACACTTGGCCCAGAAAATAGCATCAAAGTTACACACAGTGCTATTTTTCTCTGTAGAACGCAGACAGCTCCATCACGGCGGTAATAATGGTCCATAATTATGATATCTGATGCGCTGCGAGACTTAATGAAAATGAACGCTTGGGTGGATTTAGTCCATCGAACAGCATGAGAGCCTGTGACTTCCCCTTTCAGATAATCTTCGTTTCGAATGCTGCAGCTGAGGGTTCAGTGTGAACGGGCCAGAAGCGCCACGCCTCTTTCGAGAAATAAATAAATAAATAAAAACAACTGCCGCGACCGACTTAAACTGCAGATCCGTAACACGTCACCGGCGGTAAATAAGAAGACACACTGTATACGTGGATTCCTTTTTCCTTCTATCACAGCACAGTAGAATTACAGATTCTGTAACGTTTGTCATTGTTTCCATAGCAACAGCTCATACACACATACTGTGCATCCGCATAATCTAGAGACTAATAAAGACATCTAAAAATCGTTTCAAATAATAACCATCAAGACCACAAAAGATGACGAAAAACATGTTTAACAAAGCAAACCGAGTACTCTTTCATGTTAAATATTTAAACAAGGCTTGCAAATCACGCCATGCTTCCATGAATTATTTTCATATAACCGCACAGTCTGTCATTTGTTACTCCTTACATTAATATGTTTTTATGTTTTCTACACTTTGGCCAGTCCAAGCCCTACAGTGCGTAACTGCACAGAATGATTTCCATGGACATATGAAGATCTATAACATGTAGCCTTGCCAACTCCACAGTAAGGGTAAGTAGCTCTTGGTTGTCCTAAAAACCGCTAGAAGTTGCTAAATAACATCATCACCTAGTAAAAACACACTGTCAATATTGTGTAGAACTGTAAATCTCATTTTAAAATAACTTTCTCTAGGCCCACATTACACATATGAATCATGACCTGTACAGTGGAACCTTGGGTTGCGAGCATAATTTGTTCCAGAAGTGTGCTTGTATATCAAAACACTTGTATATTGAGTGTATTCATATACAGTATATGAATTTCCCCCCATAAGAAATAATGCCATCTCTGATGATTCGTTTCACAACCCAAAAATAATCATATAAAAATATAGTAGTTAATACAAAATACACACACACACAAACACACACATGCACACACACTTTACCCAATTGAGACTCACCTGCTTGCATAAAAATAAAATAAAAGATGCTTTACACACTCTCACGTGGTTGGCTATACAGTATGAATAAGAGCATGGGAGGCGATGAGCCACAATTCCGCAGCGCAAGAGAAAAAAGAACCACTGGCTCAGTTGTGAGTTGTGCTCAGCGTCAAAACAAGAAGTGTATCCGTGATGCATGATACTCGAAGATATTTGGTACTCATATATCAAGACTTGCTCGTTTTTCAAGTAAAAATTCATGACAAATTTTTGCTTGTCATGCGGAACTTTCACGAACTGGGTTACTCGCAATCCGAGATTTCACTGTATTATTAAATGTTTAAATATCAAATTAAATCAAACGACTGCTATGTGGGTCTAAATTTCTAGCTAAATGACATCTAATCCTCCTTTACCGGGGTCGGGCCCACGTGCAAGACAAGAGTCAAATGTTGACGGCAGAACAATGCTACAATACAGTACATGCTTTCATGTCGAAATCTCAGAAAGTGGTCAATTTAAAGTGAGATCACTTTAAATGATGATTTTTAAAATAAACTTCTTCCTTTTTATTGATCAGAACTAGCGATGCTGGAGACATAACTCCGATATTCTTGCGATTAACGAGAATAGAACAGTTTCGTACTCTACGATGTTTTTAAAAATAATAGAGCGTATAAACACGTTTTTATCTTGTTCAAAAAATAAAAAATACTTGTCTGTAAACTAAAACGAGCCCCAAAGATATTAACTTGTTCATATAAGACAAATAACATATGTACCTAAGATAAGTGTTCTGAAGTGTGTGCACTCTATTTCTGGGATATCATAAATGAGATAAAAAAATTTGTAATTAGTAATCAGTACAAATCAAGGAGTCACGTGACTTGATCACATGATCTGACACCTTCTTGATTTCTCATTACCCCCCCCCCATCATGTATCAGGGTGGGGCTTCTAAAGTGAAGATGGACAGCCAAACAGAATTTGACATGCTGAGGATTCTGGGAATCGCAGTGTTATTGGGAGCGGCTGCAGTCAGAAATGTGACGTTACAGCATCATCGTGTCCCGTAAGGATCACAGGTGACCCTCCGGCCCTCCTGATCTGATTACACACTGCTTGTGTGGGAACAGGACAGCTAATGGACGCGTCTCTGAGAGGAGATCACTCCCCAGAGATCGCACTTGTGAACGTAAAGAGGAACAGGGTCGCAGCGTTCACATAAAACCGAGCGCTATTCTGAAATGTGTGAAGATTTCTCGTTAACAAGGAACAGTTTTTTTTGGCATTTTTCCCAGTGGAGTACAGATGTGGCTGATGTGAGACTGAAGTGTGGGCATGTTAAAAAAAAAAAAAAAAACTTAGATTCTTAAAGGAAACCCCTGTCATGTTTTGAGTTTCGTTATTCTAGTTCCACTTTGGTTTACGGTTTGACATGTTATATTTCACACAATGCCGTGTTACTGATAGTAATGCAGTGGGATTTAACCTTCACCTTCATCTCTTCCTCAAGAGAGAGCAATGTGGCAGCGCTACTACCTTTGTCTGTCCAGTTCTGTGTGGAGTTTCTCATGTTCCTCCTTCAGTTCTTCTAGGTTCCTGATGATCCTCCAACCTCATGACTGGAAATTATTAGAGATTTAAACCCCCACCTCATACAGTATCTAGTGTTTCCAGGACAGGTTAGGGATCCTCCATGACATCTTCAGTAATCATCACTTTTAAAGAGAAACACTTAAAGGTTGTGGTTTAAAAATGGGACCATTTTGGAAAAACTGAAACCCTCTATAAACCCCAAATAAAATTAGACATAAAATCAAAAAATTCACAATCAAATGAATCTATGAATATATATAGAACATTTTAATGTGTTCGTTTGTACATAACATGTACTGCACAGTGTATAGAATAAAGAAGGATGGATTTAATGAATCAGTCACTAATACAGCGGTACTGTACCTGGGCATAAGAATTTAATCCGTTCCGGAGGCGAGTCCTCAAGGCGAAAATTCATATTGCAAAATGCATTTTCCCAAAGGAAATAACGTAAATTTAAAACTACCAGCTACCACCCAAAAATATTTTGAATATTATTAATTTCCAACACTATCATATATCATATTTTTGCATATAAAAACAATCAAAACATTTAGAAAAGACATGACCTCAGTTAACCTCAATTTATGATTCCTTTTGGCACCGACTGCTTCAAAAACCAAAGTGAAAGTGGTTTCTTCTTGCTACCATCCTTGCTAACATTCTTGGGACCCATGGGGCTAGGTCTTTACTAAATTTTGAACAAAATGCAAAAACCACCCCAACCCTTGCATTGCTCGGCTTACCACTGACACAAACCAGGTTTGAACGGCTCCTGGACATACGCGTAACTTAATTGGTTTAGTTTGTTTATTCGTATGCCGAAAATGTTTTTTTTTTTTGCTAAATTTCAGTTCTTAATGCGAAAATTCTTAAGGCGGGGCATTTGTATGGCCAGGTACCACTGTAGTAAATATTCAACTTATCACTTATACAGTATATAGTACGTAATTTGTAGCTGTCTCTCTCTCTCTCTCTCTTTCTCTCTCTCTTTCTCTCTCACACACAAACACACACAAACAACCATGCAGCAAACGCACAAATAAGAAAACAAAAAACTGCAAAGGGAAAAGAATGGTGAGAACCCAAAAAATTAAACAATCAGCAAACTCAGTGCGTGTGTGAGAAAGAAAGAGAGAGAGACAGAGAGAGAGAAAGTGGTGTTCCCATGTCTATTCTGGTTGCAGTGGGAAGTTAATTTATTTAAAAGTGTGAAATTCAATTATAGGAGGATATGATGATTCCCAGCCGCTAGAATAACACGTGCAGCTCTTCCTAAGAAAAAAAAGAAATAAGTTAATAAACGCAGATGAAATATGTGATGAGTAAAACACTACAGTGCGAGCTGTTATTGGAAAATAATCAATAACAACAAAATGGTGGGATGAATTAGGATCACTGTTGACTCTTTTCCTAAAACAGGACGTCTTGAGCTGTTTCTTTGCGGACAGTTACAGTTTATTATTTACTATTTACTGTTTATTATTTCTATTATTAGAATAACGCGTCCTATATTTTATGCCGAGTGTCAGAGTTAACAGTCTGAGTTAACAACATTCCTCCGAGCTGCTGTGATTTAAAATTAATCAACATCTTCGGACCAATCAGAATCGAGAATTCAACAGCGTTGTTTCGACACGAGCGCAATCGGAGTTTACTCCGCATCCATCCTGGATGTGTGTGTCTTTGTGTGTGTGGCAACAGGACTGTTATTCCTTGTAAAATACCCCAAAGAATCACTCGAACATCTGTCGTATCTTCTCAAAATGAATCGTCAGGACTCTTACACTCCACAGATGTTGTTTTAAACACCACCCAGCAGCACTAACGACGCCATTTACGGGGCCTGCCTTCTTTCGCTCGTCACACCAGAGCTTTCCTACGCAGGGTTATCAGAAGAGACAGAACAGAAGGCAAGTATCTGTCACGATGATCTCAGGAGCGGCTCTCCATCGATCGGCACTGAGTGCGCTAATTAAAGAAGAGCTTACTCGTGCAACGCCGAGTAAACTAAACGCACAAGCATTAATTACAGTCAAATGAAATACATTGTCCCCGAGATCCTCGGGAGATTTCACCTATCGATAGCGGGAGAGAGAAGCCGCGAGACGTCGTCCTGATGGAGGAGCGCGTCCGAGGGTGATTAGTTAACTGCCACTATGGCTCCAGCCGGTCGATAACGATCTCTGTTTCCTGATCATTATAAACACATAAACAGAGGTTTTTCATTTTAAATGCCTTGGAACAACTCCGAAGTAGGTCCAAATGTAAAAAAAAAAAAAAAAAAAAAAAAACAACACAAGTTGATTTTCTAAAAGACCAGCTCTGACAGTAGGTTAGATTAATGTGCTCACTCTGAATCGGTAACGTTTCTTAAGTAACATCTCATCCACACAGACTTGTACAACAAACCAAAAAGCAGTATAATTGCTAACATAGTGATGTTTACTGAACATTTTTTTATGAAGGAGTCTCCAGGGTCTCCAGGGTCTCCAGGGTATCATTTGCACTGACTCGACCTGGGTTAAAAGCCCTTCAAAACATTATCAAAACCTGGATGTAAAGTGCTGAACCGAGAACTGTGTGGAAGAAATGTGGCCAGAAAGAATCATGGAGGAGATCACTTTAACACTTGGGGAAGTTGCATGTGATGGGTGTGTCAGGGTGAGAAGGAAAGCTCATGCCCCCATCATGCATAGTGTCCACTGTACGAGCCTCTGGAGACAGTGTTATGATCTGGGGTTGCTTCAGTTGCTCAGGTCTAGACTCATCAACGTTACGTAGCAATAAAATAATGTCAGCTGATGATCTTAATGTACTGACCAGGTTATCAAATTATTGGAGTTTTCCTTCCCTGATATCACGGGTATATTCCAGGACTCAGATTGTGAATGACTGGCTCTGGGAATCATTGCGCAAGGAATCATTTTCACACATGACCTGGTGTGTGCTGTAATCAAAGCTGAAGATGATTAAATTAAATATTAGAGTGTGTGACTCTTTTTTTGGCCAGGCAGTGAAATTAATTGCAACAGTTGGCAAATTGATGCATGCGATTTAAAAGAGTGAAACATTCTGTTATTAAAGCAATATTACACATGAGGCTGTTGTTCTGAATATCAGCACCAGGCTGTAGTCATAGACACCCCAACGTAATGTTGTAATGAGTAATGTGTCTGTGTGTAGCATTCAGACTTCAGATGAGAATACATACATACATACAGAAAAGCTAAACTGCAGCAGGAAAGCTAATTACAGTAGCTAATTATTTCATCTACTGTGAAAATAGAATGTAACAGTTTCTCCAGCCATCTAATCCTGAACAT
The DNA here is from genome assembly GCF_024256425.1 of Clarias gariepinus. NCBI lineage: Eukaryota > Metazoa > Chordata > Actinopteri > Siluriformes > Clariidae > Clarias > Clarias gariepinus. The sequence continues at coordinate 28,895,542 of NC_071112.1, forward strand.
TTTTTGGGCAAATGAATGGGCATGACGCCTCTGATGAGAGCACCTGTGAAACAGCTGAGTGATGCACTGAGTTAAACACGCCAGTGCTGTTATACCCTATATCAGCACTCATGGTACTTTGACAGATCTAACTGGTGATAAATTAGTTTGCTGCGTTTAATCAGAATGAAAATATACTTTAACAGAAGAAAAAGAGGAAGATTGTTTGGTAACAATTTTAGTTAGGCTTCCTATTTTTCCTAATAAATTCTGCCTTCTGTGTTCTGATTAGTTACAAGACCTCGGCTCATTTATAACTGCTTAGATGCTTTACCGGATGTGAAATGCCAAAGACAGGTAGGAGGAGAGATCATTAATCAGGAATGGAAGCTGAAGTTCCTAGGAACTCATCCCATCATGTTACTCTGGTGTGGGACAAATTTGCATCAAAAATGTATTTATTCCACTAACTCACTCACTCACTTATCATCTTTACCGCTTTATCCTGTATTTACGGTTGCGGGGGGCCTGGAGCCTATCCCAGGAGGGTAGGGCATGAGGTGAGGTACACCCTGGACAGGGTGCCAATCCATCACACACATACACACACTGGGAACGCCAAATAGCCTAACCTGCATATCTTTGGACTGTGGGAGGAAACCGGAGTACCCGGAGGAACCCCACCATGCACCGGGAGAACATGCAAACTCCATGCGCACAGGGACGGGAATCGAACCTGGCCGGGAAACAAACCTGGACCCAGGAGGTGCAAGGCGACAGTGCTAAAATATTTAACATATTTATTCCAACAAGAGAGAATATTTATCTCCTAAATAAATTATTAAAACAGAGCTCAAACGGATCAGTCAGACTATCCCGACGGAAATGTTTACATAATGCATTTGGGATTTAATTTTTCTTAGTGGAATATTAGGGTCTGTGTAAACGCAGCTAATGATTGTATTCCAGAACCTGCTTAAGACGAGCTTTCTGAATATCCAAGGATGGAAAAAAAGCACACTATATTGTCCTTTGTTTAATTTAGTTCCAATCATATCTTGGATGAGGTCACTTACTGTAGAATGTCTTTAAGATCCTGTAACATTTTGGACATTTGTTATTTGTATGATAAAAAGCTTTGCACTTTCAGTGATTTAAGAGCAAAATGCAAAATTTCCCCAAAACCCATTGCTAAAATTATGATGATAAAGACTTTAAGGTTTAAGTGTTTGGGTTTAATGTATAAAACTTGAGATTTCTAAATGTCTCTGCAATCCAGCAATCGCTATCGAGGATAAAGCAACCGTCATCATCTCCATTAAATAACACACTTTACACATTCTCTCTGAAACACCTTCCAGAACCGGCTTGTAGTTCATAGCGAGCTCGGCTAATACACGCTAGCCTCGTCGGCGGTGAATAACTTTCATAAGGAACAATAGATGATGAAGATGGCCGGCGAGGCTACATAAGGACAAACGAACATAATCCTATGGAAGACTTACTCACTGACAGAGAACTAATCTCCGTCTCCAATGCCCGGCTTTAACATTTCAAACATGTGGACAGCAAGGGGGAGGAAATAAAATAAAAATGCGCTTCCGTTCGAGCCCAGAGTCTATAATATTAGTTCACAGAAGAGCAAAATTGAAGAGGAAAAAAAATGTAATGTGATTTTCCATTAGCAGATTAAAAATGTCTTTCATGGCTGCTTTTCCACTTAAATCCCGAGCTGTGCTCAGTAAACCAGCGTTTCCGGATTTATAACCTCAAAATGTCAGAGAGCAGTGAAAGTTCCTCTGCAGTCTGCACATCGCACGGCTCAGTGAGAGCTACGCCGCGCTATAGCGCTGTACGCTGGGAAGAGGACAGCTCTGGGGTTAGGCTGAAATATATTTTTAAATATGGTAAAATATTCTGATGATTTCAGGTGAGTGTGATTTATGGGGGAAAATATTAGAAACATTTATCAAAAACATTTGATTAACTGAACACGTCATTGTTTTTCATATTGCGGAAATATTATGTTGATTAAATCAGCGGAAATTATATAAAAATTACACTAGCTTGAAACGTTAAACTCACCGCCTATACCGCCTTTCCCAGGAGACTTAGGGCACGAGGCGGGGTACTCCCTGGACCAGGTGCAAATCCATCACGAGACACCCATACACACACATTCATACACTACGGGTTAGTTGGGAACAAAAATTAGCCTAGTTTACATGTCTTTGGACTGTGGGAGAAAACCAGAGCACCTGGAGGAAACTTACCAAGCACAGGGAGAACATGCAAACTCCATGCACACCTGAGGCAGGAATCAAACCCGGGACCTGGAGATTCAAGGCGAAAGTGCTAACCACTAAGCTACTGTGCTGTCACGTTAACATCCTTAACATTATGATATGTTTGATGTGGTTGGGATTAATATCCAAATATTTGTCACATCCCAGTTAAAAAGCTGGGGTCAGCAGGATACTAAAGCATACTGTAAAGGGTAAAGGGCCTTGTTCAAGGGCCCAATAAGGGCAACTTGGTGTGGCTGGGGCTTGAATCCCCAACCTGTCAATCAGTAACCCTGAACCTTAACCACTTGAGCTAACACTGCCCCAAAATTTTGGAATAGAAGAGCACTGGTTGTGGTTGTTCTTGTGTTGTTAAGCACATTGGAAAACAAGTAACATCATTTCTAGGAGGTTTTTTTTTTTTTTGAGCGGGATTGGGTTGCTAGCCCAACACCCACCCCTCCACCTTTTTCGTACAGGGTTTTGGCCTAGCAGCAGTGGTGTGACTTTGCACGTGTATAGAGTTAAGGGCCTTGACCAAGGGCCCAATGCTGGCAATCCACTAGTGGCTGGGGTTAAACCCCACGACTCTTTAATTAGCATCCCAAACCATAACCACCTGAGCCTCCACTGCCACGTCATTTGCAAAATAATAATAATAATAAAAAAATAAAAATGAGAATACCTTTTTTTGTTTTATTATAATAAAAAACCTTGAAATATTCTACTTTATGTAGTATTTCATCCTGGAACTTAAATACAGTAGACATAACTGGTATTATACGTCATGAATGCAAACTAAATAGAACACCACAACAGAAATCGTTACAATAAAGCACGGTGGTGGTAGCATCACCACAGTTGAGCGTTTAGCCTTAGCCTCTTGGTTGTGTATGTGACTAATCTTTTTGTGACCTGGTAACTGTTTTTCTCGAATCTGCTTTAATATTGTTAATAAATAATTAGAATTTTGCTAAAACGACATGTAAGCCCTTACAATGACACACAGTCCTGGTAGCACATTATTGAACAGTAGCACTAGACTCTTGGTTGCTTCTCTGACTAATCCCCTCGTTACCTGATCACCGTCTTTAGATGGACATCCTGCGTCTTTGTCATGGTGTTCCACATTCTTTCCATTAACTCTGACATCAAACTCTGGCTGAGACTTCTCCAGAATGTTTTGTTCTTCACGATGTTTGATCAGGTACCAAATTCAGGGTTCTTCCAGGAACAAGTGCATTAGTACAGAGATCCACTGCCACTTTAATTGTGCAGACATGTTATCCTTGTAAGTGTCAACAACTGTCATCTTCATTCATGATCTAAATCTACATCCAGAGTTTTGTAAAGTTGCATCGTGACTCTGTATATAATTAAAGGCGCTGTGTACTGTACATAAAATTCGAATTGACTCGTGTGTAAGAAGCTCTCATTGGTTATCCCGAGTTATGTAAAGAGTATTTTTGGTGCTGCAAGCTGATGGGATAATGGGCACCTTTCACGTCGAATGAAGACGCAGCACATTTTCCCGAGTTTGCTGAAGTCAGCTGGAGCATTAGGTAGGCTCATGCGTTTCCTCTCCATCCGGCTGGAGGAAAGAGGTGAGATTAAGCTCCGCTACGTAGGGCCAATTGATTGTGGCATTTTAATTTACTCCACCGACGTTTCCTCTTCCTACAGCTATAGACTAGAATAATGCTTCTGATAAGCACAGCTGGCCAGATGATATGCGACATACGTGCTGAATGTATCCTATGCAATACAAGGTACGATACATCTTGTTTAAAACTTTCTGACATGACTTTTAACCATTTTTTTCTGACTTTCTTCGGTATGTTTGGAGTTAGGAGATGTTTATATTATCACAGTAGATATTTCCCCAAACCGTGGTCATGTTTATCCAACATCGCTTTCAGGATAAAGCGGTTTAGATGATGAATGAGTTACACTGACACAAGTACAGTAATACTGACTCAGGTAACTACTCAGTAGGTTAAAGTCAAGAGAAGTTTAATACTTTGAATTTCATAATGGTAATCCATATAAAAGCAAAAAACAAGCGTACTTCACCAAATTTACTTAGTTATGAAGTTAAGCTGCATCAAATATACTGAATCTCACTCACGTCTTCTATACTGCTTAATCCTGTATTCAGGGGCGCAGGGGGCCTGGAGCCTATATCCAGAAAACTTAGGGCACGAGGTGGGGCACACTCTGGACAGGGTGCCAATTCATCGCAAGGCACACACACATTCACACACTACGAGCAATTTGGGAACGCCAATTAGCCTAATCTGTATGTCTTTGGACTGTGGGAGGAAACCCACGGGAGGTAATCCACCAGTGGCAGGGGTTGAATCCCTGAACCTTCCCAAATCTCAGCTTTAGTTAAAAAGCAAACAAACAAAAAAAACCAAACAGGTTATTCACCATATGAATGAGCTGTTGCTATAAGGAATATATATTTATATAGTTGCTATGCCATTTATTACCTTTGACTTTTTCAGCAAGGTCATTAATGAATTTATCACTTATCGAACCTTGATATAGAATGATTCTTCCTGCATTTATTGATTGTACTACCTGTAAATGCCGGTGTGTGTGTGTGAGATGTACAGTATTCTCTACAAGTCCACCAACAAATATAACGTTTTTATTAACACAAGCAAAATAATACACTCAGGGAATTATGTAGTCACAGAGCGTGATTGCATTTCATCCCTGCACAATATTAATTGCCTGTCTTCTAGTGTTCTGGTGTTTTCCTGGAAATGCAACAGCTCGAATTTATTCTTCAGGCAGCTAAACGGCATATTATTGTGAAGCGCAAAGTCGCACGTCTCGGCAATTTCATTTCGGCTGGGAGGCCAAAACACGGCGCCCCGCCTGTACGGGAAACCATTTGGTGCTGAAACCTGTTGAGCAGATAAGTGTGTCCATCACGGAGACGCTGGCCGGCGGGAGATTTCGCTAGCGCTCTCTCTCTCTCTCTCTCTCTGTCTATCTGTCTCCATGCTGGAGGATTCAGACACTCGTTCGGCTGCCTGCCGCTGCCTTTGGGCTCTTCATGAAGACCTGCTGGGACGATCCAACACTGCGCTCTTACCTGAGGAGATCTTTAGAAGCAGAGGAAAGGAGTTTAATAGATCTCTAGCTGCCCTCAGGTCCGCACCGGGCTCATCAATAAACTGCTGACTGGCGGCACTTCGTTAGGGTGCCATAACATTTGCCAAAGATAAATAAATAAATAAGGTTGCCTGAGGAATATGGTGTCAACGTCAGTGCCTGATTATCTCACGTCATTGTATATGTTTTTGTTTAATTTTTTGACAACCAATATGTTTAAATATCCACAGCATAAAACATAAAAAAAAACACACACATAAAAAAACATGCTGTATATTAATGTACTGGATAATCACAACAAAACAATTACACAATAATTGAACAATATTCAGTCTGAGATTCATTGTATCCTAGTTACATATAAATAAAGTATGGACTGTAAGTAAAGAAAAAAACAATCCTGTGCTATTTCAGAGAAGTTGTGTTGTAAGGAAAGACAGGAACATTCCTGTATGAGCTGCTACTCAAATAGTTTTAAATCTATTTTCATTATAACATCATAAGCAAATTTAAAATCTGTTCAACAAGACGTCCGGACGTCCATAACTGTTGTGATGCAAAGACACTATTTCTATACATACTTTAACGTACAAATGCGTCCACAGGAACGCATTTGAATTCAAAAATGTGTACAGAACAAGTATTTATTATAAGCAGAAATAAATGCAAATAAAACATTATAGAAACGTTCCAAGAGGTCGACTTTGCTATTTCACTTTCCTGTAGATTCTGCAATCAGGTGGGATGTTAGCAGAGGTGGGTAGAGTAGCCAAAAAATTTACTCAAGTAAGAGTAGCTGTACCTTAAAATAATATAACTCAAGTGGAAGTAAAAAGTAGTCATCCAAAATATTACCCAAGTAAGAGTAAAAAAAAAAAAAAGTATTCGGTGAAAAGACACTCGAGTAATAAGTAACATATAATCACACAAACATGAAAAAAAGAATTCTATACTCACAGCAAGATTGTTCACTAACCACAAGATCCCACTATTAGTAGCATGGATTTATGAGCGTTCCGCAAAATTAGAGAAAGATGTGAAAACTTTTGTTTGCACATGCGCAGTGAGTGTATGTTGGACGGATTCACAGGTAGGATGAATTTATGTAACATCGGCTGAAGACGTGATTGGTTAAACGGAGTCATGTGATTATTGTTGCTGCGTCTGATTGGTGAAACAGTCATGCAGTAGATCCACCGGCTGCATGTTTACAATAAATGGTTAGAAAGTAACAAGTCGCGTGTAGCCGAATGTATCTGAGTAAGAGTAGCGTTTGTTTTTCACAAATCTACTTAAGTAAAAGTAAATGGTATGGTGCAATAAAACTACTCATAGAAGTACATAAAAAAAGTTACTCAAGTAAATATAATGGAGTACACGTAACTTGTACCCACCTCTGGATGTAAGTTTCTGCAAATCAGAAGGGCACGGGTTAACGGTACTAGCTAGCTTGCTTCATTCATGTAATACCGCAAAATATCAGCGAGGTCAGATGATGTTAATATATTGAGAGAAATGACATAGCCTAAGTTCAGTTCCCACTTTCATGATTATTGCTACAAATTGCTTTATTTTTTTTTATTAAAGTTTTTTGCAATGATACAAACACCATGGCGGACATCCTGGGGACATCTTTTTTTTTTAGGCATGCGGATCTACAAGTTACAGAAATGCTGTAGCTTCACTACAAAGTCTTTTGTGCATGTTCAAAATAATCGTAGCCAGCAAGTTAGTTACGGGTCACTGCAGACCACAAGCAAGTATCACAAGCCACAAGCTTAGCATACGACTTACCCACGGTTAATCAATAAAACTAGTCAGTTACCCAGACAAAGACATAAATGTACAACTAGATAATGTTAGGGTGACCTGACTGGATGACTTTTAACAGATACCTGATTGGGAAGTAACCTTACTGAGCAGACATCTTATTGATCAGTCCTGTTTGGTTAACCATTGTATTAGGACAGTCATCTTACCGGGACAGTTTTACTAGACAGTTATCTTTTTGGGCAGCCATCATACAAGGGAATCATCATCTTCATCAGCTATTTAATTGGGCAGTTACAGTGGGGCAAAAAAGTAATTAGTCAGCCACCAATTGTGCAGGTTCTCCCACTTAAAAAGATGAAAGAGGCCTGTAATTTTCATCATATGTATAACTATGAGAGATAATATAAGAAAAAAAAAATCCAGAAAATCCCATTGTAGGATTTTTAAAGAATTTATTTGCAAATTATGGTGGAAAATAAGTATTTGGTCACCTACAGTACAAACAAGCAAGACTTCTGTCTCTCACAGACCTGTAACGTCTTCTTTAAGAGGCTCCTCTGTCCTCTACTCATTACCTGTATTAATGGCATCTGTTCTCAGTATAAAAGACATCTGTACACAACCTTAAACCGTCACACTCCAAACTACAATATGGCCAAGACCAAAGAGCTGTCAAATGGCACCAGAAACAAAATTGTAGACCTGCACCAGGCTGGGAAGACTTCTGCAATAGGTAAGCAGCTTGGTGTAAAGAAATCAACTGTGGGAGCAATTACATTATTAGAAAATTAAAGACGTACAACACCACCTCCCTCGATCTGGGGCTCCTGCAAGATCTCACCCCGTGGGGTCAAAAAGATTACAAGAACTGTGAGCAAAAATCCCAGAACCACACGGGGGGACCTAGTGAATGATCTGCAGAGAGCTGGGACCAAAGTAACAAAGGCTACCATCAGTAACACACTGCACCACCAGGGACTTAAATCCTGCAGTGCCAGACGTGTCCCCCTGCTTCAGCCAGTACATGTCCAGACCGTCTGAAGTTTGCTAGAGAGCATTTGGATGATCCAGAAGAAGATTGGGAAAATGTCATATGGTCAGATGAAACCAAAATTAAACGTCGTGTTTGGAGGAGAAAAAATGCTGAGTTGCATCCAAAGAACACCTACTGTGAAGCATGGGGGTGGAAACATCATGCTTTGGGGCTGTTTTTCTGTAAAGCGACCAGAACTGATCCCTGTAAAGGAAAGAATAAATGGGGCCACGTATCGTGAGATTAGGCATTGAAGATAAAACGTGACTGGGTCTTTCAGCATGACAATGATTCCAAACACACCGCCTGGGCAACGAAGGAGTGGCTTCGTAAAAAGCATTTCAAGGTCCTGGAGTGGCCTAGCCAGTCTCTAGATCTTAACCGGATAAAAAATCTTTGGAGGGAGTTAAAAGTCCATGTTTCCCAGCGACAGCCCCAAAACATTACAGCTCTAGAGTAGATCTGCATGGAGGAATGGGCCAAAATACCAGCAACAGTGTGTGAAAACCTTGTAAAGACTTACAGAAAACATCTGACCTCTGTCATTGCCAACAAAGGGTATATAACAAAGTATTGAGATGAAATTTCTGTTATTGACTTATTATTATTACTTATTTTCCAGCATAATTTGCAAAAAAAATATTTAAAAATCGTACAATGTGATTTTCTGGATTTGTTTTCCTATATTGTCTCTCATAGTTGAGGGATACCTATGATGAAAATTACAGGCCTCTCTCATCTTTTTAAGTGGGAGAACTTGCACAATTGGGCAGTTGTTTTACTGGGAAGTCATTTTATTTTGCAGCCACCTTGTTGGGGAGCCATAGTGTTGGACATTTATCTAATTGAGCAGTCAATTTACTGAGCAGTCATCTAATTGGTCAGCCAGTTATTTTATAATTATATATATATATATTGCAAAAATATTAGTAGGTGTAAATGAAACATGGTGGCAGATTTTAGGAGAAAATATATAAAACTGTATTTTATATATATATATATATATATATATATATATATATACATACACACTCACCTAAAGGATTATTAGGAACACCTGTTCAATTTCTCATTAATGCAATCTAATCTAATCAACCAATCACATGGCAGTTGCTTCAATGCATTTAGAGGTGTGGTCCTGGTCAAGACAATCTCCTAAACTCCAAACTAAACGTCAGAATAGAAAAGAAAGGTGATTTAAGCAATTTTGAGCATGGCATGGTTGTTGGTGCCAGACGGGCTGGTCTGAGTATTTCACAATCTGCTCAGTTACTGGGATTTTCACGCACAACCATTTCTAGGGTTTACAAAGAATGGTGTGAAAAGGGAAAAACATCCAGTATGCGGCAGTCCTGTGGGCGAAAAATGCCTTGTTGATGCTAGAGGTCAGAGGAGAATGGGCTGACTGATTCAAGCTGATAGAAGAGCAACTTTGACTGAAATAACTTCTTGTTACAGCCGAGGTTGGCAGCAAAGCATTTGTGAAGCCACAACACACACAACCTTGAGGCGGATGGGCTACAACAGCAGAAGACCCCACCGGGTACCACTCATCCCCACTACAAATAGGAAAAAGAGGCTACAATTTGTACGAGCTTACCAAAATTGGACAGTTGAAAAAATGTTGCCTGGTCTGATGAGTCTCGATTTCTGTTGAGACATTCAAATGGTAGAGTCAGAATTTGGCGTAAACAGAATGAGAACATGGATCCATCATGCCGTGTTACCACTGTGCAGGCTGGTGGTGGTGGTGTAATGGTGTGGGGGATGTTTTCTTGGCACACTTTAGGCCCCTTAGTGCCAAATGGGCATCGTTTAAATTCCACGGGCTACCTGAGCATTGTTTCTGACAATGTCCATCCTCTGATGGCTACTTCCAGCAGGATAATGCACCATGTCACAAAGCTCGAATAATTTCAAATTGGTTTCTTGAACATGACAATGAGTTTCTCCTGAAATCTGCCACCATGTTTCATTTACACCTACTAATATTTTTGCAGCTCTATTTAAACAAAGTACAGCATTTATGTATTTGAATGTATTTGTATTTCATACAATACATTATCAAATACAACTTCACATAACTTCACTGGACATAGTTTCAGTGTGAGCTTGTGCAGAACTGAGTGACTGACTGCATTATGAATGACACACAGCGATCACAGGTTCAACTCTGTAACCCTAAACAGCATATATAGGTTCTCATCTCATTGTGCAGTGCTGGTAACACATGGCTACAGTGATGATGAGAGTTCTGATGGTGAGGAGAGGCAGCTAGGCAGGGCAGTGGTCCATCTTTAACCCTGCTTTAACCCCATCAGCGTGCAAGGGGCAAACAGCCGAGTGCGTAACACATCCACTTCACCAGGAATGAGCTCCGAATCCACAACACCACTTCATACAGACTGATCTGACATAGAGAGAGCGCCTCGGACACGCTGATCTGCAGCCTCCTCGTCCTCGAGTCAGTCTTACTCCTTTTATAACTGTGAGAGAGAGAGAGAGAGAGAGAGAGAGAGAGGTTAAATAATGGAGGAGAGGACAGACAGATAAGAGAATTGAGAAACAAAAGGAAGGAATGAGAGGAGGGTAAAATGCGACATGGACAAGAGATGAGGGAAATGGAAGGAGTGAGAGTGAGAGAGAGAGAAAGAGGGAGGCGGTGAGACAGACATGGAGGAGAGATTGAGAGAAATAATGGAGGAAGCACAAAGAAAGAGGGTAATAGAGACAGAATGATTCAGAGACAGATATGGAGGAGTGATGGAGGGAAATTGAAGAAGAAGAAGGAGGCACAGAGTGACAGGGAGAGAAGGAAGAATAGAGAGAAACAAAAACAGGGAAAGAATTTAGGAGATAGAGATTGAGAAAAAGTAGAAAAAGAAAAAAGAGATAAAGAAGAGAGAGAGAGAGGGAGAGAGAGGGAGAGATTACAGCAGATTAAATAAATTGACTGCATGTTGATTTGTGGTCCAAATGAAGCAAATCAGACAGTGAGTCATGCAATATTAACAATTTCGCTTCAGTGGTGTGTGTGTGTGTAGAGAGAGAGAGAGAGAGAGAGAGAGAGAGAGAGAGGGGAGAAAGGGAGTAAATGTTGAGCTGAATGACCTCGAGGGAAAAACAATGACTCTCAAAAAACTATGGCACACTTTCTCACCAAACAGCTTTAAACTGACGAACAACGAAAACATTCATCACGTCACGCTTTCTCCTCTAACAACCACAACCAGGAGAGAATACTGCATAATACTGCATAGCCAATTCGTAGGCAATGCATAGCCAATACATAGAACATTAATGCATGTGATGTCACATGAGACAAGCGACCAAAAATCATCCAAAATATTAGTTTGGGAAACTCTCACAACCAGTACAGGAAAGCGGGGGAAAAACACGTTCATGTATGTATTAACTGTCATATAAAGGCGTGACACAGGTTTGATGGTCGTTAACCAACCAAAGACCATAACCATGGATATAAATATTTCTAATTAACATGACATTGTGCAACATTTTCCTACATCACCCATAATGGAGAACAGCGACACTTTATCAAGAATAAGCAAAAACAGCAAATATAAACCTGCTTCAGGGTGAAGTTTAGCCTTAAAAATAGACCTGAGTAAGAAAATTGTTCTTGTGTACGATAAAGAAAAGGTTAGTAAGCTCCGACGCAGGTTTGAAGTGTCACCCCGGCTGCATCATCCCTCCCAAAGCCACCGAGAGCACGGTGACATGATGTGAGCTGAGAGCTGCGGCGAGGACCAGACCGAGCTCGACTACACCTCCAGACCCGGCGCTCGCGCGCTCCCTTCTTACACACTCGCCACATACAGACGCGGTGTAGGTTGCCAGCAATCCCTGAGCATGATTGCATAACTCGCGGTGGCTTGAATAGGGTTGTGTTCAATATTTTATATGAGGACACGCAGGATTCAGTAGCATCTCAGGAGCAGCTGATGAATTATTAAAAGCGTGCTGAGAGAAGGCTGCGAGCGTGCGAGTGACAGCTAGCGGAAGCTCGGCGTGCCGGCTCTCAGGAACGTGCCCACTTCATTACTCTGCACAAAATCACGTCTGTAGGGCTGTCAGTCCATCAGAAAAAGCAAAAAAAAACAAACAGGATAATCGACACAACAATGACGTATCGAGAAAAGCAGCTTCCTTCAGGTTTATGTGCCATTTTTTCTGCTTCTCTGACAATCATAGAATATTGATGATATTTACAGAAGTCTCATACTTACCAGACACTTTCACATTTCCAGCTGAGGGCTGGGGTCATGTATGAGGTCGGATTTTACCTTCTCACAGCTTACCTGATAACCTTAGGGCTGAGTGACATCAGGACATAATATCAGTATATTTTAAAATCGGTATTTTAAAAACAATATCGTGAAACCTGTTTGGCTTTTTTTTTTTCTTCTGTGTGAATGTTAATGTTTTTTACTTTTTTTAGGAAACACAAGTAAATAAATGTATCACCAAATTCATTTTAAAATGTGGATCTTTCATGTCTTGCGCCATTTTGCCGATTTATTGCCTTTTGTATTATATTTGTTTAATTAGGGCCCAAGCACAATGACATCGGTACTATGATATCATAGGGACTATGACATCATCGCCTCGCTCTGATTGAGTGTTGAGGTCTCATAGTGCATATGTCAGGAAGCATGGGCCCCAGGTGTGACGTGGCCCCAGGCGGACATCCCTCACAAGAGACTTGCATGCATTTTCAACAGTTTTTACAATTCTTTGTAAACTATTTTTTATTCCTCAATTTCTCACTTTACTAATTTATTAGGTTTGTGCATCTAGAAACTTGTAAACAAAACTTTTACTAAGAAAAAATTTACTAATCTTATCATTAATTACTAACAGTTACTTGTTAAAGTTTTTATTCATGCCTGATTTAAAAAAAAATCTTTGTAGTTTAAAAGAGGTTTAACAAATGCAAACGCGTTATAAATAAACTGATTCAGATGGCCAGACATTCAATATTTTATTGGTCTCATTTCAGATTTTACTTACGGTCCAAAATAAAATAAAATAAAAGTCTCATACTCAATGCGAGCTTTAAGCATGGTTTGAAGCGAGATGGACAGGAGACCAGGAAGTAAAAACTGAAACGCATGTCAAAATAAAATTAATTGGTTTGTGTTTTTTGTGTGTTTCTTTTCCAGGAGAAAAATATAAGGAACTAAAAATAAATATAGTGACCTTGGGTGTCAGAGTGTGGGAGTCACTATATACTGTATACATATTTAAATAATAATAATCAGGAGGGGTGTTCAAGTTAAAAGGGGACTTGTGATGAAATTGCATGTGAATAAGGAAAGTAAAGCGACTGACATTTACAGAAGACTTCAGGCACAGTATGGTGATGAGACTCCCAGCCGCAGTAAAACATTTGAATGGTGCAAACGTTTAAACAAGGCCGTGAGTTTGTAAATAAAGATTCCCTGCATTTAACGAGTGGAACGTCTGATCCTTTAAAACTGCTGTTAACTTGTCAAAAATTTGCAAAAGAGACGCATCTGTCTGTGGGAACTGTACACACAATCATTCACTATAACTTGCACGTTACAGGAACTTGTCTGTTATTGGCAGTTATTGCCACATCCCAAAACAAAAACTACTTTTTACTCTCAAATCTGTGTTGTGTATACTTTTTACACCTAAAGTCCCCGTTTAACTTGAACGCCGCGGCATATTAAACATACATCCTTTTCCATTATTTTGATGTAAGTCATAACCTTCCCTGACTTCATATGCCGCCTGGGGTGTATAAAGTCTCGTCTAAGTGCTCTATTAAACACTTTGGTATTTTTATGACCCCTCATCATCCACTCATTGTCTCAGACTGAACGCTGGAATATCTGCTTACGCTCTGTATGACGCATCTCTAAGGGAAACTCCTGCTGCTTTCTGGTACGTTCATAAATATTTAAAGCAGTGTATCGAGTTACACGCTACACAATGGTCATTTTGTCATATGCACCCACCACACAGGTCACTTTATAAGTGTACAATTACAGTCTTTAGCCTGTCTCATTTTGTGTGCAATGTATTGGCGCCCCCCTCTACCTCATCCGTCAATGAAAAAGCAGCTCGGATACTTGGGTGGCAGTTCATATTTAGCGAACAAGTGCCACAGCAGTTCAGAAGTTCACCTGAAAAATGTATTGTTGCTCCTGACACAGGATTGGCTAATTGGATACCTGCATGGCTGAGCAGGTGTACAGGTGTACAGTACTTCCTATTGAAGAACGCTGTGAGTGTATATACAGTATACGCTGTATTATCTTTCCTTGTGAAGTCGACAGTGACTTAATGAATGTCATTAGACTTGACAGGATCAGGTCTAGATTTGTGCTGTCTCAAGAAATTCTATCTCTCTCTCACTCACACACACACACACAGACAACAACCGGGTTGTGGCAGCGACAGCAGGTTGTGAACATATACAGTATGCATGTTCTTTTGTGTACGATCCTCAAGCTGTAGGACAATAGACAACACTGATCTGATCATCATAAACACTTTGCTCAATATTAAAATATTTCTCACAGATTTCTATTTAATTTAGTTTTATTAATTCATTCCAAAATTAACTTTTTAGGTCACATTCCACAATACAAGCCTTACGTACCAACAAGAGCGCATTGTCTTTAGTTATGATGACAAAGCGTATCTTTAGTTTAATATAAAGCCAAAATTATACCTAGCTATCTACAGTAACTTTGTAGCTAAACTCATATCCAGTGCTTTATATATCGTTATATCTGAATGAGAATTTTTTTTTTTAAATCTATTCACAGTTACAGTCAGTCCCCGACTTATGAACGAGGTTCATTCAAGGAGCATGTTTGAAGTCAGATAAGTTCGTAAGTCTGACAAAGTGAGTCTCTGACATAGTCAAAGTGACACCTTTTACATAAATATACAATGCAAAGCAAAAAATGTAAAAAGTCATTTAGAAACAGTACACAGTGTTATAAGTAGTAGCTAGGACCCTACCATAAGAGCTTGGCTTTTGTCTTTGATGGGTAACATCAACATTACATGACAGGTTTTCTATAGACGTCACTTATGATGTTTAAATGTTTCAGAGGCTAACTTTATGGCATCAGTTTTTTTTAAGAAAATGAAAGCTGACATACATAAAGGAAAAAACTTTGACCTTTTTCCCATGTTTCCACATAGTGGTCTTTAGGACCAAGTAAGTTATTTATAGGAGGATTAAAGTGGTCAATAGGACTTTATAAGTTATTTATACGTTAGATCGTTCTGCCCCTTAGAACTTTCTACGTTATTCATAGGAGGATCAAAGTGGTCCTTAGCACATTGTAAATAATTGCCAAGTGGATTGTAGTTGTCTTTAGCATTTTGTAGGTTGATTGTAGGTTGATCGTAGAGGTCCTTAGGACTTTGGAAGTTATTAATCGGTAGATTGTAGTCATTGTTGTGTTCTCCTTAGTGGCTCATGTCGGTCATTAAGGGGTTCAGGTCTCTTTATAATTAATTGTAAATTTTTAACATAATAGACGTAGCCATAACCTGTTCCTTATGTTTATGCCTGTTGTCATAAAAAATCTTGACAATTCATGGCACTAGAGACTCCTTCCTTAAAGGTGATTAGACATCTCCTTACAAAAAAACTAAACTCTGTTCAGATCCATTTACTGTGTGTTAATCCCTGTGTACCATCACTGTTACCACAGAAACAAAAACGTATTAAAGATTTACAAGCATTATCTTAATAATAATAATTACAATGGAGGGCTTGTGGGTTGTAATACAAGGTCTTGGGGTCGAACGCTATCTTGTGATGGTGCACTAACATCACCGTGCAGCTTTGTAGAGATAATGATACGACAAAGACTTACAGATTGAACTACATCAGAGTGACAATACTGCCATGTCAGAGTCTCTCTCTCTCTCTCTCTCGTGTGTCCTGATATCAGTGTGTTCGGGGGCTGGTAATGGATTTTAGATCTGCATTCTGCACTCAGCCTCCGTTCGGTTTTAATAAAGACGCACTCAGGCGGATGACATCGGGTTTCATGTCTGGATGCCTCTTTCTTTCCAAATCTCTCCATGGCTTTACAGTCATCATCATCCCCAAGGAAAAAAACCCAACACACACACACACACACACACACACACACACACACACACACACACACACACACGCATACACATGAAAGCTTCCCACAAACGCAGAGTTCTTCATTAATACTGTGCGAATAAATCAATATGGCTGCTGACTGCTGAAAAAAGTACAATATAATCGTGCAACTGAGTCAGACTATTACACTAAACACAGGAGAATATCTTAAAAAAAAAGAGAGAGAGAGAGAAGGGGAAAAAAAGTTGTTCTTAAGTACTCCGTCACGTTTTATCGAGCACTAATACCTAGTATCTATACTCCAAAAACGTCCCACGGGGCGCCTTATGAGGTGTGTGCGAGAGGACAAGCGTGATTGAGATTAAAGTCTGAGAGAAGACGTGACCCCTGAGAGCCTCGCGAGTCTTCTTAGGAACGCTTGAAACAGGAGAGGAAACACGAGAGCGGCCACTTTTGAAAAGCAAAGCGTTCGTCTTCTTCACAGGCAAATGTCACGGTGATAATCTCCTCCCCGGAACACAGCCGAGAAATAAGTGAGCGAGACGAATTCAAGGTTACAACGGAGGTTTACCTTAAATGCTCTGCTCAAAGAGGGAAGAAAATGTGCGAAATGTTATGCAAATGCAAAAAAAACAACAGGTGTCTCGAGGTGATGTTTTTTCCCCCAGTCAGAGGATATATACACCGTGATATGTGATTTATTAATTTCATTTTAATGTTTACATGTCAGTGGAGACTCCTGTCTGATGTTGTTGTGTCTGAGATTTAAAAATAAATAAATAAATAAAATCCACTTTGCCCGCTTTCCACAAAACAAGGTGAAAGTGTTTTTTATTTAGACTACTTTCAAGTCTCACCTTGGTTTCTGGATTGAAAGGTCACGTTAATGTGTGTATGGCAGTCAGGCTGCCTAGAAATGTTGAGTGACATTTCTTTTCCTTGCACATGCATAGATCTACTTCATGAAGTTGGCGTAAGCCTGGTCGATTTGGCTGAAATACCGCACAGAGTTTAAAATTGTCCCTTCTGCTTAGGAAAATCCAAGATTTCCCCTTGAAAGGGCTGTTCCCAGACTGTTATGGAGATATGTGTGTGTGTTTGTGCGTGTGTGTTACCTGGCGAGTGCTCGTGTGCAGCAGCGGCTCATGCTGATGAAGGAGCTGGAGCTGGCGCGGGTCTGCAGCACCGTCTCGATGCCCCTCAGGAGGTCGTTGGTCTTCAGCAGCAGCAGCATCTGCCGGGGAACTCGGTTCAGCAGCTCGCTGATGTGAGGGAGGTACATCGCCGCGTTCGTGCGGATCTCCACATCCTGATACGTACGTGCACACACACACACACACACACACACACACACACACACACACACACACACACAAAGGTTATATAACCTAATCCTTGCCGTTGTGTGGATAATATCTTGAATAAAAAGTTTTAACCAACAGCACTACAAAATTCTAATTTTAGATTGGTGATGGTTCTCGTACTCTTGTAAGTTTTGCCTAAACATGTATGGAAGGAGTCTCCAGTGTCAGAGCTTTGTAACAGTGAGAGGGAAAGCTGTATGTTCAAGACACAGCAAGACAGATTGTGTTTTTAGATTTCTTAGTGATGAAAGAGAGAGAGAGAGAGAGAGAGAGAGAGAGAGAGACAGAGACTGCTGATTAGACGTCTGTTTATAAATGCTACAATATTATTCATCTCGAACAACCCAACAAAGTGTTTTATTTCTTACTTACTGGACAAGTCGTCTGCTTATACTGAACCAAGCTGTCCTAAAAAGTATAACTACTGTAGTAAAACTAGCGAAAGCTTGGCCTTGCATCCTATTGAAAACGGACTTTCCCTACTTTCATCCCGAATCAAAACACTGCCTGGATAACGCCTTGAAGTATTTTCAATGAGTTTAGCATTTTTAAAAGTAGCTGCTTTAAACAGGCTGTGGGAAACTCTTGCTACACGACTCGCCCATCTGCCATAAAATACCCGGAGTAAAGAGTAAAGAAGAGTCGCAGGAAGGAAACGGAGGAGCTTATTTCGCAGGCAACTGAGAAGCTAAGTGGCTGAAAACTGTGACAGTGAAGATTAGCTGTTCTGGCTGAAAGAAAAAAAATCTGCTGGGGGAAATAAAATATCAGGCACCTCTACCTATAAGAGAGAGTTTGTAATGGAAATATGCTTTCCTTTTCTTGTGGACTTTAAAACTACAACATGTACAGTAATAATGAGAAGAGACAGGTATGTGCTATAACTTTAGCTTCGTTACATATTATTTAGGAGCAGAAACTGACTGTGCGATAGTAGTTTCTGAAATAAAAATTAAATAAAATTCACCATAAACTTCTGCATTTTAAGTTCAATTTTAAACATAAGTTTAAACCAAGAGCCAGGACTAATGCTGATGATGCTACCACTGCCATGCTTTGTTATGGCCAATGTGTTTTGTTATTTTTAAAATATTCATTCCTGACAAACAATGAAAAAAAGGTATATACAGTATGTGCATGTACTGTAAACATGTAGGTATCTAGTTTTCTGATATGTTGATTGGGGCTTTTTTCCAAGGGGTGTGGGTTACATAATCCAGCCATGACTTATTTGAATCATTCTCTATTCACACCATCTCTGTATCTACTGTAATATCTGTCCTCGTTCATTAAATGGACCATACGCTGATTTTTTTTTCTTCAAAGTAAACAAAATGTACACTTCAGAGTCTCTGAAAAGTATGCAATTTAAAAAAATGCTTATAATAGAAAAAAAAAAACATCTGTACTGTATAGCTGCTTCTTGTTATTCGCATTGTGCTTGTACTCACGCCATCAATAATGAATTTCCTTTCTATTAATGCATCAATGATCAGGTTGAAAAGCCAAGAGACTGCAATCAATCACACTTGTAAAATCGGGCGGGGCGCTTTAATAGCGTGTCGATACGATGAGGACGAATGAGCACGATTAATTCAAATTTGGTGGTTTTGAATCACATATTGACTGCTTTTATGTGTCATGTTGTTTTATTGGTTTGCCATTGCCTTTCTTCTGATAATGATGGATAGCTCGCTAGATTAAAAAAGAAAGTGCAAGAGAGAAAAAACAGGAAATATTACTTTTAATGTTAATGAGAGGTTCGCCTCCAAATATACTAAAAATAAGCATGCCGGATGTATAATAGTGACATTATACAGTACACTGCTCAATGAAAAAAAAAACTTTTTAAAAGGATTGAATTTTTGCCCTTTATCAAGCAAAGAAAACATTATTAAAACCTGGAAGCATAGTGTGAAATGGAAAACATTGCAGAAGATGGTGAATAAAAATCATTAACGACTTAGACGCTTGGTGAAGTTGCATTGTAAGAACATAAAAATGGAAAGTTTAAACCAGGATGGATGGATAGATAGATACAGTAGACAGATACTAAAAAAAATCAGTTGTTCTTTTTCAGAAACTATGAATGGATTCATGGTTAACTCCAAAACATTAGGAACCTTTTAGAAGACTTAGAACTTTTAATTACACAAAAGAAGCAATTTTTTGCTGGATTCTGCCACTAACACATGTCCAGATTTAATTGTTTATAATATAAAAAGTATAAGAAAGATATGCATTTCCGTGGAGTCATTGCAAGATACTCAGATGCCTCAGCAGGTCGTAGAAAGGTGGGGATTGGTTTATTTTAATGCAAACAATCCCCTGATGTTATTGAATGTTTTTGGTCGAATGATTTGTCATTCACTTTATTTTGTGTACTTACAGTAAGAGGGTGTAAGCAGAGTGAATAGAGTGCACTTATTATTAAGTTATTTTCATGTTATTTTTGACAGGACATATTTAATCTTTTCTTCAAATGCGTCCCCGTTTGTTCATGAATGTAATATAATATTATATACTATGCATAATATTTATGGATCCATAAAAGCCTTCTAAATGTGAGGTGATGAGCAAAAAGAGCAAACTGCTCTGTGTGGATCGCTGTACAATAAGTGTCCACCATTTCCACATCTTAAATCCTACCATGAAAGACCAGGTATTCAGTATTTATGCAATAAGTTAATACTGTATGATAATACTGATAATATTTGGAATATTCATATTTTATCAGAATAGAATTCTCAGAGGCCAGCGATCTCCTGTTCAGAAATCATAAAAGGATGCATGTTTAATCCAAAAACATTAGGGACCTTTCAGAAAACTGAGAACCCTTAATTACTATTTAATGACCCCTTAAAGGACCTATTTGGAAACAGTAAACTTCTCATTAATGTTAAAAATGATATATGGCTAAAATTCTAGTACGGTGGATCTAAAAAGCCTTTCGAACAGCAGGTAAAGAGTATCAGATGTAGACTACAATTCTTATTAATATGTCATATATTTGCAATGTTTACTGATGAAGATTAATAACTATGTAAGTTTTAATTCTTTTCAGTGGTATTTGCACATATGGTGGTCAGAGCTCAGGTAACGTTAATGGTCTTTCTGGTGGGACTGGTTCCAATTTCTAAGTGGATGCAATGAACCTGACTGGCAGAGGCCTGATCCCTGCACTCGCCAGAACTGAGACACAATGTTGGAACCCGCAGAGACAGATGAAGAGTCCCTGGAGCGTCCAGGAGCACAGGATGCTGTTCAGACAATGAGGCCAGGTTTGTAGGAGAGGCTTTATGCCAAACATGGCTCTGGGGGACAATGCTCACCAGCATCTGTTCTTAGGATTAAAATAAGTGATAAATACAGACATTTATCATGTTTCTGCTGATGCAATGAAGTTCTTGGTATGTATTGTATATAGGGTAATTGTGCATTGGGCTGTAGTTGACTTACGCAAAGTTTAACCATCAGTAACACAGGGCAGTAACATGACTGTTGTTACTGATGGTTAAACTCAAAAAATAAAAATTAACATCAGCAACACAGGTTCAGTAAGACAGGGCAGTAAGACAGGGCAGTAACACGGGGCAGTAACACAGGGCAACAATAACACAGCAGTAACACAGGGCTGCAAGAACAGGGCAGCAACACATGGAAGAAACACAGCGAAGCAACACAGGGCAGTAACACAGGGCAGTAACACAGAAGAATAAGACAAGGCAACAATAACACAGGGCAGCAACACGGGGCAACAATACAGGGCAACAACACACTGAATGAACACAGGGCAGCAACACACAGAAGCAACACAGGGCAATAACACAGCAGTACTGTAACTGTGGTTGGATGGATGGAAGGAAAGAAGAAAGCTGTTGAATGGTGGTATAATTATTATTATTGTTATTATTATTATTATTATGTTTCGGTGGAAAAATGTAGGTTCTGCTTTTCTCGATGCTTCAATCACATGTTTTTGTAGAAATGATTTAGAAACATCACCATATAATAGAGCTGAGTTGTTTCGTTTGCCGGCTGTTTCACCTTTCTTACCCTTCCCTGCCCTTCTCACTGTTCCTTCCTTACTTCAGTGCATTAATAACAACCAGCTCTAATACGCCTACTGTGTAACCCGGTTAAAAAAAAACAGACACCATTTTCTGTTTATTTTCTCTCCAAATCTGTAAATCTAATTCCTATCCTGAAGAACGATGGGAAAGAGGAAGCAGGAGAATAAGGGTCTAAGCTAAATCACTAAGTTGTATGCCAATAACATGAAGCCATTCATAGTTCAAATTAAACGAGGTCACATGACACAGGTCCTAATTTGATACACTGCACCAGTTATTACTGTACTGATCCCAACTCCAGCACCAACCCCGCACGTGCCACACGTGTGCCTGGGCTCCCCCGGTCAGAAACGCCTTTCTTCCCTGCACTGCTGCCTTAACCGCTCGGACTGGTGCTCTTCAGTCAGAAATTATTTTCTTTGAAATACAGATCTGGCCATATTTATATCTCTCCCTTTCCAGCTGGGAAAAATTTAAAGTCCCTGTGATGCACAACCAGTACAACTTTTAGCCTCCAGTATGAATATATTTAAGATCCATTTGTAAAAGATTTTCTTCGATTAGATGTTTGGGGTGTTGCAATTTGCGACTGGATTTAATTCACTGGCAGTAATGTTTAAATGCCATTTAACGGCATTAAAAACCATTAAAAAGTCTTTATTAAATACTAAATTACTGCCTAACTTTTTGATTATTTAAATGTTTTATACAAAGTTTTTTTTTTTGGCCTCTTAATTAAAATAAACTCCTGCTCTGTCATGGTACAAGCTAACCACCCTAGTGGAAAAAGATTTACACACCTTAATAAGCTAATTAGATTAACCTCATTAAAGAGACAAACATTTTAAACCTTATATAAATACTGGACTGGAAGGAAAAAACACTAACAGGGTGAGTTTTCAGGGATTTTAAAGGAACCCCAAAACAATCTAACACACATACAGCAACGCTGTGTCATTATTTAAAATCTTAAATACCAACATGCCGTGACATTTTGGCTGTCGTGACCAATAGCAGGTTCAGGTTGTCTTTTCAACAAATAAATATTAGACTGGAATTCTATCAAATGCCAAACACTGAAAATAATACTTCCTGAAAGCTGTAGCAAATAATGTGATGTTTTCACACTCCTACACCGTGTAATGAGCTAAAAGGTGTGGTTAGATCATAACACACAATAAGGTTCTCCCTGTTGCCATCCCAGCACTCACAGTATCACCGTGTCTCTCTGGTGCGTCTGAGCAGTTTGTCGCGTCAGCTGTTTCAGCCCGCTCAAGTTCTATCTATTTATTTATTTATTTTGCAACAGGAGGTTCGAGCACTTTGATTGAACTGCTTACTGCGAGCTTGCATCATCCCCTGAGGATGCAGCCCTATTTTGAGAGTGGCCTTTTGACAGTAAGCCATACCAGCATACAGGTTTTCTTTTTTTTCTTTCAGAAAAAGGCTGCAGACGGTCAGAGCAGGAGCTTAACTTCTCGGTGTTAGACGAGTACTCGAGCCGTAAAGCCCTGAAGACTCAGAAGTGGTGAGCAGTCGTTCCTCAAGAGCACTTCAGAAAGAGGCTCAGACTTTCAGACCTTCAGACTCCCTCGCTCTCTCTCTCTCTTAACCCAGACGCTTTGGACGGTTTATTTTTTTTCTGATTTGGGTTGTCTCCCCCTGTGAACACACCTCCAGGGCGGCCATTATGAGGCGAGGATCGGCGAGGAGGACAGCGTTACAAGAGGTCCAAAATAAGCTCTCCCCTGAGAATAATACAAAAGCAATTAAGCAGGAGAAAAACTATTTGTTCTGCCAGCCTGGACTATTCACTATTAACACGCAGGCTTTTCAGATGCGACCAACTGCTACAATGATCTATGCTAGTTTTAGTAAAAAAAAAAAAAAAAGTGTGTTCGCCCACATGACCTTACTGATAAAGTAGTAATGGATATTTAAATGTCATTTAAAGTTCTAAATGTAGAAAAGTGTTAGCATACCTACTGAAATAATTGTATAATTGCATTCACTATGTAAACGTGTTACAGCAGACGGCCGAGAAAAAGACTACGAGGACAAAGATTCACTTCTGATGAAGAAGTGAAGACAGCGGTGCATTCGTGACTCGCAGCTCAGCGTAAAACATTTTTCGTAAACATTACGAAAGCTTGTTGACAGACGGACAAAGCGTATTCAAAAGCAAGGAGATTATGTCTAAAAATTATGTATTTTTAGTCTTAATAAATTCTACAGTCAGAGTACAGATAACTGAATATAAAAACAGATTCCTGCTCCAATGTACACGGTTAATTAGCATGCTGTGACTTTTCTACATCGCGTGAGGCTTCAGGAATTAGAGATGGGAGACAAAGTGTTTATAGGATATTCACGTTTGTCCTTTCACAAGCCCTGCAGGTCTCTGATTCCACTTTCCACTCGTTTCCTTCAAAGCCAAGCTGTTACTTTTTTTCCATTTCAGAACAAAGCCAATTCCAGATAACGTGAGAAACGTGTACAGACGAGGACCTCTGCAGAAGCCAGTTTTCTCACTGAGGTTAAAATACAAACACTGTGTTTTAGTCTAAGGCTTTAGAATAAACAATGCCAACGTCTCAAAAGCCTTAAAGAATTCTTATTTTGGGCTACAATAAAAATTTTACCATAAAGTGCATTTGTCTTCCTTGTGCACATGCACTGCGAAAAGATCTTCATTTTTTGTCTTTAAAAAAAAAAATGCATCCAAACCATAACATTATGCTGTAGATACTTGTCCAGTATTGTCTAAAATTCTAAACCACTTGCTTAAGGGGTGCTGCTTGTAAAATAAGTTCACAGCTATGGCTGTCGAGGGAAAAACTAAGGTCTAACTTGGGTCATTTCAGTGCTTCGTTGTTGAAAGACTTCTGAATACACTGATCCTGATACACTCGCCGAATGTAAGATTAATTAGACAGCGAAGAGTTTCGAACAGACTTCATGTGCTTTGTTATGATTTACTAGGAATCTCTCGCTGGCTCCGTCTCTCATTTCCCATAACCCCCCCAACCACCACCACCATCAGCACCACTGATTGCGGTTCGCTTTTTCAAGCTTGAAAAAAGCCACAATGAATGCAAATCACATTCATTTCAATGCACCGATAATGTTCTTGACTTTTGTTCCTGACTTGCGTAAGTAAGTAAACAAAATGGAACATGCTGCACGGATTGCAAAGTGTTTTTTTTTTTTTTCTTCTTTGCCTTTGTTTGGAAAAACTCAATGCATGAGAGATGCATAAGAGAGGGAATAAAACACTGAAAGCAGATATATGTTCACCGATCAACCATAACATTAAAACCATTGACATTAAACCAACTTGGTTTTGGGTTCCCATTGTGCCACAGGGGCAGATACAGTATGGCTCCCCGGGGCGTGGCTCCGCAGGGCCTCCGGAGTACCAGTGTTATGCGTTAAAATGCGCCCTTTTTGGCTTTTCCGTGGGATGGGACTGGATGGGCTGGTGTGGGTCAGCCTTGTGTGCCCATGATCCTGTTACTGTATACTGGTGTATAATTGATAACCAATGATGCTCATTTCACCTGGTGGTGGTGATGACATTATGACTGATCGATGAAGAAGAGCATAACGTAGGAGTTTGTCAACAAAATCTGACCAGAAATTTCTACACACATCAGTCACTGCATGCTTGTTGTCTAAAGTCCAAAGGTGACAAAATTAGAGACAAGAAAATCCTAGAAAGAAAAAAAAAACAAAAACATTTTAATACGAAAATCCCCAGTGTGGTAGAAACCGTAAATTGAGTTTTCTTTTTCATTGAAGCACTCCTGTGAAATGAGCTCTTTTGTACATCCCCATAGAATTGTTCACACTGATTTTCATTCTATATAATAATACAAGATAATAATAAAACAAAAAAATGTTTCTATGGTGACAAACACAGCATGCTTGTTTTTTCCTATAGTCCTTACTACCCTGGTGTTTAGCATTGTTTTGTTGTCATATTGTTTGTGGCAAAATCCTTTTGCTAGGTCTTTTTGTTGTTGCTGGAGGTTGCCAAAACTTTTACACACACTTGTCGCTTAGATTTGTAACACAAAACCACTATTTATATAAGTTTACCACTTTAAATATCCATATTTGTACTTGTAATTAAGCTTGAAGTGGGCGTAGCCTAAACCTGAAGAGTTGTTTACTTGCCCTTTATTTTTTAAACCACGCTCGCTTTGTTTCTTCATGACATTTGCTAACTAAGTAAAATAGATGAACCAAAATCTTTTGAAATCAATTAAACCAGCATGAACAGGCTGTTACTAAGGATGACCAACCGCTATAACTGTATCACTGTAAACGCGTGAAAGTGGTATTTCTTTGCACCAGAAATTTTAAAACATACATAGGAATATATCCGATTCCTGCATAAAGTAATAAACCTCCCAATTTTAGCAAAGCACTTTCAACAAAAGTGAAAAATGCAACAACAAAAAAAAAAAACTATGAATAATGCAAACGTTTTTATTTGATTACGTGTCTACTGTAGCTACAGCATGGAAGGACAAACAAACAGACGGAGGGATGAATGTAAAAGGCAGAGCGTGAGTGCGACGCCGTAATCCCGAGCACTCAGCGTGCACAGCCGGGAGTCGTTCCGAGGGCTAATGAGGCCGCATTTTACAGAACCAAGGCTAGAGGAGCGGAAGGATAATTGCCAAGGCAGCCCCGACCGAATGATGGAAAGAGACGAGCCTTTCATCAGAAGACAGGAAAGCAGAGTCGGCCCTAACGAGAGGGCAGCTCCGTATTGACCAGAGCTTCACTTTTCTTTACGATGCTAATAGCACCGTAAACCACGTGTTTATTTAAAAAAGGTTGGAGTGGTCCCGCCTCGTGCCACCTGCACTCCTGTTCAGGTTAGTTAAGGAAAGCTGGCGCTAAAACACTGCTCGGGGATGAGAAGAAGAAGAAGAAGAAGAAACGTCAGTGTGTGAGATCTCACTGCGATGCAAGCACAGTGATATTCAGTTATTGTTCGGGAGGCTCATGCTGGATAAATGTGTCACCTCTGTAAATTTAGTAGATAAACTGAAATTTTGTGACTGTTCTGTTTATGATTCATCACACAGAGTTGATCTGATTGAAATGAGTTTTTCTGCTGAATAAAAGTCCTGGGAAGCTATGGAAGGAGTTTAAGCTCTTGTGTGAGGAATCAACCACTCTGTGGCATGCTGATCCAGGAAATTAATCAACTTCAGATCGGTGTGATGAAGCAGTATACATATGAAACTGTATGACCTAAAGTACTTTCTTATACTGTGTCTTATACACTTTATCAGAGACTGTTTTTAACCCATTTATAGTTAAATTCAATATCAGGAAGTAAAAAAAAAATCTCTCCTTAAATGTCCCTCTATCTCTACTTCTCTCTCTCTGTCCCTCTCAGCCTCAGTAAAAGGTATCAGAAATTAATCTATTTGAAAGTCTTATAAACTGAAAGCTTTACACACACACACACACACACACACACACACACACACACACACGAGTGTGTGTGTTTGAGAAAAGTCTCCTCCTCTCTGAATCTGCTCTAGACATCTTGGTCGTTCCACTGGAGCATGGCCGCTCGTGTTTGAGCAAGAGAACAGAAAGGAGTGAATCATTTCTCTCTCTTTCTCTCTGCTCTTCATCCTAACGCAGATTTAACATCCACGTTGAAAGTACGGCACTGACTCAGACGATACGCACTTTGTAGACATCAAATCCCCATAATGAGCAGCCGGCAGCCGAGGAGAGCTGGGGCCGATTTGAAGTTTGATTGACGGGGGCATCTCCCGGCCCCGCGTGCGCTTTCAGCATCATCTTTTCAATTACAGGCGCCGCTCGGCCTTGTGGGTGAGAGGTAGTTTGTGCGGCTGCTTTTAGCTCGCTGTACTGTATTACAATGCATTTATCTGCTGGCGAGAATGCAGTGGGAGGCGACGAGGGAGAAATAAAGCCGAGCTGCATGATTTAAGGAAGTTAAAAGTGAATATCAGGCTTGCACATTTGATATAATTTCATTTGCTAATTACACCTTTTAAAAAAGAATTTATTATTGTTAATCATTATACTGTAATACGCTCATTGCTGCAGTGGAGGAATTAATCCTCATCAGCATTTCACTGTAAAATCTCAAACCACTGTAAAATTTGACAAGTCTAAAAATTGTACTTAAGGAATAAAACCTGTTTTCAGGACAGCTGCGTAATCCGCAGTCTTTACAAAAACGTGTTGTTTTTGCTGTACAGGAAAAGATAACATCCTGAATGAGTGTGATGGAAGATCACTTAAAGGCTTAGTAAAATTAAATCATTAGGAAAGCAAGAGAGACTATGGCCATGTTTAATAGTGAAAGTAAAAGCATTTACACACACAGAATGCAACGATAACTCAAGGAACTGGGACTAAACAGCTGTGTAGCCGTAGAAAAACTACTTATCAGTGAGACTAATGGGGAAAAAACAGCTGGAGTACAAAGAATGGACTGTGGAGCACTGAAAAAAAGGTTATGTGATCTGATAAGTTCAGATTGACATCAGGGTAAAGAAGAGGGACTGAAGTGATGCACCCATAATTCTTAACACCTACTGTACAAGCCTCTGGAGACTGTGTTACGATCTGAAGATGTTTCTGTTGGTTAGGTTTAGGTTCAGGACCTTACCCTAACCAACAGACCTAACTGACAGTTATTGGTTAGATCTGTTGTATAAAAACCCAACCAACAGTTATGTGGCAATAAATAAGGTCAGCTGACGACCTGAATAAACTGAATGTATATTCTGCATCAATGGATCCTTTTTTTCCCTGATGGCAATAAAACATTTCAGATAATGTTGCCAGGATTCTTTAAAATTTCAGATGATGTTGCCAGGATTCTTTAGGCTTGAATTGTGAAAAAGTGGTTTAGGGAGCATAAGACATAATTTTTACCCATGGCTACAACACACCAAGTATAAGATTATTATATACAGTAAAATTTGATTAAAATTGCAATATATTACAGATAATTTAGCAAATTGTTAGTAATTTATTTAAAAAAAAAAGCTGAATTATCTGCCAACAGAACAAGACATTTTTCGCCTGCAATTTTAGGAACATTTGACTATAAATAAGCTTAATAATCTTATATTTGGTGTGCTGTAATCATTTTTTTAATGAATTATGAATAGGTTCGGCTAGATTCAAAAATTTTTCACTGTAAAGCTGTAATTTTTGCAGTGAATGATCTTTTGCTTGAAACTTATCACGGGCATGGTTCAGACTTTCTTGATTTTACTATTAACAACTATAGCTTTCACAAAAATGGAAGAAAAATGTATCATTTTGTCCTGTCATCTACAACTTTTTAATAAATAAGTATAAAGGCATTTTAAAGAAAATTTAAGCTTGGACAGAAACAGCAGAGATCTTCAGTGTATCTGGTAAGTGTATGTACGGTAACTTGTACAGGTTCGCTTTGCTGGTCTGCCAATGGCGCTAGGACTAATGCTAGACAAGAGTTTCAGATCGTATACATTAACAAGAGGCTAACTACAAGTGATAAAAAATTTAAAGACATTTTACCAAAATTAAAAAAAGTTCAGAAAGTCTCCAGAAGCGAAGTCAGATTTATCTGAACTCCAGAAACAGAAGTGAGCGCGGTGAGCACGTGACTAAATGCAGCTGTGATACGTGAGTGATTAATGTTTGAAAAAAGACTCCTGGAAAACAATGTTTCCGGCAGACGTGAGTTCAGGAAGTCCATCAGCCCGTGCCGCACTGATTTATCTAATGAATAATGATTATCCATTGTGGCGTTTGCCTTAAAATGTTTTCTTCATATGATCACATTAATTAATCTCCCGTTAATAATAAAGGCTTTTCCGAGGCACTTTAATTAATTCCTTACGCTTCTCGCATTAATGTGTCATCATTCATCTGATCAGTCAAACCCTCTGCTATTGTACCACCAATGCTAACAGGGAATTCCGGCAGCAGGAAACGTTCATTGTTGTACCCTGGACACAAATCTAGCACTGTTTTTTTTTTTTTTTTTTTAATAAGAAGGGATTTTAAAAATGCTGAGGTAGTGAAAAAATGAAATCAAAAACAGCAGGACTAAAGAGGAAATTACATCCAGAAATAACAAGTTAAATGTGAGATCACAAATGATGACACCTGGATCAAATAAAGCAAATGTAAACATCATTAATGTATAGTGTTGTTGTTGTTAATATTATTACTACAGTGTTTTCTTCATATTTTTTTATGAATCAGGAATGGTGGTAAGAGGAAGACAGAGGTTTTGCAAGCAAGCCTCAAAATCTTTGGCTATTCATTTTTTGCACAGCACAAGACTTTTGGTTGGTAATTTCCATGAGTGTACTACAGAGTAGTGCTGATTTGGAGAGGCCAAGCCTTTAGTTATTACAGCAGCACCTTGTCTATTATACGATTGTAGTAGAAAATATAGCAATTTTTGTGCTCTATTGATTTTCACAACTACACGGGAGATTTCACAACTGTAATAGAGCCTAATATGTATCATTCCATGAGTGTACTACATGAGAGTCATGCTGATTTGGAACGTCCAAGCCTGTTATTCAGTAATTATATGTTTAGCACCACTTATAATAATTCATGACAGTTACTGACAGTAGACATTTTTTATGTGTGCTTGTGTGCCCTGCGATGGACTGGCACCCCCTCCAGGGTGTATCCTACCTCGTGCCCCGAGTCCCCTGGGATAGGTTCCAGGTTTTTGCAACCCTGTACAGAATAAGCGGTATAGGGAATAAGCGTGAGAGGGTGTGAACATGGCGTGGGGTCCTGTCCTGTTGTGGACATGGTGTTTTGTATTGTTGTTTATATTTTTATTACATGCTACCATTCTCATGCTTCGAAAGACAATATAACTGCAACTGTCTATATTGCATACAGGGTCTCAGGGGCCTGGAGCCTATCCCAGGAGACTTAGGGCATGAGGAGGGGTATCCATTGCAGGTAACTTACACATTTACACACTACTGGCAATTTGGGAACGCCAATTAGCTTAATCAGCAGTCTTTACTGTAATTGTGAGGACTATTGCCAACTCCATGCCCACAGGCACAGAAATCACACCCTGACCCTGGAGATGTAAGGTGACAGTCAGTGCTAATTAATCCACCGTGCCGACATGACTGCAACACATACAGTAAAAAAAAAAAAAAAAAAAAAAAGAGTTTTAAGAACTTTCTTTAAAAAAATTAAATCTTAGAAAGCTTTAAAAAAGCAAGAAAACAGAAAAAGGGGGGAAACAATTAAAATTTTTTTTTTTTTTTACTTTGCAATTCCTTTCTTCATAGCTTGTTTTTAACACATTTTAAAAATTGTTAAAACTTTTTTTTTTTTTTAATAATAAATTATGATGGCAAAATGAAAAATAACTTTGACGGCACAGCTTAACAAGAATAGGTTACATCACAAAAAAAAAAATTAGTATCAGTTTTAATAAAACACAGGAATATCGGTCAGCAAATCAAACTGAGTTGAAAGCAAGAGTAAAAAGATGTGTTTTAAGTGATGACTTAAAAACCATAAAAGATTAAATCTGTCTAAGATGCAACAGCAGATCATTTCATAGTTTAGGACCCGTGACAGAAAAGGAACGGTCCACCCTGAGTTTTCTCAGTGTTTTGGAGACAACCAAACAAGACTAAGCAGCTGACCTAAGAGAGCGAGCAGGGCAGTAGGGCTGGAGCATGTCTGACATATACTGAGGGGCAAGACCATGTAGGGATTTAAAAACAAATAAGAGAATTTTAAAATCAATACAAAAACGAATCGGGAGCCAGTGCAATGACTTTAAAATCGGAGTACTGTGCTCTCGTTTTTTAGTACCAGTTAAAAGCCGTGCAGCAGCATTCTGTACAAGCTGCAATCGTGCAAGTAACGCCTGGCTGAGCCTATAATAAAGTGCATTGCAATAATCTAAACGATTCGTAATAAAAGCATGAATTAAAATCTCAAAATGATGCCAAGAAAGGAATGATTTGGCTTTGGCCAGTTGTCTTAGTTGAAAAAAACTTGTTTTAACAACTGCACTGATCTGAGCATCAAGTTTCAAATTTTAGTCCAATTTTACACCAAGATTTGTTACAATGGACTTTTGATATTGTGTCAGAGCACCCAAATCTACATCAGCAACAGAGGCACCACTAGGCACAAACAGTATGACCTCTGTCTTTGTATCATTAAAGCGTAACAAATTTGCTGACAGCCAGGATTTAATTTCCTCAACACAGTCTAAAAGTTGGTGAACAGAATGAGTTTGCTTTTGTTTTAAGGGCATGTAAATTTGTGAATCGTCCGCATAAAAATGGAAAGAAACAACGTATTGCCGAAGAATGGCCCAGAGAGGAAGGAGGTATAGGGAAAAGAGGGGTGGGGACAAAATAGAGCCTTTGGACACTCCACAAATGAGGGGAGCAGCAGAGGACTCAGCAGACTCCACACGGACACTAAAACTTCTCCCTGTCAGATAAAAGTGTGGCTAAAAGAATGTCGTTAAAAACTTTTAATAGTGCAGTTTCCGGACTATGTTTGGTTTTAAAACCTGACTGGAACACTTTAAAAATTTTATGTTCATCTAAGAACACATTCAGCTGAGTAAACAAAACTTTTTCTAAAATCTTTGAAATAAAAGGAAGTTTTGAGATTGGCCTAAAATTTGAGAGGACAAAAAATGTCAAGACCAGACTTCTTAATCAATGGCTGTACCACGGCATGCTTAAAACCACCTGGGACAATACCATTTATCAAACTGCTGTTAATAATATTTAGTACATCCGGAGCTATGGTTAGAAAAACCTCTTTAAAGAGTCCACAGATATGTGGGTTAAGTTAATCGGCGTTCCCTAATTTGGGGAATTTCATTAGTGTGTGAATGGGTGTGTGTGCCCTGCAATGGACTGGCTTCCTGTCCAGGGTGTACCCCGTCTCGTGCCCCAAGTCTCCTGGGATAGGCTCCAGGCCCCCCGTGATCCTGAATACAGAATTGAGCGGTATAGACGATGAGTGAGTGAGTGAGTGAGTGATGATTATCTGAAAGACAAAACTAGTTCAATCGACAAGTGGGAATAAAACATGCATCTACAGTATATCTATATAAAATATGGCTATAAGAATTTACTCAAGCAAGTTTCTTTTTTTCAAACATTACAGCTGAGAACACCAGCATGCAAAAGGAAAAGACCTCCAGCTGTTTGTAAGATAAAACTGCTTTAATTTGTGGGAAAGGAAACAATAGCCTGTGCAGAAATTTGGAAAGTCTGTGGGAAAGTTGTGCATCTGGCAACGCTGGCTATACAGCACTGTGAGAAACGCACCTGCTGTTAATTCACACTTGGCTTCAGGAGGCGAGAAGATCCCACACTGAACTTACTGCTGCTAATAGCCTGAAGGTTGCGACATGATCGGCCACACTTTAGCGTTTCCACTTGGGGGTTTAACGCTGATGGAGCCGTTCTTCATTCAATTCATATGTATGAGTGTGTGTGATACATACAGTATGATTATGTACAGTATGAGTGGAGGAGAGAAGATAACACTGGGTTTGTGACAAATTACAATAATCAGGTACACCATCATAATTTTAATTATTAGATAAAACTTAAACAAATAGACAGGCAGACAGACAGACATGGATGGCTGGATGGAGTAAACAGACAGACACTAGGACAGATAAACAGACAGATAAACAGTAATAATTATGCAGAGATATAGACAGAGATACATACAGTGGTGTGAAAAATTCTTTTGCATGTTTGTCACACAAAATGTTTCTGATCATCAAACACATTTAACTATTAGTCAAAGATAACACAAGTAAACACAAAATGCAGTTTTTAAATGATGGTTTTTATTATTTAGGGAGAAAAAAAATCCAAACCTATATGGCCCTGTGTGAAAAAGTAATTGCCCCCTGAACCTAATAACTGGTTGGGCCACCCTTAGCAGCAATAACTGCAATCAAGCGTTTGCGATAACTTGCAACGAGTCTTTTACAGCGCTCTGGAGGAATTTTGGCCCACTTATCTTTGCAGAATTGTTGTAATTCAGCTTTATTTAAGGGTTTTTTAGCATGAACCGCCTTTTTAAGGTCATGCCACAACATCTCAATAGGATTCAGGTCAGGACTTTGACTAGGCCACTCCAAAGTCTTCATTTTGTTTTTCTTCAGCCATTCAGAGGTGGATTTGCTGGTGTGTTTTGGGTCATTGTCCTGCTGCAGCACCCAAGATCGCTTCAGCTTGAGTTGACGAACAGATGGCCAGACATTCTTCTTCAGGATTTTTTGGTAGACAGTAGAATTCATGGTTCCATCTATCACAGCAAGCCTTCCAGGTCCTGAAGCAGCAAAACAACCCCAGACCATCACACTACCACCACCATATTTTACTGTTGGTATGATGTTCTTTTTCTGAAATGCTGTGTTACTTTTACGCCAGATGTAACGGGACACGCACCTTCCAAAAAGTTCAACTTTTGTCTCGTCGGTCCACAAGGTATTTTCCCAAAAGTCTTGGCAATCATTGATTGAGATGTTTTTTAGCAAAATTGAGACGAGCCTTAATGTTCTTTTTGCTTTAAAGTGGTTTGCGCCTTGGAAATCTGCCATGCAGGCCGTTTTTGCCCAGTCTCTTTCTTATGGTGGAGTCGTGAACACTGACCTTAATTGAGGCAAGTGAGGCCTGCAGTTCTTTAGATGTTGTCCTGGGGTCTTTTGTGGCCTCTCGGATGAGTTGTCTCTGCGCTCTTGGGGCAATTTTGGTCAGCCGGCCACTCCTGGGAAGGTTCACCACTGTTCCATGTTTTTGCCATTTGTGGATAATGGCTCTCACTGTGGTTCGCTGGAGTCCCAAAGCTTTAGAAATGGCTTTATAACCTTTACCAGACTGATAGATCTCAATTACTTTTGTTCTCATTTGTTCCTGAATTTCTTTGGATTTTGGCATGATGTCTAGCTTTTGAGGTGTTTTTGGTCTACTTCTCTGTGTCAGGTAGCTCCTATTTAAGTGATTTCTTGATTGAAACAGGTGTGGCAGTAATCAGGCCTGGGGGTGACTACAGAAATTGAACTCAGGTGTGATAAACCACAGTTAAGTTATTTTTTAACAAGGGGGCAATCACTTTTTCACACAGGGCCATGTAGGTTTGGATTTTTTTCTTCCTAAATAATAAAAACCATCATTTAAAACTGTGTTTTGTGTTTACTTGTGTTATCTTTAACTAATAGTTAAATGTGTTTGATGATCAGAAACATTTTGTGTGACAAACATGCAAAAGAATAAGAAATCAGGAAGGGGGCAAATAGTTTTTCACACCACTGTACATGGATGGAAGAATGGATGGATGGATGGATGGATGGATGGATGGATGGATGGAGTGACCAGACAAACACACAAACAGACTGACAAAAAGACAGACAGTTTAATAATTATGCAGAGATATAGACAGATCGCTAGATATACTGTAAGTAGATGGATGGATGAAGGAATTGACAAAGAACCAAACAGACAGAGAGATAAATAATTATGCAGAGAGATAGATAGATAGATAGATAGATAGATAGATAGATAGATAGTACATCAGCTACGACTACTTACATGAAATAAGCTTTTGTCTATAACTTTTTTTTTCTTTTGTCTTCTATATTATATTGTGTGAAAGAATGCAAGTGCCTCCCATACACACACACACACACACACACAGAGCACACAGTGGGTTCTTTTCTTTGTCTGTTGTTTTTATCACACCATTTTCCTGCACGTGTAGATAGAATATGTTCTTATCTCTGCTTTCTTATGCAAATGAGACAGGCTTTTTTTTTTCTTTTCTTTTTTCTTGCGCATGTCACAGCTGTACATTTGGAAACAGCCTTTATAATTGCCTGTAATTATCTGAGACCAGACTACTTCAAAACATCCTGGTAATTTGATGGAGTGGAAGCGAGGAAGGGGGGCCAAGTGTGTTAGTGAGAAGACGCTGCGCTTTGGCGGAGAGAGAGAGAGAAGCGACGCTGGAAGGAAGGTAGCACGGCTTGCTAAAAAGCACATCCTCCACCAGGAGCCATGGACCAGGCCATAATTATCTCTGCTAAGCCTTCTGGGTAATGAATCTGCTGATAAAAAGGCACCTGCAGGAAAGAGCTCTGGGGCTTCTCCGACTTGACTGAATCACCTTAAACCGGCCAGGAGGATACCTGAACAGCTCTGATATGACTCTGTTAATATTTCTCTGTTTACTAAAGTAGAGTACACAGAGCTGAGTGCTCTTACGTAACGCATGTATAAATAAATGTCCCTGACAGTCCACAGATGGCCCATCGTCCCCCCACAGAGGCCAAGCTCCGGCCCTGGCGCGGTCCTCTGCCCGAGACTCGTTCACTAACCATCACGCGCACGAGCGATCGGAGCAGCGGGAAAGCAGAGCCGTTCCAACTCCAACAGGTGGAGATCAGTTCAATCTGATAAACCCATACACACTACAGCTGCTTTCAGACTGACCGGGGCCAGGGTGGAGGAGCGTCTCGGATTCGGCTTCACTTCTGTAAGGGCAGATGTCTGCTAGGAACCCTTTAATGCCAGCTAAATTAAATCAAAGTATAAACAAATAAGTCATTTCAAACTGCAACACACAAGAACCATCCAAGGGCAAATAACCTAACAGTGTCATACGTAGCTTTAGATTTCAGTAAATCAGGTACTTGAGTAAAAACAGAGGTACCCAATGTCATATATTGAGTAAAAGCTGAATTCCTGCATGTACATGTGTACTGAAGTAAAAGTACAAAAGTATTTACCTTAAAAATCTCTCTCTCTCTTTTTGTCTCTCTTTCACACACACACACACACACACACTTTCTCTCTTTCTGTTTTTGTCTGAAACCAGCTTCCTTTCTGATTTCGAACACTGTCGTGGTCTTAAAGGTACTGATGTTTCCTAAAGAATGTAGTTGAGTAAAAGTACAGACATTTCAAGTAGGATGTAGTTGAGTAAAAGTGCAGACGTTTCCCGTAGGATGTAGTGGAATAAAAGTACAGATGTTTTCTGTAGGACGTAGTGGATTAAGAGTAAAAAGAACTTGAGTAAAGTACATTTACGTTAAATACTTACTTAATTACAGTAACTAATTAAATTAACTTTGTTACTGTAACTTTGTGCTGCTACTTATGTAGGTAGACAAGGAGCGATACCAAGTAGTGAGTGTCAAATTCGGGAAACGATTAACTGATGCATTAAAAGTAAGAGCATTAGCAAGCGGATGTGTGGGTGCGTATATGACGCGTGATACCTCAGCACTCGTGACGGGGGTCTGACCGATTCCGGTGCTGACCGAGGTCCAGGAGCGAGCCGTGAGGACGCAGGCAAACAGAGGGTACAGGTCTCCGGCGCCCAGACGTCTGCTGTAGCGCTCGATGCCCTTCATGTCTCCCTTAATGAGACTCTGCCACAGTCGGCAGTAATCCAGACGGAAGTCCGGCTTCAGCAGCTTGGAGGGGGAAAAAATAATAAATCAGGAAAAAAGAAAATATTTAGACACTAAATAAGGACATATTGTTTTCTTTTATCACAACAACAAAAATCTGAGGTAGAAAAGTTATAATTTATTAAAATATTGATGTTTATAAAAAATTATAATAAGTATTATTAAACTAGACTAAAATTGCAATAGGGTGGCACGGAGGCTTAGTGGTTAACACTGTCACCTTGCGCCTCCAGGGTACAGGTTTGATTCCCGGCTTTGTGTGCATGGAGTTTGCTATGTTATCACCGTGCTTGGTGGGTTTCCTCCAGGTAATTTGGTTTAGCCTAATTGGTGTTCCCAAATGGCTCGTAGTGTGCGAATGAGTGTGAGGGTGTTTGTATGTGTGTGCCCCGCCACGGGATAGGTTCCAGGTCCCCCTGAAGACGATGAGTGAATCTCATAAACTGATCTCTTAAACTAGAGTCATATTACATTTATTATGTTTTTGGAATGGAAAACAATTTTAAAAAACTTTAAAGGAGCAGTTTGTCATTTTAGCACCCTCTGCTGCCTATGAGCTGAACCGTTAAAGCCAAGGAAAGCAGGCAGGACTGAGCAGCTTTAAAATTTCAGGGCCTGAAAAATTACACAGCAGCTTAAACAATCAGTGAAACTGATTACAGGAAGAGGCAAAGAAAAAGAAAGATAGTTAGATAGATAGATAGATAGATAGATAGATAGATAGATAGATAGATAGATAGATAAAAGGACAGAGAGATAGAGAGAGAGTGATAAAATAATAGAGGGAAAGAGGTGAAGAAGAATACAGAGAGCCACAGAAAATAGAGAGAGAAAACAAGACACAAAACAGAGAGAAAGAGAGAGAGAGAAGGAAACGTCGAGAATGAGAGTCATTTTACTGAGAGAGAGGGAGGAGAAAGAGAGACGTGATGACATGAAAAGAGAGAGACTCACTCAAATAGAAAGAAAGAATGGAAGAAGAGGGAGAAAGAAAAAGCAAGAGTGAGACTGGGGAAAAAAAATATATATATATATATATATATATAGAGAGAGAGAGAGAGAGGGAGTGGAAGTGGTGCCAGGAAAGAAGAGAGACACACAAACAGAAAAAGAGCAAGGAAGGGAGAGAGAGATAGCTAGATAAATCGAGTGGGAGTGAGAGAGAAAGAGAGACTAAGAGAAAGACAATTAGAGACAAAATAAAAACAGAGAGAGGAAGATACAACAAGAGAGGGAGAGAAAAACACAAACAAAGAGAGAGAAAGAAAAACAGAGAGAGGGAGAGAAAGAGAGATGTCATTAACATGCAGCACAAGGATAGCACCACTTTACCACTTCAACACTTTAATTAATATGGCTACAACATACAGTAAGCTGGCTGTGAACAAAAATAACACTCCAGCCAGGAATTAACATTCGGGGGCCAAGCAGCGCTAAACTCTGAAGTCATTACTCGCAAATTGGTTCCATTATGAGGCGAACGAGTGGCGCAGCTCTCCAACACTCTCTCCTTTTATACGCGAGCATCAGTAGTGCATATTTATCACCGAATTATCTTCACAAATGCATTTACCGCTCCCACACACATGCTGCATGGGGACGCGAAATGGACAGGGTTCTGCGCTCGGTCGCCGTGAGCAAGCGAGCCAGGACGAGCGCGCATGTGTGTGTGTGTGTCCGCATGCGTGCGTGTGTGTAGGAGTGGTGTCCTAAAACACATGGCAGAGCTGCGGGTCGTCTCTAATGAAATGCTTTTACGGCGCCGAAGCACCAGTGGCTCTGAGAGCCCAGAGGAAGCCGGTGAATAATGGCCTGTAATATGGGACCGAGTCGCTTTGTTGCGAGCTGCCAAGGCTCAGACGATGTCTCACCTGATACAAGCCATGATCGAGTAAAACAATTTCCGTCTTATTGCTTTTCGGGCACTTTCGCACCAGCACGTTGCCCGGGTGGGGGTCGCAGTGCACGAAACCGTTCACGAAGATCATCTCGCTGTAGATTTTGCCCAAGTGCCTGGAAACCTGCAACAAAATACGAAAGACAAAGAGGTTAAAAGGTTATTTATTTTATGGTGTTTATTTTGAAGCACAATGGGCCGTATTTAGAGCTACAGTAGGGTACGCACATCCAGTAGAATTTAACACCGAAAGGCCACAATAAGCTAATTATAACATGCAGACTTCAGTTCCTGGCTCCAAGAAGCCTTTCCCACATTCCTGAATTTGGGAATCACAGGATTGTGGATCATCAGAAACTAATGAAATCGTCAGAGGTAGTTAATCTGATTGTCGCCACCTTGGCAGGAGGAGATTCTGCCTAATGTAGGTTAATCCATAAATGGGCAAACAACGCCTGGGTGTTGGTTGTAAACGTCTACTTACGTACCTCAGTTACCACAAACAAGATTAGCTTTAGCTTAGCTAAAATACTAAGGTGGGTAATGTAATCGGCGGTTCAATCCCCAGCTCCACCAGGTTGCCACTGTTGGGCCCTTGAGCAAGGTCCTTAACCCTAACTGCTCCAGGGGCGCTGTATCATGGCTGACCCTGCGCTCTGACCCGAGTTACACTGGGATATGCGAAGAAGGAATTTCACTGTGCTGTAATGTATAAGTGACGAATAAAGGCTTAACTTAACGTAACTTAATTTATATGCTAATATCACTTTGCATTTCATTGAATTTACATACCATGCTGCTTTATGCACCTAATTATGTATAATTATACTGTTTTACCCCTGTACAGTTGTCATGAATGGGAAATCTACAATACAGTAGCTATGGAGACCAAAACTGTTTTTGTGTACCAGGCCGTATACATGTTTACGTCAGTGATAAGTTTGGACTTTTTAACATGAAAGTCTAAGACAATTGGCTCAGTTTCTGTGTCCTAGTGGTCATTTGAGGAACTGCACGATTTGGATTCCACTTCCACTTTAGACTCGTTGCCTGTTGGTTGATCTTAGCGATTCTTTGGGAATTTCTTGTTGGTTCATGCCTCTTCTATGGATCATAGCCTCGTAGAAAATATTTAGAATTCCTACGATTTGCAAATATTTAACTATGATCGTTGCCCAACTGTCATGATTTCAACTAGCCACGATCCTGCTAACGCATGGCCACTTGATACCACGTTTGATGCAACTTTCCGACGTCACAGAAGTGAGAAAGCACAAAAAATTTTATCAGAAGAAGTAAGAAAGATCTGTAAATATTAATATAACTTTTTCCTCTAATCTGAATACATGGAAATATTGACTCTGAACGTGAGTAACTTTCTTACAGAAACGCAAATATGTACATAACTTCCCGAATAAGTCACCGTCCTGAATACAAAAAAATTTTGTCAAAGTGTAAATATTTAATTTAACTTTAAGCTGCTGTTTGAGTTGCGGGTTGAGTAACTTGACTAATATGTTGTGACTAATAGGTTTGATTTCTCTGCTATGGATACTAATAATAACTTTTTCTGAGTAAACAAATATTTACGGCTGGTATTGTTGGCTTTGAATATGGTTTGTTATTAATCTTGGACTTAATCAAAATGGATTATATATATATGTTTTTTTTTTCTTTTTGATAATTTTTTTTATTGCATGTTCATTTTTTGACAGAACTACTTTAGAAGTCTGTAAAATATAAAAATATCCAAATTGATGGATGGAAGATATGGATCCTATGCTGTGTTTTTACACAGGACATCCTTGACGTGGTCAAAACGCCAGTGTGAAACGACACGGGGTCTTCGATTCCACAAAAGGACACCGAGTCGACAGCGAGCGAGCAAGTGAGTGAGTTTATTACAAAACAACCCCGGTGCAATTATTGCGCCCACGCTCCGGCTCTGAAGATAAGGCTCCGATAAGCGTCTTCTCTAGAGTGTGTATTAACAGGGACCGTAGAGGAGCACGGTATGGAAATGTCATGCCGGAGGAGGCTGAGTGAAAGAGGACGTCCTTTCAGCCGTCACTCGCTCCATCCGGTGTCATGTTCTAATTTTCCTGCTTTGTTCCAAGAGCCGAGTCGAAATCAATTCAAATAAACAAAAAGGGAAAAAAAGACGAAAAGAAAAGATACGTCGGTGCTGACTCACGGGACTTCCATTGTGTGCGAAGTCCACTGTGACAGGCAGCACGCTGTAGAGCCACATGCACACACACACAAACACATTTACACATACACACACACAGCTCAGAGCGGCGTTATTGTGAAGTCCGTGCCGAAGCAAAGAATATGATTCACAGTTAATTATCGAGCGCTGACGCACGCTCGCTTTGTTGAGCAGAGGAACTCAGGGGACCTGTTATGTCATTCGGAAAAATGTAAAACAACTGTGACTCACTCCAACCTCGCCGAATTTAGGAGACGATAAATTACACAGGAATTACCAAAGAATTGGGTGCATTTCCTCGGACGTCACCCGCACAGGACTGGCACAACAGCAGGAATTTCTGATATGCTACAAGTTTTTGTGCTGGCATAATAGAAGTGGTGATAAAGCAAATGAAGCAAAAACAGGCGAAAGTTAGAAACATACTCTGAGATACAGCCGGGACAGGGAGTCCCGGGTCTCCTGGGAGTGTTTTTACATATGTTAAAAAAAAAAAAACATTATTGAATTCAGAATGTCAGAAACAGTACGGTCCTAAAGTTTACAAATCCTGATTGACGTCAGGAGCGCCTTCGCCGATTTGTTCCCCCGCCCCCCACACCAGAGTTTGCACTGCTAGCTAAAAGACAAACTATTCATCTGCTTGAAAGCCAGGTCATGTGTGGGAATGATTCATTGCCTTGGCTGTCCTTTTTTAGTCCCATGGTAAGAAGTCCGCAGTAAGCTTCGATCCCTGGCGCTAGCGATGGTTGACACTGTTAGCACCGCTAGTTCCAAACTGCTTAAAAGCTATGCTATAACTTTACGTTATAAAACACAGCACTTAGCTCACAACGATTTATCAGAATGATTACAAGTGTCTTCGCTGTTTTTTAATTATTTGTAATAAGCGCTTATGAAGTATAAGAGCAGGCATTAATAGCATTATGATGGGAAGGAAAACTATTTAGCCATTCACAGCTGATTTAAAGCTAAAATATAATTCTATAAACACATTTACAAATGTATATATTTATTTATAAGTATATATACTACCGTTCAAAAGTTTAGGGTTACTAGCAAATTTCTTTGTTTTTGTTTAGTGATTTATTTTCTACATTCTACGACAATACTGGGGATTTCAAAACTATAAAATAACACATATGGAATTAGGTAAATACGTAACAACAACAAAAAAGCGACAGTTAGTTGTTATTTTAAGACACAGAGGTCGGCCTTTCTGTAATAGTTCTTGCAAGAACAGTATTGTAAAGTGCATTTGCGAAATCCATCAAGCACCATAATGAAACTAACTCTCATGAAGGCCGTCCCAGGAGGGCGAGACCAAAACCTACCTCTGCCGCAGACGAGAAGTTCATTTAGAGTTATCAGCCTGAAAAATGACCAATTAACAGCACCTCAG
Source organism: Clarias gariepinus (assembly GCF_024256425.1). NCBI lineage: Eukaryota > Metazoa > Chordata > Actinopteri > Siluriformes > Clariidae > Clarias > Clarias gariepinus. The sequence continues at coordinate 28,938,346 of NC_071112.1, forward strand.
ATTAGAGGCGTTATGAAGTCTTTACAGAGCAGAAGTAGCAGAAACATCTCACCATTAACTGTTCAAAAGAGAATAACGCATTTTTGGACGCCTTTAGCATTCCTTTACAATGTAGAAAGAAATAAAAATCAGGTTAGAAAGTGACCCCAAACTTTTAACCGGTAGTGTACATTTATTTATGATTAGCTGAAGTACCTGACAGAAAAAGAGTTAAAAGGTAAAAGCTAGAAAATAAGCTGATTCGCTTTTTAAAAAAATAATAATATTAATGTTTTTTCCCTATTTTCTCTCTAATTTAGACGTGCCCAATTACAAGCTATCATTAAGGCACTCTCCTATCAAGGCTACTACTACTAGTCATGAAGGGCTGAAGACTAGTTTCCTAAGAGGAACATGACGCCACGCATGTTTTCGAATTGCTCGCTCACACACCCTTTTGATCGGCGTAACAAACTCAGAGGACAGCGCTATTCACTCCTACCTCTTGTGTGAACTCACAGATACCCGTGATTGGCTTAGAGCCACGATTGATGTAAGATCCCATTCCTCCCCGCTGAGAGAGAGAGTTTGGCCAGTCAGCTCTGTCCCGGCCCGGGAATCGAACTCGCGATCTCCGGATAATATAATCAGCAATGTTGTTATTTCAGGTTGAAGCTCACGTACATGTCTGTCTGTCTTTCTTTACTGCAGAACTCTTTGTCTAACTCATTAATACAAAGAAATACAATTTCATAATTTGAGTATTTTATGCCTTGTTTACGTTTTGTTTGTCGTCAGCCAAATACATGCTCCCTGTTCGGTAATCAGAGAGTGAATCACAGATTGGAAATTGAAAAAGTTTTGTCTTAAAACAACTCCAGCATGTTAAAATTCACTTATACCACTTTAGTGAACAAAATATGAACAAATCCTAGTGAAATATTCAGTTTAACTATATCTATTGGTGCAGGTGTTTGTTTACATTGAGTAAGGAGCTTATTGGTAGCTTATTTTAAAGAAGATTATTAAATCTGTACACACAACTGTTCATTACATCACTTTTACACAACATTTTAATTTCACTTATGGTGCAGGTTAATCATCAGGCAGATATCGAAGTCCTGCAAAAGTTTCATAAAATTTTGTCTAGTGGTCGATTTAAGACACGCCATAACGCATGCGCAGTCTGCTGTCAATTCTTGCGGTTTCTAATGTGGCACATAACTGTTTAGTTTTTTACGTGTATACTGTGGATGCCTCAAAAATCTACAAAAATCTGCCATATTTTATGTATTTATTAAAAAATGACTGCCGCACCTTTAATGACTGGACACCCTGAGTGGTCCGTTTACGTCACATGACCACTTGAACACTTCATTACCACTTACTTTAACAACTCGCGGCTGCAGTCACGTCCAAATCAGCGCCGCGTAATCGAAGTGTGTGGCATTAGTCAGTATTAGTCAGCTGTCCTTAATTCTCCATGGTAGCCTCAGAGAAAACAGTGATGCATGCTGGGACGGCGGAGGAGCCCAAAGGCCTGATTGAGCATGCGGAGGCTGCAAAAGGAGTTTTAGTATGCAAATAAACACTCTAGAATGCGGCTTTAAAGGACCTCATCAACAACGTCCTTGGAGAGAAGAAAGAAAAAAAAAACAGTCAGACATCTCGATGAAAGAGAAGGACTAAGACGCAAAGAAAAGATTAATAGCGAGTGAATAAGAGAAAAATCTTCCTGCTGTGTGGAGACAAGACGAATAGCTGCAATGATAGAAATCTGCTTTTAGTTTCTTCAGGTCAGTTGGTGTATTTGTTTGTTTGAATACGCTACCACCACCGCGCTTCGGGATTTCTTTTATATGATTGCTAAAGACTCACACAAGAAGGGTTAAAAACAGGGCACGAAATAGATCTGGAGAAAAAGTAGAATAAAAAAATTAATAAAACAAAACAAAAGATGACAAAAATAAGATGGATGTGGATTATTATTATTAAATAAAATTGTACTAGTAATTAACACTTAAAAAAAAAAATCATAAAAAACTGAAAACTAAAATATGCCTTCAGAAAGCTATTTGTTAAAAATGGGTAAAATTAGTTTTTATTTTGTGTATTTATAATTCTTTAATAATTTTTTTTATATAAAATACGTAAGGGATTTTTAAAAATTTTTTATATTAATCTTTTTTGTTGTTGTTTTGTAGTTTAAACATTTAGATCTCTAGTTTGTGTCATGACAACAGAATCGTGTGAAAGTCTTCATCCCTCCCTGACTAGTAGTTGTGGCCTTGATGGGGGAGTGCCCTAATGACGGGTAAAAATAATTAAATATGACTAAATTAGGGAGAAAATTGGAAATTTTAAAATAAAAAAGCATAAACACATAAGAACAAAAGAAAGAAAGACAGAAAGTTCCACTTTACACGATGCTCGTTTGGGGATTTAATATAAATAAATATATATCTATGATAAATATTTAGATGCAACAGTTTATGATAAGATAAAGATGATAGGATAAATTTATTTATGATAAAAACTTATTTATGATAAGATAAAGTTCTAAGATGGACAAGACCAAAGACCAGAACTAACTGGTTCAAAGGTGAACTCATGAAAACATTGATCATAAATAGTACTGACAGAAATGGACCGGAACACCCAAGTGGTCCAAGAGGAACCCAAATCCTAGGTGGTTTTGTTAATCCAAATACTTTTTGCCTTGAATTCACTCTTTAAAACTGTAAGCAGTCATGTGACACCGCGTGTGAAATATTTGAGAAATCAACACATTTAGGTTCCACATGGTTCTCCACAAGCTTTTTTATACATTACACACACTCGCCTACACACGGAGCACACGGTGGGAGGCGGCTGCAACGACTGGCCATTGATTAGAGGGTGCATCAATGAAGTGCGAAATTAGCTTGTAATGTTGTGACAAAGGCCTTCTCCTTCCCTCACTCCTCTCATCCTTCCGCGTTCCCTCCCTGTCCCTTCCCTCTATAGTGACTTTTCAGGATGGTTTGCTCGTCTCTTCGCTGTTCGGTGTCTCGAGCGGCTCTGGAGTGAGTCAGCTTATGCATGCGGAGAATAAATCATGTTTTCTGTCCCATTTCGCCAGGCTGGTGAGTCCGTTTCCCAGACGGATGATCTGTACACTCTGACAAGTCCCCTGGCACCGCATACCAAAACACACACATGCGTGCACACACAGACACACAACAAATTAGAGTGTGTGTACAGAGAGAGAGAGAGAGAGAGAGAGAGACACTAGAGGCTTGCGAACACATACACACAAAAACAGCATCACATTAATGGCCGAGTGTGTGGACGGATGCACGCTGCATACTCGCAGCCACATACATGCATCACACACACTAACGGTCGGGGGGGGGGGGGATTGGGGGTGGGAGGCGTAGTGACAGGAACAGTCGCAGGACACTTTCTTTCAACAGAGGGCTAAAAATAGCCGGTGCAGAGAAGTGAAGGAGGAGAAGAAGAGAAGCATGGCTTCATCTGTTTTTCCTTTATGACCTGACATTACTGTGGTGGAGAAGAGAGAATAAAAGAGACAAAAAAGAGAACAAGGAAGATAAAAAAGAGATGAGATTAGAGGGGAAAAGAAGAGGGAAGAATAGAAAAAATGAGGAGAGAAGAGAAAAAGAGAGAGAAGAGGAGATGAGATAGAAGAGAAGAGAGCAGAAAAGCAGAAGAGAAAAGGAGAAGAGGAAAAAAATAGAAGAGAAAAGATGAGAAAAAGGGAGAGGAGAGGAAATAAAAATAGAAGAGAAGAGGGGAGAGGAAAAAAAAGATAAGATAAAAATAGAAAAGAAGAGAGGAGAGGAAAGGAGATGAGATAGAAGAGAAGAGAGGAGAAGAGAAGAGAGCAGAGGAGAAAGGGAGATGAGAAAAATAGAGGAGAAGAAGGGAGAGGAGAGGAAATAAAAATAGAAGAGAAGAGGGGAGAGGAGATGAGATGAAAGTAAAAGAGAAGCGGGGAGAGGAGATGGGAAGAGAAGAAGGGAGGTGAGAGGAAAATAGAAGGGATGAGAAGAAAAGAGAAGAGATGAGAGCAAAGGAGAAAAGAAGAGAGAAAAAAGAAGAGATGGGATGAGAAGAGCAGAAGAGCAGATTGTTCTTGGTATCAGTATAAGCCACGGGAGCAGCAGTTTGACACACTATTATTGCAAAAAGTGTGTCAGAGAGAGAGAGAGAGAGAGCGCGAGTGTGTAAGACTCCGTTAGAAACAGCCAACTCGTCCTACAGCACATCATTTCTCCCTGAGCTCTACCTGAACACAGCTGGCCCCGCTCCATCGCGCCAGATTGAATTTTTTTTTTGCGGAGGGGGACGATGCAATTACACCTGCTGCGGCCTGCTACACGGGATAAAAGCGCTCCCTCTCCGTCCTCCTCTCCTCCGCCACCCGACTGCAGACCGGGGCTGTTGTGTCGAGGACAATGTTCAGTCCACAAAAGAGGATTATAAAAAAAAAGGCGCTCTCTCACTTTCACTCCGCCGGCTGGACTCGACAGGATGCGCGGGTCACGTGTGAACGTGTGCACCTGCGCTCCACTTCACTCTCGCGGCGGGTTTAAGACGACAGGAACGCGGTGTGGTGAGCTCTTTAAAAACAAATCGTATGGCAAATCAATGACCAACACACAGATTCCATCAGATTTGAGCTTAATCTGACGCAAATATGAGGGACGTTCAGGTCAAACCGGGACTTTTGATAGTTAAACTAAAAAACTCCCTGTATTTCCTTTATATAATCTCCTGCTACACTGATGCACTTATCCCAGTTTTTTACTAGTGCAATCAAAGTATCACAAATACCTGTACAATCAGAGTAAAAAAAAGTTTCTCAGTACACCGGAGCCATGACCTGCATCAAGTCTGAAACCCTAGCCTCCCAGGAACTCCATTAATTAACCAAACATGCGGAAATGGCTTGAAGCAAGGTCAGGAATCTAAGAGGGATGTGGCGATTACTCCCAGCCAAGTGGTGTAACGTGTGCAGTTGCGTCTCTTCCCCCTGTTTTCAAGGACAAGGCCTTTCAACCTTTTGCTCAATGTTCACAACATCACTCAGCAGGGAACATCTGGCCTTCTTTAAAATGTTTGCACTGTTCAAATGTTTTCCTGAATCTCATCACCCCACTGTGCTCAAAGTCTTTACAAACAGTTTCTTTACAAACTCCTGGTTTGACCTGAATAAGCATCTTTTTGCATCTTTAATAAAATTTACAACAAGTTCTACAAAGGCTATCATAAACATTATCATAAACGGTAAATATCGGTAAATAATTCCGCTCCACTTCTTAATCAAGCTGAAGCTTCCCGCAGCGTAAGGTTCGATCTGTCTGGTGTCACTCCAAAATTTTTTGTTTTTACTAAGCAGGAAGCACCTTTACCTCAGGATAAAGAAATTTTTTTTCTGTTTTTTTCCCCCATACACACAAAGCTTTCGGGCACTCTTGCTGCTTCTGCGTAAAATGCTTGTGTCATTATTTACACACACTAGAAAGTCACTGTCATGGCTTTAACTGTCTTTCCTCCCCAAAAAAGGAGATTTATTCTAGCCTTCCTGTCGTAATCTGGCTGGTTTGCAGGTTGATCGATACCGGGCATGGCGGAAAGAAAGGCTTTTACCGGAGCGTGACACTAAATCTAATCAGACGCGCTCCAAGGCTGGCACATGAGCGGCTGAACTGGCAGATCTAAGCTGAAGATACGGGCGTGTGGGTCAGCGCAGATACTCCATCTCCAGCCATCTCCAACACACCCAAACAATGCCTTTTTCATCAGCTTCCTGCCCCGTCTGAGACAATTCAGCGTTTGGTGGGAAGTGACAGGAGTCAAGATGGAAAGAACAAATCACTCAATTCTGGATATTTACATACCTTCCACATGATCTTAAAAATAAAATAAAAAATCAACATTGTTGTGCATGTGCATCCAAAACCAGCATTAGACACTCCTGTGAGTTCCTGTCTTTCTGTGAAACACAACATTGTTTTTTTTTTTTTTTTTTAGGGTAAAACTCGAACAAAGACGAATCGCCCACCCACACAACAGATCGTAAAGATTCGGGAGAATCTTCCAGCTCCTGCTTACTCCTGATTGCATTAGGCATCTAAGATGATACGCTGGTTCGCTAAGAGAAGCATGCTTATTTTAAACCTCTGTGGCCTCATGAGATTCAAGATAAAGCATAAGCTAATTTATCAGAGCAGAGAGCACAGGCAAGCTTGATGAAGTTTCAATGCTTATTACTTGTCTTGTACTATAAGCAGTATTTTTACATAATAAGCTCCTTTATCACGCAGTCTGCTGACGTATCGAACGAGAGATATGCTGATATACTGCGTACTGAGACACTGTTGTTTTTATACCACCATATAATATGTCTAGATTCGATTATGGTATCGCTACACCTCAATATACCACGTATCAAGACAATATGTATCATATTGGGATATATATATATCGTATCGCTACACGTCAATATCTTACATATCAATATACAGTATGTATTGTATCACTACTCAGTATACTACGTACTGAAAAATGTATTGATTCCCTACTCCTCAATTTGGTGTGTATTGCAATATGCATCATAAAATTGCACCTCAATATGTTATGTATCAAGACATGCATAAGATATGCATAATACTTCTACACCTCAATAGAATACATATCAAGATACAGTATATATTGTATCGTTAAAGATAAATATAGATTGACTTACGAACGAGTTTCGTTCCAGGAGTACATTCATAAGTCAGATTTGTTCTTAAGTCCGACTAAGTGAGCCGTATACGCCTTTGACGAAAATATATACAATCCACTTGACTAAATCTTTGTCCCCTTTCCCCACACGGGTGGCCAAAAACTGTATACTACGCACCGCGCCTAAGGAAATGAATCTTACACATGTTAAACGTAGCATGTGTCTCTGTGTCTTTAAATCGAGTAGGGAATCTGAGATGTCATTTTGTTTCCGAGTTAGGATTATTCACAATCGGGACAGCTTTACAGGACAGACATTTTCATGCTAAATATACAGTTTCAGGATATGTATAGTATAGTTACAAGTAAATATACTCAGTATCAGGATATGTATTGTATCGCTACACCTCATTATACTACGCTTTAAATTATGTATCATATAGCTATTCCTCATTACACTAAATATCGAGATACGTAGTAGAATCGCTTATATTGTATTGCACTTTAATATTCTATGTATCAAGATACACTATATTGCCATAAGTATTCGCTCGCCTGCCTTCAAATTTATATGAACTGGAGTAACCTCAATTTCTTAATCCATAGTGTTTAATATGTTGTTGGCCAGCCCTTTGCAGCTATAACAGCTTCAACTCTTCTGGAAAGGCTTTCCACAAGGTTTAGGAGTGAGTTTATGGGAATTTACCACTCTTCCAGAAGTGTGTATCCCGTGTTGTTATTGTATGGGTATGAAAATCAATATATTATGTATCAATATATGTATTTTATACAATATGGTGCGTATTGAGATATGTATTGTATCACTGCACCTCAATATACTGTTTTCAGGTACGTATCGTATCGCTACACCTCATTATACTACGCTTCAAGATGCAGTATGTACTGTATCATATCGCTACACCTCAATATACTACAAACTGAGATATGTTTCCTCCATACATCCTCCTACACCTCCATACTTTATGTATCACTATAAGTATCATATTGCTACACCTCCATACTCTACGTATTGCTATAAGTATCATATCGCTACACGTCCATACTCTACATATCGATATTAGTATTGTATCGCTACACGTCCATACTCTACGTACCGCTATAAGTATCGTATTGCTACACCTCCATAATCTACCTATCGCTATATGTACCGTGTTGCTTTACCCTTATACTCTATATATCAATATTAGTATCGTATTGCCACACCTCCATACTCTACGCATTGCTATATGTATCGTATTGCTACACCTCCATACTTTACGTATCGCTATAAGTATTGTATCGCTACACGTCCATACTCTACGTAACGCTACACCTCCATACTCTAAGTAACGCTATAAGTATCGTATTGCTACACCTCCATGCTCTATGTATCGCTATATGTATCGTATTGCTACACCACCATACTTTACTTATCGCTATAAGTATCGTATTGCTACACCTCCATACTTTACGTATTGCTATAAGTATCATATCGCTACACCTCCATACTTTACGTATTGCTATAAGTATCGTATCGCTACAAGTATCGTATCGCTACACCTCCATACTTTAAGTATCATCTGAAAGACGGAGCTGTGTTAATGGCCTTCACTAAATTTCAGACACTCAGAGGAGTGTTTGTTTCAATCTGTCCACATGTCATCCCGTCTCAGACAAGCTGTCTCCTTTAATATCTCACCTTGGCTTCACTTGTCAGCTGGGATTTCCTGTTAGGATGGCTCTGTTTGACCCAAATACTGACAACTGCGAGCCTTTCTGACAAGTGCTTGGCAAGAGGAGCCACCCACTCTAACACCACGGCGCTGTTGAGTTAAAAAAAAAAAACTGGTGTTAATAATCATAATTACACTCCGATGTATATTATTGACCGGTTGCGAAAAGCAACAAGAGGAAAAGAGACAAGACGGAATACCTGCAGCACTGAATATCTAACAAAAACCCCTCCATTACACACGGCTAATGTAAAACAACAGCGAGCGCGTCGTCAAGGCCAGCTGCAGCCACGCTTCCCATTAATCAGCGCTCGGCACCGCGAGCCGCCAACACGCACGGCAAACAAATTATCTCAAAGAGATGCCTGCCTTTCCTAATGGCAATTAATTACATCTATTCCATTTGTCATTCAGCGAGGCCAAAAACACTCATCCGGGTGGTGCTGTGTACGCAAAAGGAGCGAGAGCGCTCCCTAACTGACGATCAATTCTGCGCTGTCAGACGCATCTGCATCACCGTTATCACGTGTCATGGTGAAGAACGAGGAGGTGTCGTACAGGACCGACGATCTTCCCAGACTTGTGTTATAAAGTCTCCAGATTTTGAGACGCTTTAAAATGAGACTGATGTGATAAATTGCACATGCAGTTAGAGATACTGAAGAAAAAAAAAGAAACATTACATTATGCAAAGTAGGTCTTGCACACGCTTGGTGTTGAGTCCGGTTCAGAAATTTTTTTTTCTCTGTGGAGCTTTTGCAATCTACAATTATTTAACAATTATTTTGTTGTGATTTTTTTTTTTTTTTTTAGATACGGTATGTCTTTAGATTTGCAAAAACAATGTAATATTTTTTTTTAAGGTTATTTTTCTTTTTATATATTTTTTCATGAACTGAATTGCCTTCCTTTAATCTTTAGTCTGGTTTGATCATTCACGCCGTTGTGATTTTTTAAGACTTCCTGCACTTCCTGCCCATTGCACCACTTGCACATTACAGGAACTCTGCTTAAAGAGGCCAACGTTTCACACGTGAAGCAAGCATCACGTGTTTCTCTGGACTGATCATGGCTCCAGAATACTAAGAAAAGTTTTTACCTTGATGATATCAATCAAATGTTTGTCTTTGTGATCAGAATACACCGTATGGAGTTAAAAAACTGAAGAAAAAAATCTTCTAATTTCTCATCACCCACATCAAAATAAAGGCAAGAGCATCCAAGTTCAAGTTTATGAATGTGTGTGGCATTCTTGGTGTGTACTCTTGTGGGTAAAAAAACAAAAAAACAATAAAGAAACAAAAACAAACGTGAAACAAAGATGAGAGCAGTGATGAAGGAGAAAAAGAGAGAGTAAAGCGGCTCTGTAGGAGGTTCACACCATTCTCTCTCGTGTACATGAATCACCCTCCGAGTGTAAACGAACACACACCATGCTGTGCACACAAACCAACACTTCACACCTGTACACCAGCCTGAGAGTCATTATTCCTCGTGCGTGTGTGTGTGTGTGTGTGTGTGTGTGTGTGTGTCTGTGTGTGTGGCTCGCCCTGCATGACATTCCAGCCAAGACTATTATTGCAGATTAATTTTCTCGCTCACAACAAAGCAAGGGAACTTTACAAGCAGAACGCAGGGTGGTTAAGTTTAGTGTCTCGGAGTCGGTCAGAGCCAAGGGCAGCTGTAAAAAAATATTACATTTTAAGGATGACTTCATTCGAAATTTAAAGCTGGAAAGATTTAGTGTAGGTCTAAATTTAAACAGAACGCCCTTTCATTATTTAACTACCATTATTATTATTAGTAGTAGTAGCAGTAGTAGTGTCATTAGTACGCATAAGAACTCTTAATAATAAGTAATACTTTTAGACCAAATGAAGTCTCGTGTGTATAAACATAAATAATACAGTAATACAGTAAAGAGTAAAGAAAACTTACAGTTCGGCTTTATGAAGCACTGAAATTGGAGACTCCTTACATAAAAGGTTACTAAAACTCTCTTACAAAAATAGTTACTATATCATGTTCTTCTACAATGATCTTTACTCCCCTCAGTATATAATCAGCTTCCAAGGACTCAACGACTGCTTACTCGCAGCTTCCGTCCCTCCACGTCCCTGTGTAAGCTCTTACTGGAAAAATGACGTGTGCTACTTAACTTTGTTACTTGTGATAAGAGAAGAACATGTGTGAGTTGTGCCACACTGAATATAAATTATATCACTATAGATCTTCCTGCTATAAATCTACATTTTGGCCAGAGGGTATAAAAACTTTTGCATTCATCAGTCATCAGTGGAGAAGAAGCACCTCGCTGAGAGGAAGGAAGTGTGAGCGCTGGGTTATGAGGCATCAATGGTTCAAAAATCAACTTGATCAGTGAAGAAGAAAAAAAGGAAAAAAAAAAAAGCAAAGAAGAAGAAGAGCAATAGCAACAAGAACCTCATCAGCAACAACAACAATCTTGGCATCATCATCAACAACAACCACAACAGCAACAACCACAACAATCGCAACATCAACAACAAGCAATACAGCAACAACACAAAAACAGCAAAAACATCAACAGCAACAATTGCAACAACATCAACAACATGCACAACAGCAACAACACCAAGACGCACGACAGCAACAACCTCAACCACAACAGCAACAATCTCAACATCAACCACAACAGCAACAACACCAACACGCACGACAGCAGCAACATTAACAACAACAGCAACAATCTCAACATCAACCACAACAGCAACAACCACAACAGCAACAACAAAGACAATAACCACAACACCAGCAATAGCAACTGCAGCAGCAACAACAGAATAACAACAACAGAAACACTAGCAATAACAACAGCAACAACAGCAGGCAGCAGCAACAACAACAACAACAACAGAAGCAAGAGCAGAAAAAACAGAACCTACAGCAACAACAGCAACTAGAACAGCATAAACCATAAAATTTTAAAAATCATTCATAAGTAAACAATAAATACAAATCATTATCTAATTTTAAAAACCCAAAAGAGTGCAAAACTCTTAAATAGTGTGACACAGGCTCTAAAATACCCTCCTTTGCTAATTTTGCTAGTTTGTCATCTCAGACAAACATAAAAACCTTTTAGAGTTTCTTTTTTCTTTTTTTCTTTCAGGTCCAGATAAAAAAAATAAATAAAATAAAAAACCCACCCACTCACACATTCCGAGCATGGTGGCAAAGTGAGAGAGAAAAGTCTATTTCGGCCATCATCAATCTTTTGATTACTTACACGCCAGCTCCCACACGGCGGCTCCGAGACGCCACAGCCAGTTAATAATTCTATCCATTTTCAAAGGACGACTCCGTCATTTATTAGGTTCCATATCTATCTCATCAGCTGTCTAATAACGCCGCTGATCATTGGCTAATGCCTGGGCCGCGCTCCAGGCCTGCTAACAAGCACGGCTACAGCGTTCACTTTATTTACTGCACTGAGGACTCTGGACATTACTAATGAGACCTGCGCAGAGTGTGGTAGAGGTCATGCAGGACACGCTGGATGCCCATGAAGACCTACATGGTTTCCTGAGGTTAGGAGTGGACATCCTTCTGGTCAGACTGAGGGGCCGGAGTTCTACGGCTTCACTCGACAACACAGTTCTCAACTGGACATTAATTTCCTACATCAGCAGCTTTGGACTTATGTTTGGATCCAAGAGGTTACGGGTTCTGAGTGAACTTTTCCTAACGATACTCTTTCACTAACTCTTCCTCAATCAGGCCGACCAGCTGTTTTTTCCTGTAACGGAACAACACAGAGTGCGTTCTTCTTTCTGTATCTCACTCCCTCTCATTCTGACCAATAATTTAAAGGTGTGCGTTGCTTCTTTTTGTTTTTTTTTAGTAACTGAGTTCGGTCCATATTTACCTGTCCGTCACGTCCAGTGATGCCTGCATGCAGCGATAAGAAAAGTTGCTGTTTAAACAAATCCGCACGCAGCCTGTGCATATTAATTTCAGTCGGACGGAACAAGCCTGATTAAATAAACCAGCAGGCAGATCCACGGTAAAGCAATAAATTCCATTCACTTGTTCTTTAAAAAGCATTTGAGCTTCTGGACGTCCCTCATCCGAATAATAAGAGATATTTTTGATAAGGTAAATTGAATACAGAGAAAAAAAAACATTTGGACACCAGAAAAGAACAACTCAAATAACATTACCATGCTAAATGGTCTATTGCTCAAAAAAAAAAAAAAAAAAAAAAAAAAACAGTTCCGCAAGGTTGTGTGTATTGCTCTAATAGACTACTCCTTTTTTTTTTTTTTATATACAGGAATTTAAGTTAGAAGTTTTATAATGATTTTTGCATTTTGCATTGTTATCAAGCATTCATCTTCTTCTATTTGGCTTTATTTCTCGGTCAATAAGATTAAATTCTTCTCTTATATGTCCCAGTCCATTTAATGCCTAAGTACTGTTTGAAAGTACAGTTTAATATCATGACCTAATAACCGTTAAAACCACTGTAAGGTCTGCAATACCGAGGAGAGAGCAGCTGCCCGCCAAATTCAGAACCAGACAAGGAAATACTTTCAGCAAGAACACACATCTTATAATATTAGGTCACATTAAACAACACACTGTCTACTTAGCAATCGCTTCGAAATGCATTTCAGATAACTGCATTTCATTGGCTCTGTACATGTACTCTGCACAATGGCTATAAAGTTGAATCTAATCTAATCTAAATCGATCCGAATCGTTCCTTGAAACTGACCGTGTTCTTTTATTTATGACTGTAATGCTAACTAGCTTCTCCAACCCCTGATCAAGAGCCCTACAATGGATTGTACAGCCTACTTAGTACACTAGCTTTTCATCCAACACTATTTGGTATTCAACCCAGAAGTTAACAGAAACTAACGAAGCTGATATTATAAAGCGGAATAAGTGGAAATATTAAGATAAATTTATAATATTTACAGGACTGTAAAATCTACTTTTTAATCTACTTTTTACCCCTATCGACAGCTCCGCCAGTCACGGGAAGATATGGTATGCGACTGGCAATTTCATTAAACCAACAATGTTGATGATAAATTGCCGTTTGAGCTCTCACACCTACGACCGGATCACAGCCGTGTTATATTAAGCAATACAGCACTCCTTCTTGTGTAATATTGCTTAATTACACACTGGGTCTTCATGCCCGTCTTGAATTCCTACTAACTAATGCTAAGAGTTCATAGCCTCGGATGCTGCGTTTTGTTTCATGACTATAAACATGCGTATAAGTAAAGCACATCCTTGTCACATTATTTAGGCCTCACTTCTCCCAAAGGTACTTTGTTTAAACCAATTATTCTGTAACCAGGGTCACGGGGGGCCTGTCCCAGGAGACTTAGAGCACAAGGGTACACCATGGACTGGGTGCCAATCCATCACAGGGTTCACACACAAACATTTACACATCACTGGCATTTTGGCAGTGTCAATTAAACTAATCTGCATGTCTTTGGACTGTGGGAGGAAACCCACCAAGGATCGGGTGAACATACAAACTCAATGCACACAGAGACGGGAATCGAACCCGGACCCTGGAGATGAAAGCCGCCTTAAAATTTGCACAATATTATACAAAATAATATTTAAGGTAAACAAAACTGAATTTAATTATTTTTTATACATTGTTGAACTGCATACTCATAAAATCGCAACCGATTCACGTTTAGCCACGCCCACAGAAGTCTCCTGAACCCTATCATATTTCAGTTCAGCTATTGCTCCTTTTTCCTTGTTTCTGGGCTAACTAATGATTCTTTTGTTTCTGTAATGTTGTGACTGAGTGACGTAATGTGGGTGTACATAATAAAAAATAAAAAAATCAGCTCAGACATCAACCTTACAAAGACCTTGTGGAACAAAATGTATAATAATAAAAATAGTTTCACTGATTTCGATGGGAAATATAAAAAAAATTATAAATAAATAATCCACAACCTAATGCAGAAGTCTTAATGAATCTTAAGTCTCGAATCTTAAACACATGCCACGTGATGATGAAACGAGAATATTATAATCCAGACGCTGTGTTGAACAACTTTCCCTGGAAGACACCGAGTCCCCAGGCTCATGTTCGGTTCTTCTTTGTTCTCTCTGGGACGGTTACACAAAAGCGACGCCGCTGCTGTTTTGTCACGTGAAGTAAAACCCAACCTGTGGTGCATTCATGAAGAACACGAGACTCATTATTCATTCTGTTTCGGTGATTAATGCTATGTTCTGTGAACATTTCGAACCCAAGCACTGCGTCCATGCGATCGTCCATGGGAGCCGCAGAGTCATTAACATACGGTGTAATGTAGTTAAGGTTTATACCATACGTCATGCTCAAGCAAACGCTCTGGATTCAGTGCTAGTAATATTCCCCGGCTTTGTCTCATTTGCATTGTGTTATTCCTGCGTTTTCTTATCAGCTCGGTTGTAGATATAAAACATCATTTGTCCCGCATTATTAACATTTTTTTTTTTTCTGTGATTCTCTATACCATTTCCTGTCAGGTCACTCTGCATGTCCACGTCATCATACATGCATACAGATAAACGTGCCTCGAGATAAAAAATTAAATAAATCAACCCTGGTACGAATGAGTGAGTTGTGTGTATGAGAAATGGCAGCACATGATATTAAATTATAAAGATTCTTAAATTAAACCAGTGAGAAATGTATTGACAGGACTACAGGGCTATTCACGGCGCGATATGTCCTAGACACCACTGTCGTACTCATACAGTGTCCACAATAATTACTGGCACCCCAATTGTAAATGTTCCTTTGTGGGGGAAAAAATCTTGATGAGGGATTTTTTTTTTTTCACTCAGAATAAAATTCATTTCAATTAAAGTTTGGATTTATTTCTCTCATTATGTTTTTCCCCACCAAAATGAGGATTTGTCCTAACTAATCTTTACAAGGGGTGCCACTAATTATGGCGGCACTGTATATCATTATAGTTTCCATTTTCGTTTTGAATTTGGCTTGATGTTTATATAATTCATATTATTTGTATAATAATATTACTGTAGATAGCAAAAAAAAAAAAAAAAATATATATATATATATATATATATATATATATATATATATATCCCTGATATATATATATCCCTGCTTTGTAGATAAACCTTGTTTTGGACACAATCTGGCAACCTTAAGAAGCAGGAAAGTAAACGCAGGTGATTTCCAACAGGCTGCTGCGTAACCCAATTCTGAACGCGATGAACTTTCCCCGTGTGCGTCTTTATAAACGGCGTAACTTTTAAAACTTAAATATCTGACTCTGAAACGTTCCTTATTCCTGCATAGACAAGAGAACAAAGATAACTCGAGATTGAGACACTAAAATTAAAGCCCTCTGCACGGCGCTTTGTTGAACAAACATGACTCATTCATTAATATTCACAAGCGCTTTTTATTCTCGAAAAAGAAAAAAAAAACGAACGCTAACGTTGGCGCAGCGGGACACGAGGCAATTAGAAACGTTGGCGCCGATGCCTCTGGGTTTGTTCGTGATAAGCAGAGATCGCTAACCTCGTTGACGTTTATTCCGTGCTCCGTCATGTAGTCACGGTCGTTCACCTGCCCCCCGTCCTCAAAGTCCATGGTCAGGACGCGCTTGGTCGAAAGGTCCCAGTGGATCTTTGGTACCTGAAGCAAAACAAAGCAAAACAAACAAAAAAACTACAACATTGACACAAGGAACCATGGGAAACATAACTAATTCACTAAGCGGCAGGACTCGAACATACACTGCTGATCTCTGTCATATTTCCTGCCTCTCAGCAAGCTGATTTGACTGGCAGATTAATTAACTGATTGTGTTTTGTTTTTTGTTTTTTTTAATCGACTCCTTAAATAATCTTACTTTCATTGTGATGCTGAAAGTCTAAGAGATAAAACGATGGTATGAGGAGAACAGAGATGATGGTGACAATGAGAATGACGATGTAAGGTTGCATTTGAGTTGGGTTTCAAGTTTGGGTTTGGGTTAGGCGTTATCCAAAGCAGAGCACATTTTAGTTCAAAGTCAAACTTCTCAGGATAAGAAGAACAGATCTGAGCACATCCTGGTAAGTGTCTCGTGTCTCTGCTTCCTGTCATTGTAATCTAAAAAATTTTAGTAAAATACTGTACATAACTCATGTGTGTGTGAACCCTACATAATAAAAAAAAAAACTTGTCATTTGGGTTTGTCTTAAGAATCATGGCTCCAGTATCAATAATTTTGGTATCAATTTTTTTTTTCCAGCTTTTACTTCTGACTATAATAAAGCGCACACACTGGAGGCTCCTTAGATACGGGTTAAATAAAAATCTTGTTACAGAAAATCAGTATACATTAAAACAAATGTATCAATCATCACCTTCAGACCAATCGGAAACCAGGACTCAATGACAGTGCATTATACAATAGTTCGTTTTGACCAAGCAATTTGATTGGATAAGAGGTTATACCAAGAGTGGCGATAATGGACAGCGACATCACTGGGACAGAGTGTTCTATTTATGTAAATGACACTAACTGTCGATTGCAGCATGGGTGAAAGCAGGTCTGTGCAGTCCGCAGTACTGAGGAGAGAGCAGCTGCCTGACAAAACCCACATTCAAAACCAGTCACAGAAGCACTTTCACCAAGACAACACATCTGATAACATTATGTTATATAAAAAAAATATATAAAGTTCCACCAGGCACAGAAGGAACTGGCTATATCACACTCAAGGTCATGCTGTATGGCTAGATATGGCACGGCTGTGATGTCTACAACCAAATGTGAGGTCTACAGTATGACAGCGTTCCCTCTCGAGTGATAATGCTTTATAAGTATACAGTAAACATGAAGCTATAGCTTTATGTCTCACACAGTTCCTGATGTCAGAATTAAACTCTGTGGACTTCTCATGAGCCGTTAATGTAACGCTGTTATTTATTAAGAATAAAGAAGGCCTCTGTGAAAGCAATCGCACTTATTACGATTCTTTCCCTTTTCCTACAGAGGTTTACACAAAAAGCTGCTCACACTCACAATGAAGAGTAACTCAAATACAGTGAAGTGTAACAGAGAACATAAAAACTTCACCCAAACACAAATTTACTACAGAGAAAATATTTAACATCTACCCAATCAAAAGCATGCAGTGCTGCCTGAAGGAAGAGATCCATTTATAGAGGCATAGTCATACATCAGAAAACAGAAATAAAAGATCCGAGATTTTTCAGATTTTTACACACACACACACACACACACACACACACAGAATCTCCGTTTTTGCGGAGCGGATACTGCGAGTCTGGAAGAGGACACGTCCGCAGGGGTGGATTAAACAAAACACTATTGATTTTTTGATTCAATTGTACTGGAACTATAAATGAATAATGAGAACCACAAAAAAAAACGTCTTGGAAAGTCAGAGTGCTCTCCTCGCACAATCCAATCAACCCAGGCTGTAGTTTAGACCGCATGTATTAAGATGCTTCAATGAAAAAACTACGCTGCTGCTCCGACATCTCTGACTCGACTCATGAACGGACTGAACACGGAGCTGGTGCGTCTAATCAGACGATAACAAAAGTAAAAACTTTTCAAGCTTTTTTCATGCTTAATAGTCACTTTTGCACGCGACACAAACACACATCGATAGATGATAAAAACAAATTGGATAAAATGGGTTTGCTATAATTATCATCCTGAAATCATAACTAAGCTTAAAAAAAAAAAACTCTAGACCTATTACAGAGCTCATTTTCCTGGATTGCATTTGCATACTAAAACTGGATTGGCTCTTATATTTTATGATGTAATAACAAAAAACTTTTTCGAAGAGATATTCAGTTTAAATTTATTTCACAAGAATAAAAATGAATTCAGATTTATTTTTAAATGTACAGCTTAGTTAAAAAATATTGCTGTATGGATTGTATTTGCAGGCTGGAATCTGATCGGCTTCTATATTTTTAATATGCAATAACATGATGTTTAAAAGCAGAGAGATCTTTAACTTTAATGTATTAATTTTTGCATGTAAAATCAATCCTGATTTTTTTTTCTCCACTTTTTTTTTACTTATTTTAACTAGCATTTTAACTTTGTATTAAACCAAATTTCAAGATTGAGGTCTAATTTGGTAAATTATCTTCATTATATTAGAAAAAATATATAAATTGTATGTAGTTTTCCCATATTGGTGTAGCAACAAGTCAAAATATAAAAATGCTCAATTTAAACTAGTTTTTAATGCGTCTGTGTGAGTGTGTATGGGTGAGTTGTTCAAACCTTGAGGAATTTGAAGTGCTTGAGCATGTAGGACACCTTCTCAGCGTTTCGTCCCTCGTTGAGAAAGTCGAGCTCCAGAGGCATGTTACGTTTAGCCTCTTCTACCAGCCACATGAACGCAAAGTCTGGAAAGAGCCGATGAACCACCTGCAGGAGGAACTAACACACACACACATACACACAAATACACACTTATTCATTCGCTTTATACTTTCCAGGTATTTGCAAATTAGAAATACCCTAAGCCTATGAAAACCAGTGATGCATGGATTGTATTTGCATACTGTAATTGGATTGGCTCTTAAATTTTATGTAGTAAAAACACACGTTTGAAAGCAAATAATTTACTAATGGGATATTTAGCTTCAATTTTAAGGTTCCTTTAAAAAACTGAATTAAGTAAATGTTTTTTTAGTTCATGTTTTTCTCAGGAATCACTGACTCATCCGGGGATATGATTCATACAGCACTGTGTTTTAGGACTTATAATGCAGTACAGGTTATTTTATTTTTATTATTATTATTATTTAAAAGTGCAGTTCTAGCTAAAAATACAAAATAATATTCCCCTTCGTTTCTGTAGATTTAAATGCCACTTATTAATTAAAGAGATATTCGTGCTCAGTATTCTTTAACATTTTTTTTTTTTTTTTTTTTTTTTAAATAATATTAATGCAATTAAATTCATGCTAGGTTAAACTAGGCAAGTGAAGCTAGTCTTGGTAAAGCCTGGTGAGTTAGGACAAAATTTAGAAAAGCATTTCCATAAAAAATGTTCTGTTCTTTTTAAATATCATGTATATTTTATACTGCATTGTAAAGTGCAAAAATTGCTAAAAATTACATGAAAAATCTAAAACATAGCAATTAAACCCATTTAAAAATCTAAAAGATTATACTGTTCCAACATAGGTTTTATTGTAAACATTTAAACTAATAATTTCCCTTCTGCTTCTTTATGTATTATAAGTGTAGATAAAATATCTAATTATAGAAATATCTAATTTATAGAAATTTACTCAGATAGCAAAACAAAATTATCAACTTTGCACAAGTACTGTTTTTCCTACATTGCTTCCTTAAGTTACTTTAAATGGGAAGAAAAAACTAATTCTATTTACAAAGTTAAAGAAAAGTTTTTAAATTTCCTTTATTAAAAAATGTATTTATAGTTTATTTTTGCAAGGATTTTTACCTACAGTTAAACTATGGTATGGAGAAACTACTACAGGCTGCTATATATATTAAACATACATACAGTATACTATATATAGGTTTATAAAGCAGGTATTTGCATACTGATGATACTGACTTAAACGAAGTGATCAGGAGTTCAATTCGCACTACACTCACCTCCATCACCATGATGTCCTTGGAGCTCTGAGCCTGAACCTTCGGATGCTGCACTTTAACCGCCACCGTGGTTCCGTTCGGCAGGACGGCCCGGTGGACCTGAGCGAGAGAGGCCGCCCCCTGTGGCTTCTCCTCGAAGCTCACAAACAACTCGCCCAGCTGTTGGGAGGAGAGATAGGTTAAACTTTTTATAAAGATTTTTACAATGATATAAAGTAGAAAATGGAAGAATAAGTGTTATGAATGCAGGTCTGGTTGATTTATGGCTAAGGGCACAGAGAAATGTTTGTCATGGTGGATTGTACTGGTGTGTATGTGCTTTTTATTTAATTGTGTTTACCTGTTTATACACCACAGAGAAAAGTAAATAATTTTCATTCATTCATTCATTCTCTATATTGCTTTTCCTGTGTACAGGGGGCCTGGAACCTATCCCAGGAGACTTGAGGCAAGAGACAAGGTACACCCTGCACAGGGTGCCAATTTACCGCAAGGCGCACACACACACACACACACAATGGGCAAACTGGGAAGAGCAATCAGCCTAATCTGCATGTCTTTAAACTGTGGGAGGAAACCGGGGTACGTGGAGGAAACCCACCAAGCACAGGAGGAACACAGACACAGACCCGAGGCGGGAATCAAACCCTCAACCCTGCAGGTGTGAGACCATAGTGCGAATCTGTACATCACAGTGCCACCAGTGACTTATTTTCCAAGTAAAAATTTAGCCTAAATATCTTTTAAATAAGCAAAACCAATCCAGATTTTTTTAAACCATGCCAAATAAAATAAATGTTGTATAGCTTGTGAAAAATGTTGTATTTTTATACTTTCCTGTACCTTGATTATAGTAATTAAAAAACAGATCTCTTATCCACCTGTTAACTGGATAGTTACAAAAGAATTAATATGGATTGCTTAAAAAAATACTATCCCTAATTTTACACAGCTCAGTGCTGCTTGCTATGAACCTTCTCAATTCCTGCTGCACTACACACATAAACCAGGAAGCGATCCTATTTGGTGTAGAGACACTTTTTACATTACATAACTCCTACTTTTTAGCCTAGTCAATAACGTTGAAAAAGGAACAAAGAGAACAACTGTCGCTATATCGCTCTTATTAGAACACAATTGAACAACAAAATTCCAACATGACCACATGACTTAATAGATGGACAATGTCACACATTTGGACCTGGATAGTAAAACAACACAGGAAGCATTAGCATTATATAGAAAATCTTATAATTTATGACAATGGCTGTCAATGATTAAAATACTTTTCAGAACCTGACAAGTACTGATAATGCAACCACCATACGAGAGAAAGGCCTGTGTCTCCTAACTTCTGGGAAATAATAAAGCATTAATAAATCCACATCAGTGATCAGCAGGCTGTGTTGTTTTCTAAGTAGCGTTCTGTCTCCGCATGAAACGTTCTGAAAAACTTAGTTATTTATGAAATAAACGAGGCACTTTGCTGGTCACTAAACACAGACCACTTTTAAATGAGTGTGAACAGCACTTAATGAAGGTCAAGTGACTCCATTTAGAATGTTTTTCCCCCCCGACTGGGCAAACACACCTCCGGGAGAAGAAAATAAGTGTAAAACAAGAAAAAGAATTGAAATGATGAGGTTTCTAAAGAAATAAATAAAAAAAAAACACACACTTGCATAAATAACACATTACGATTAAAAATGTATAAAGTCTTTTTTGCACATTTTTTTTTTCTCAAACCAGAAACACTGCCACACAGGCGAATGTAACTAACTAATAAATAAAAACTAGTGGACAAAACCTTACTTTAAAGGACGAAAAACACTTTTTTCTGATAGCATAATTATAGGAATTATCAAGTTAAAACACACACACACCTAATTCTAGCTACAATTGAATGTGATTGCATTGATTCATATTTATAACTTCCTTTTCCCAGTTACTCAACCACGTTTTTGCTTCCCTTGTACCATGATTATCTCTGCCCTGATCTCTACGTTATGAGTCTGACTCTGTACTACTGGTTCAGCTCTCTAAACTAATACGAATAAGAATCGGCAAGTCACCTTCACACGCTAAGTATTAAAAATGTATGCTGTTAGTCCAGACTATCCAGCCAGAATACTACCAAACCACCAGAAATTCATAAATTTACTTTTTCACTCTATCCACTGCATTTCTCCAGAAGATTGAGCATCCTAAAGCCATGGCCTACAACCACTCTAATATCTGTGATAGAAAGAGGACAAACTTATCAATCATAAAGCTCGGCTTCACCGATTCTCTGGGCATTTCTAACGCAGCCCATGTGACTGTAGGCCATCTATCTGAATAGACAGGGTGGCCCAGCGGGAACAGCAGGAACTCAGCCATCCAGCACTCTTCACCAGGCAAGAAAACACAGCTCACGGCTCTGTCAGGGGACAATTCAGTCCAAACACTGTGGAGTGAGACGTTTCGTGAGTGAGAAACAGCTCAGACGTTTCAATTGGCACGATCTCAGCGGGAATAAAGCTTGGTATCAAAAAATGCTTAAGTTGGGGACATCTGCAATGTTATTGCACATGCATTAAAGTGCTTCTTCTCACCAGGAAAGGCAAAATTGGTACACCATGCATACATTTATTTTTCTTTGCAATTTACGCTCCATCATTCCTTTGTCAGATTATACTAATGCATTTTATTTTATCTTTTATTTTTTGTTCCTCCCATTGTTGAGCACATCGGCCAATGGGTTCTGTTATTTCTTCAGCAATAGTGGTTTAATAGGGCGGACACCCAACCTGTTAAACCATTTTCTGTTCTGGTTTCTAGGTGGTGGGATGAACTTTCTTTAGATGTCTGTCAATTTAAGCGAAAACTTAAGACCTATGTCTTTCTTAGGTGTTTGTGTTAGTTTACCTAGTAAACAATATACAGTATTTAATGATGAAAAGTTCAAAACATTTATGAGCAGAAGTCGGTCTGGATAAGAGCGTGTGCCAAGTGCCAAATGCCTAAATGGTAATGTAACGTAACCCTCCTGCTTTCTTATCCAGGCTGTGGGACCAGCAACAGTGAAGGGATTTTGTTAGGACCGAACAGTGGCAACCTGAAGGCGGCAGGGCTTAAAACGCCAGACCTTCCAATCAGTAACCCAGAGCCCTCCACTGCCTGAGCCATCACTGACCACAGAATCAGGCTGCATGGTAATTTGTAATGTAATATGCACAACCGAGTCAAGCCGCATAGGTGAGATGGGGTAACAGCAGGAAAAAAAAATCTGGGGCGGGGCTTGTAGGATGACTTTCACACACACACACTGACGAATTGGGAATGGCTGCTGTTTGGCTCATGAATTACATAAATTTTCAGAATAACGGATTAAATTTTTTCCAAAATAACTAAATAACTGAGTACTTAAATGGTGGACCTAACACATTAAATTACTCGTTACATCACAAAAGTAAGCCAAGTACTTTGTAACGCGTTACCCCCAACACTGATATTTGCAACCTTTAGTATGGAACTGAGGCCTAATTCCAGCTTTCAAGTGCAACATGTTTCTATGCTATAGTCAATATTTACTCCTGGAGTATCTGATTATAGGATGATAAGTAATACATTTGGTCATTTACATAGAATTTTTCCAACACCTGTGATTGAGTTTTTCTCTTCACACTGCTGGGTGAGTAACACAGTTTGGCATGCAGACACAAGACCTGCCTGGCATATTCAGTGCAGATGGAGAAGCTGTCACACAAACCTTACTACACTGGAATACACCCATGAAAACGTGTCTGTCAAAGCATCACAAACTCGAGTGAATGACACTGCTCAATGCACAATGCTCACCATGCTTCAACTTTCCATGTGTCTCCGGAATACTTGTTATACTCTATTTGGTTATTATATTAAAAGAACCAGGGGAGAAATGCTGATCTTTTCCTGACCTTTCATATTTTATTAAATGTCACTAAAATGGTGTGTGGTTGATTCAGTGGTCCAGACCAAATGTAGCAGAATTAGTAACACAGCAACCTTAACCTTTCTGCGTATGACCTGCATCAGATTACAGCATCTGCTTTTGAATGGGCTCCTAGGATGGACTCTGGTTGTATATAAAATAAAAAAAAATAAAAAAAAGCAGGGTTTCTGAGCAAGTTATGCAGTGTGGTGAAATTGTGTTGAGAAAAAATGTCCAGAAATTATGCACTGTACTGTAGCTCTGTTTCCCAAACCACTTAAGTCCTTAAACAGCTACTTAGCCTCAGTATAAACAAGTCTTATGTAGCTAGATGATGGGCTACACAGTTCCTGCAGATGTTCATGAGTACCATTATGTTTTATGCGCCATACTTTAGAAATAATTCCCTGCAACAAAAACTACTTGGGGTGTTAAAGTCAAACCTGGACTTTTAATTGCGCAGAATAACAGAACACTGTTATGAGACTGAACATTCCCTTTATTTCTTTATATAATTCCCTGCTACACTAATGCACGTATCCCAGCATTTCACTAGCACTAGAATGCCATCAATGTAGAAAGTTTTCTCAGTACGTCCGAGCCATGATCGAACTGCCTGAGTGAAGCAGTTTAAAACCCTGGCCTCCCAGGAATTCCTTTTAAAAGCCAAAATATGTGGAAATGACTTGGAGCGGGGTCAGGACCGTATGGTGCATGTGGCTATAACTCCTAGCCGAGTTCCTGTAACGAGCAAGTGTTTTTGTTAAATTATTTCGTGTACTGTTCCCACAAACAGATGCGTCTTTTCCACAAGTTTGCGACTAGTTATCTGTTGATTTTTAAGGACCAGGCGTTCCACTCACTGAATGTTAGAGTCACATCACCGTACTGTTATTCAAATGTCAATCGCCTTTATGCCTCACATTTACAGTAACTTTCATCACAGTTCCCAATTTGACTTAAATGCAACTCGTAGAAAAATGATTTCCCATCCATACTGCAGGAGCAATTCTGCATAGCATCCATAGCCCAGGGTGAAAGGAATGCAAGTTACGGCGGATAGCACTTTCCTCCAAACGTGTTACAGTAACTTGCCCAACTGATATTGAGCGAGCAGCAGTTCGAAAAGATGAGGTCGGCAGGCTCCACATGTCTCGTAGGAAGAATTTGCCCTCCCTGCTTAGAGGCTGCATCTTTGCAGAGAAGAACTCTACAACAGATTGGAAAATAAGTGGGGGAGATGGCAATGTCCTTCAAACATACTGTAGTCACCTGCCATGAGATGTTTGGCTGCTCACCAGTGGCTGGATTGAGCCCATAGTTGTACTTGTGCCAAACAAACCAAAAACATTATGGCAAGCTCCATTGCAGTAGTTCCATGGGGTGCAAGAAAGTATCTATGCTGGTGCATGAACCAATCAATTTCAGGAGGTAAAATCAACCTGGTTCACACCTGGTGGAAACACACCAAAGTTGTGATATACTCAAAATTATCTGTCAAGCCTACACAAATACTAAAGAAACACATATTTGTCTAGATGATCCAATAGAGGTGAAGCATTCACGTACACTCTTAAAAAAAGGAAACTGTACTAAATTGTACTACTGCTTGCCATTTCACCCAAAAATGAAAATGTAGTGATGCTGTAAAAGCTTATTTAAGATACAACTGCCATCATAAAGGTATTCCCAGCCATATATGATTATATCGCCCAATCCTGCTGAATGCTGCAGTATAACACACACACACCAACGACTCCTCGGTTGGGTATACACTGGGGTTGTTATTTTGGATAAGCAGGCAGATGGACTATAAATTTTAGTGTCTGGTTCCCACCTGCCTATGAAGTCCCTGTCCCGAAGGAACAGCCACACATTTTGACAGATGCTGTCTGATCGCAATGGCTTCCAGCTGGGAGGAACCTCAGAGTTCTCACCCAGTGCGGTTATGCAACTTCACGCGTAATGACCCAGAGGGTGAGCAGAACCACTCTCCTGCCTCACTTACCTGTTGGATAAAATTAGCTCTTCTCAGACGTACGTTGTTCAGGGCAAGCTTTGAGCTTCTCAGCAAGCGCAGAATACTAAGTAATTTCAAACAAAGCTTAAATCAGACCATATGTTACTATAACAAATGAGCAACATGCAGAGTTAAAAGAGAGCAGCGACGCAGCCCCACATGGAGTCTCTCTGTTCTGAACATGCGCCCCTCCTCTTATGGGACTGGGGTAATGGAGGCAATTAGACAGTGGGGAGGTTAAGGAGGAATCCCTGGAGAGCTATAGTCATTAGTGAAGCCCGGTTCTGTGTCATATGCAATATGTTCGTCCTATAGAGAGACACAGAAACCAAGGCAGCCGCTGTTACGTCAGCATGTTCACGAAAACATTACTCCGCAGTGGCCTTCTGGGGTCCAGGTCATGTCCCACCCACACACAAGGATAATCTTGATGTCTTGTCCTCCTTTCAAGAGTCATTTTGTCTGTCCCAATAAAGCATCCTATCCTCTATAAGTGATTTGAGCTGTGTGCTATTTTGCTTAGGCTTATCTAAAGCCACACTTGAAGGAACAGCAATCTGTTGGGGTCTGTGATGACCTGATTTCACAGCATGACCTCTGAACCAACTGCTGGTACACCAAGAGTAATCTCAGCAAGGACTGGGACTGTGGAATGATTCCAACAGAGCTTGGAGCCAAAATGTCAAAGTTATATAAGTATTCTTGACACTAGGACAAAAAAATGTTCTTAACATGTGGAAAGGAGTATTTAATCTGCATCGGTCAGGTCAGTACAAGACGTGATTTTCTTTTCATTAACAACTTGCAGAGAGCTAAAAAACTACCAAAGAGCATCCACAAGCTTGTGATTCATGAAGTTACTTGTAAGTCAAAGTAATCACTAGCAGAAGCACTAGGTGAATTTTATTTATCTTTGGTCCACTGCTTAATCTGAAAAGGCAGGTAGGTGTAGTTTTCAGTTTTCACTTGTACCATCGGAGTATGGGGGGGTCAAAAGTTCTACAGCTCGGATGTTAGCACATCTGCATTATTCATGCCAGCATCTGAGGGTGGACAACGGACCGAAATAAATAAGGCACTGCATTCAGTGTGAGGATGATTTTTCCGGAGACCATCGCAAGACCTTTTTTTTTTTCAGACACCATGGAGGAAAAAAAAAACATGACCCTGACAAAGAGTTTGTCTGTTGTTGAGACATTCCAAATACAGAGATGGTAATCCTGGGGAGCTCGGGGTTGCACTCTGAATAATGCACCCTTCTTCCTCTCCAAACGTGGATCATATTAATCAGATATGATAAAGCATCGTGGAACTGTTTTTTACATGGGTTCATTTGAGCAGCTCATGCTAATCCTGTTTGTGCAATACTGTACCATTAATAAAAGGCCATCTTGTAAAAAAGGTCTAGCAAAAGCCACACAAATTACTTATTTTTTCGATATCTCTCATAATATAGGCTAAGTTGCTTGCTTCTTAAAAATATAATGTATTTGCCCTCAGCCTTGTCTCAGCAACCTTTCCAGGGGAAGGTGTTGATCATTTACATCTCATCTTCGCATTCTATGAGTGTGTGAAGGTCTGAGCCACAGGTTAAAGCTCTGGTCACATGGTTTGGCAGGGCACCCAATCAAGATATAATGAGCTAATGTATAATTATAATCCCTTATGTGAAATGCGAAAAAAGTGGCAGAGCTTTCAAAACACCTGTTAGTCATTGCATGTCGATTGGCTCATCTGGTGCATTCGGGGACTTCCTGTATTGTTTGCAGATGAATTAAAGTTGGACAAAATTTGCAAAGGTTGTCCGGTCTGAGTAAACAAAGACTAGTTTACTCACAGCCAGGACAAATGACTTCACAAGACGTTACAAAGTTGTAGGATTGATACCTCCATTATAGACTGTGAAGAAAGAAATTCCTTCATATTGGTACGTTTTACAGCTCCTCCTTCGTTGTTACAGTATTATCGCCAATGTTTACTGTTAAAATGTCGAAGCTTTTTATAGAATTTTATACTTCTAATGTCTTGGCACCTTGACAACACTGCATCAAGATTAGTGTCATTACTTGTTAAGGAAAAACACCAAACGAACCTATCCTTTAGGGGGAAAAAAACTTTTCTATATAATCTAAAGAGTATAACCTTAAAAAATATACTGATTCCACACAAAGGAAGACTGTTATCTTCATAAAAGTATTTATTATATCCTATATTTATCACTTTCAGAAGAACGGTTTTGTCCAAATTGGCTTAAGGCCACTTGAGACCTGGTCTCTTGAAAACAAGGCTGAGACTTGAAAGCAACATAAGTTATATACAGTATGAACAAACTTAACATTTCTCAACGTTTCTTTATGAGATCTTGAGATCAGCAGCAAGCAAACAGAAGTATCGCTGAAATCTTCAACCCGCAATCAAATGCTGCGCTGAGTGTTATCACACAAACCCGCACTGGAAGCTTAGCACAGATGGGTGCTTTAAAAAGCAATTTGTGTGTAGCTTAACCTTGCCCTGTTCTCCTTGCCTCCAGTAGGCCTGGCTCTTTTCAGCCAATCCTCTTAAGGATTGCGCAGAGGATGACGTGACGACGCTTACTGCAGACTTGCGACATTGGACACAAAGGCAGAGCGTCTCCAAGGCGTTGTCAATACTTTTTTCCTCCAGACACCAGGATTTTGGTAATCTGATATCTGCAAAGTTCATATTTTAATCCATACATCTGCAGTATACAGAAGCAAGCTAGTTGATAAGCACGTGAGTGAGTAAGTTATCAGATTTCTAATTTCTAATTAAACTGAGAAGCAAAGCATTTTCCAGTAGTTAACTCAACACAACAGTAACAGTGCAGGATGGATGAAATACAACAGCGTCGTCGTTTATCCGGTATCATAGCTTGTCATGCTTTTCATTTTCTCTCCCTCTCATTTCTATTTTACCCATTCCCAAAGAAAGTCCGTACA
Source organism: Clarias gariepinus (assembly GCF_024256425.1). Classification (NCBI taxonomy): domain Eukaryota; kingdom Metazoa; phylum Chordata; class Actinopteri; order Siluriformes; family Clariidae; genus Clarias; species Clarias gariepinus. Next base: position 28,967,394 of record NC_071112.1, read on the forward strand.
CAAACTGTTTTGTACACAAAAGACTGAACACTGAGCCCTCGAAGCGAATCGTCTCTCTGGCGCATGAGAGGTTGAAGCTCGGCTCTGAAAAATGGCGAGGCTTTAATAGGAAGCTCTAAGTAGCTCTTAGACCCGGCATTTGATAGCACATCTATCAGAGCTAGGGGTCTCTCAGAAAGTCATTACAAAAAGTAATAAAAATAAATGCTGAGGCGACAAAAGTGGCCAAATACTGATGTTTTCATTTGCAGCGCTCAGGATTGAAAAGGTTCACTCGGTAACACATCCTTACACTTCAGGAAGTTCAGAGTACATATCGCAATATACAAAAGTGGGAAAACATATTGAAGAAGAATTTATTTAGATGGCGCTCAAAGCCAAGGTAGAACGCTAATAACGCCAGTGTTCCAATCAACCTCGGCACCGCCCTCTGCCATTTCGAATCCACGCGCAGAGTTTAATCTCGCAGTGCAACCGTACAGGGTGATGGCGGTGTTTGGTGGATAATAAGGAGTTTTGTAACTAGCCCAACACAAAGGCGTGAGAAGTAATGTGCAATCAGAAGCATTGGACTCTGTTGTTTTAGCTTGCTTGTTGTGCCGCTTGTGACGATGTAATAGCGGTGGTGGTGGTCCAATCCGCTGCTGATGTCACTGAGCTGTAATTAAACACGCTGTAATCATGAAAATGGGCTCCACCTTTTGTGTGGACTCCTGCATGATAACTATGTCAGCTTCAGAACAAAGGCGAAATTTGTAAAGGTTTTTTTCCCCCCTAAATTTAGTACAAAAAAATTGTCAGGGTATTTTTTATTGATCCAACAGTCCTCTGTTTTCTTCACGAAAATGTAAAAAGTTGTAACATCAAAAAGAATTGGCTTAAATGTTACTGAGGGTGAATATTATTTAAATCAGACTGATGAATTAACTTGCAGACATGGTCACATATAATCATTTTATAGTAAAGAATCAATGCTTTTTCTCTTGACTGTAAGCTCAATTTTGTGTTATAGGTAAATGACTATTTTAATGAAGAATGTTAAAAAAAATCTTTTCTGGAGATACGTTCTTCTAGTGTTACCACAATTCCTCTGTGCGGCAATGCATACAGTGGGCCAAAAACGTATTTAGTCAGCCACCAATTGTGCAAGTTCTCCCACTTAAAAAGATGAGAGAGGCCTGTAATTTTCATCATAGGTATCCCTCAACTACTGTATGAAAGACAAAATAAAAATAAAAAAATCCAGAAAATCACATTGTAGGATTTTGAATGAATTAATTGGTAAATTCCTCTGTAAAATAAGTATTTGGTCACCTACAAACAAGCAAGATTTCTGGCTCTCACAGACCTTTAACTTCTTTAAGAGGCTCCTCTGTCCTCCACTCATTACCTGTATTAATGGCATCTGTTATCAATATAAGAGACACCTGTCCACAACCTCAAACCGTCACACTCCAAACTCCACTATGGCCAAGACCAAAGAGCTGTCAAACGGCACCAGAAACAAAATTGTAGACCTGCACCAGGCTGGGAAGACTGAATCTGCAATAGGAAAGCAGCTTGATGCGAAGAAATCAACTGTGGGAGCAATTATTAGAAAATGGAAGACATACAAGACCACTGATAATCTCCCTCGATCTGGGGCTTCACGCAAGATCTCACCCCGTGGGGTCAAAAAAAAACTGCTTAAAGCCAGTACATGTCCAGGCCCGTCTGGAGTTTGCTAGAAAGCATTTTGATGATCCAGAAGAGGATTAGGAGAAGGTCCTATGGACCAAAATAGAACTTTGTGTTTGGAGGAGAAAGAATGCAGAGTTGCATCCAAAGAACACCATACCTACTGTGAAGAATGGGGGTGGTAACATCATGCTTATGGCTGTTTCTCTGCAAAGGGACAAGGATGACTGATCCTTGTAAAGAAAAGAATGAATGGGGCCATGTATCGAGAGATTTTGACTGAAAACCTCCTTCCATCAGCAAGGACATTGAAGATGAAACGTGGCTGGTTCTTTTAGCATGACAATTTGTAGAGTGTCCTGCAAGGTCCTGAAGTGGCCTAGCCAGTCTCCAGACCTCAACCCCATAGAAAATCTTTGGAGGGAGTTGAAAGTCCGTGTTGCCCAGCGACAGCCCCAAAACATCACTGCTCTAGAGGAGATCTGCATTAAGGAATGGGCCAAAATACCAGCAACAGTGTGTGAAAACCTTGTGAAGACTTACAGAAAACGTTTGACCTCTGTCATTGCCAACAAAGGCTATATAACAAAATTTTCTTATTGACCAAATATTTCTTTTCCACCATAATTTGCAAATAAATTCTTTAAAAATCCTACAATTTAATTTTCTGGATTTTTTTTTCTTATTTTGTCTCTCATAGTTGAGGTATACCTATGATGAAAATTACAGGCCTCTTTCATCTTTTTAAGTGGGAGAACTTGCACAATTGGTGGCTGACTAAATACTTTTTACCCACTATATATCGCCTCCAAAAATTTTTTTAAAATGTATATACAGTGGAACCTCGGATTACGAGCTTAATTCGTTCCGGAAGTGGGCTCGTATTCCAAAACACTCGTAAACCAAATTTAATTTTCCCATAGGAAATAATAGAAAGTTAAATCATTCGTTCTACAGCCCAAAAAAATAAATACATAAATATAATTAATACAAAATATAAACTAAAAATAAAACAAATTAACCTGTACTTTACCTTAAAAAAATTAAAAAATAAATCCCGACAGATAAGGGTTTTAGTTTGTGCACGCAGAGTGTATGTGTGTAAAATGTGCGCGCGCAAACACACACACACACACACACACACACATTAACGCATAGACCGTTTTTAAAACCATTTAAAAATTAGCAAGGAACATTCCTAGTCACACTCACGTGAGCGCATACTAACAGGATCACTGCTTTAAGTAAAACAACAACAACAAATTAAACAGCTCCTCACCTTTGAAAACAATCGCGACAGAGAGAAGTTTGTGTGTTTATTTGGCAACCTGAGAGGAGGGGGGCTGAAGGGGGGCTCGCTCGCGTTTACGGTCCCCTTCTCTCAGGTTGCCAAACAAACACACAAACTCTCTGCCTTACACAGACACAAACACGCGCACTCAAAAACACTGCAGGCACTAAGACCCAGCAGGGGAGACGATAGGTCTCGGCTTTACAGCTCCCCTCCTCTCAGGTTGCCAAATAAACACACAAACTGTTCTCTGTCGCGACTGTTTTTAAAGGTGAGGAGCTGTTTAATTTGTTTGTTGTTGTTGTTGTTTTACTTTACAGTAGTAATCCCGTTAGTATGCGCTCACGCGAGTGTGACTAGCGATGTTCCTTGCTAATTTTTAAACGGTTTTAAAAACGGTCTCTCCGTTAATGTGTGTGTGTGCGCGCCCAAGCACATCTCTCTCTCTCACACACACACACACACACAGCGCGTGTGTGTGTATTCACCCAGCAGGAGAGACGATTACCTACAATTCCGCTGCAAGAGAGAGAAAAACCGTTGGCTCACTTGTGATGATGTAACGCTCGTTGTTAAAACAAGAAACGCATGCGTGAAACATGATACTCGGTGCTCTTAAACTAAGACAATGCTCGTTTTTCAAGTCAAAAATTATTAAAAATTGTTGCTCGTCTTGCAAAACACTCGTAAACCACATTACTCGTAATCCAAGGTTCCACTGTATATATATTTACATTTAAGGTGGTTAAAAAAAAACAGCATCTTGTGTGGTAAGAGCGAACTATTTTCTAAGTTTGTTTTTAGAATTGGACAAAATATATTTCAACAAATTAATATAAAATCAAAATATTTAACCTTTCAACAGTTTTCCCCCCCATAGTGCTTGTATTCCAATTGTTCTATATATTTTTTAAAGCATTGACGTTTCCCTACCATACCACCAACTCTAACCTATAAAAACTTAAAAGGAATTTTACTAAACTAAGATTTTATATTTTTTTATACAACAGTAAAAAAGTGTAATTAATCATCACCATCATCATAATCTAGTAGTTGGTACTAAAAACAAATTCTAACCTCGATTGACAAACCAGAGAACATAGCACAACCTAACATTTTCCTCTGTAACTTAAAATAACCTCTCTTCAACAGGTCCAATATGAGAACAAGATAATATATTTTTTTTTATATTTTACGTGCCCAAACATTCCACTGGTCAGAAGACAAATTCCTAAGAAACTTCATGAAGTCACTGCAGACTGTCTGTCTGGAGACTGATTAATCTTATTTATTCCAGACATAGCATCATCTTCATCCTCCTCGTACACGTCATTAATAAGTGCTGGGGTTAAAAACAGCTTAAGTTTATGAGATATGACCTCATGTAAAATCTGTAATGCTTTTACAGCTTCCATTTCTCTGCTTTTCTGGACAGATGTTTTTAAACCACTGCACATCCTTCATGACACGTGTTGTACATTAACCAGAGAAATGTTACTCTCTAAATTTCAGTCTCAGTGTTAAACAACATTAAATAAGCATGTTTATAACACACATACGACACTAAACTCCTACCATATTTTACTTTTTTTTTCAATGACAATTTGACAATTTAAAAAATGCTATAGTTTTTTTTACTATAGTCAGTTTTGTACTTTGTTTAATTTTTTCACCTACAACATTTTTGCAATTACAAAAAAAATTTAAAAAGTTTTTAAAACAAGGAATTTATTCTGAATGTACAGTATATCCTTCTAAAAATATATACACATATTTTTGTATTTTATAAATATCAAGATGTCATACTTTTTATATTGCAAACATCCTTGAAACAAGTTACGTAGTATAATGTTATGCAATAAAAAAAAAAACAACACATAACTGTTATTTTTGCAAACTTACTTTTCAGGATTTTATGACTCCACCACAGACAATACGCTGCACATCATCAAATACTTGTCACAGCATGTTAATATGCCCCTTCATAAAAAAGATAAACTCGATCTCTTAGTTTCCAACCCTCATTGTAAAATGTTATAGAGCATCATTATATCAGTATGGGTGACGGATAAACTTGTACAGTGTTAGAGCAAAAAAAATCTTTGACCCTATAAACTCATTATGGCTTTTTTTATTATTATTATTTAAGAAAGGAGTCAATATTATTCCTTATATTAAAACTTTCTTTGTTAAATTTCTTTGTTCAAGAGAACCTGACGAGAAAAACAAATGTTTATACAGTGTTTATACTGCTCTAGCGCAAGTGATAACAGGAACTAAATGATGTTCTACAACACTCAAATTGTCTTCAAGTAAAATTTAAAAACGGCTATAAATTTCCTGTGGTTTAAAACATAAAATATTTAAAAATAAAATAATAAAATAAATGAACTTTATCACTTGACCACATTGTTGAACATCATGTACTGATCCTGTATACTAGGGCTGAAACGATTCCTCGAGTAACTCGATTACAAAAAATGATCAAGACAAAATCTTTTGCCTCAAAGCTTATTTTATTAAATTTATAAAGCTTGCGTTATGTTTTTGCACAATTATTTGTTTGGCGTGACACAGCGCGGTTCCGGATGCAATCCGCCAGTAAACACAGCCGAAGAAGGAGGGCTTACGTCACCCTCAAAGCGAAAGGAGACACACACAGTTAGCTGTGTATTGATTGGAGGGAGCGTTCTGTTTCGGGTTGCGAAATGAAAGAGAGCGTTAACATTAGATTAAAAATGTATTTTTATGTGTGCCTTAATTTTTTTGATACTTAAAGTCATTTGAAATAATTTTTTTTTATTTTTGCATTTGAGAAAAGGCATAAAATAAGAATGTATGGCACTGTGATGCACTTAATTCATCTCAGTCAACTTTAAGCTATTACTTGTATTGTGAATAGTGACAATATTTGTTTTTGATAAAATGCATTTAAAAAATAAAAGTTGATTGTTTTAAAAAGAAAACCAATTAATCTTCATTTCTCTTACATATTTTACAGTGCTGTTTAATTAAGCAAAAGTACATTTAATTGCTTAGAGTTGTAACTAAATATATTTTTAAAAAGCAATATTGAATCGGGAAATTTATAAAATCATGATATTAGCAGAACCGCAATACAAATCGAATCGCCACCTTGGTATCGTGGTAATATCGCATTAGGTGATGCCTGGCGATTTCCTTTCTGTAATCTTTCCCCACAGTTATTTTTGAACTGTCAACAATTTTTGTCCCACAATAGCCACATTCTGTTTGTCCTAATTTAAAAAGACGTTGATGTGTCCCTGCCATGCCACCAGCACTAGCCTATAAAACATTAAGAGAAATGTCACGGAACGCGGTACGTCCTATAGAAATGAAGTCGATTTACGCCGCCTTAAGTGCAATTATGTCTTTGACACCGAGTCTGCATTTTTGCAACAAAAAGATTAATGGCCTGCATTTACACACAGAGTATCAGCGTGACTTAATCAATCACCATCCGAGTTCCCAAAGTAAATAACTCTGCTTAAGAGGAGCATCTTGTGCCGGTTGCCTCCCGCCGAGCATCGGATCAGATTAGCGAGAAGGAATGAAAAGCAGCAGCACGTCGACGGAGGGGGATGCTGAAAACATTCCGACCTCGGCGTGCAAAGCGGGAAAGTGTCAGCTGAGCCAAAGCGACAGCGAGGGTTTGTTTATAATCTCAGCCACGCTACGAGAAACTGTAAAACAAGTCACGGAAATTCACTGTATGAATAAGGAAGCAGACACAGCTGGGATGCTTATAATCAGAAAGTGGGTGTTAAATTTTTTTAAAATATTTTTTTAAACAGATTCACACTTTAAAGATTAAATATTATCTTTTCACTGTGTGAAAAAAGCATGCTGCATTTAGGGCTGCATTCACTTAGCAAAGGTTTGGGGAAAAGGAAAAAAAAAGGTGGGTAGAGATCCTGACTCCGGCGGCCTTTTTTCTTGTCACCTGACTTTTCATTTTCCGCACCAGCAAGATGCTGATTAGAAACACACACACCCACACAGCCTGAAATGGGGTTTGATTATGCATTTGTGGTGAAGATCTTATAGAAAGAACAGACAACATTACAGAGAACATACAGAGAAATAGCAACGAAAAGCAAAGATATGCTGGATAAATGCTGGATGAGTTTACCTCCTTACTAATGGTGCTTTATTCCTCTTACATCACTGATTTACCAACAATCACACACAAACACGTACATGTGATACGGAACATCTACAGTTCGTACAATCAAGATTTTTTTTTTTAGCCTGTCCCAAAGGATTGTACACCGACCACTGGTCGCAGTAGTAATTACAGTAACATACTGAAGTCCGAAGCGTAAAGAAACTTCATGTTAAAATTAAGACCTGGTTTTTTCTTGCCCTACACGCCCGAAGTGGATGTCAGAATTTTGGAGAAAATGTCCCAATCCAGTCATCGATCTGATTGCGCTCTGTACAGGAGTGTGATGCTACACGACTCTCAATAAGACTCGACTTCATCCGGCGCTCGCATTCACACAGAAAAGACGAGCAATCGCTTTTAGCCGTGCTACGCTCCTATTCAGCGCAGTGCCAATATATAGAGTGGATGAATAGCTTGTTAATGGAGCGGATATTCGTGCTGAAGAGATGGAGAGATAACATTCTGCTGCGGGGGATATGAGGGAGAAATTCTGCGTGTTTATGCTAATATCCTAATCTCTTATCGTGCTATAGAAGAGAACCCCAAATGGTATTTATCATCTTTTGAACTGGCGCACCAACTCTTTATTCATTTTTATCACCATTTCCAAAAACCTCCGTCCCATCTCCGGGTATCACAAAGCCACAACACAGACTTTTTTTTTTTCTCTCTCTTTATCATCTACTGCCAAATGGTTTTTGCTTTGATTTTCCAAATGTCAGTGTGCCGAAAGTTGGACCAGCAACTCCTTCTTTACTAATTGGAAAAAAAATAAATTTATTTAAAAATGAAAAAAAAAAAAATAAAGAGATTGGGGGAAAAAATCAAGAGGACTTCAAAAGACTTCTCATGTTTTAAGATTTTAGATTTAAGATGACCGCTTCGTTTGGACTTCGTTATTTAAAATCGACAATTATTAAAACATCAAAAGAGGTGAAGTTAAATTAGGTCAAAACTGTAAATGTTACGGCTAATCCGTACGTGTTTGCACGTCTGCAGCAGGCCTCGTATTTTTAATTCAAAATTATTTTTTCAGTAATACTTCCAACATAATTGAAAACTTTATTTGACGAAACAAATAAAAAAATGTAAGTTTTAATTTTATAAACCTGTTGTAAACTATATAAAACATTTATTTATGTGTAAACTATTAAGAAAAGAACTTCAACTTGCAAGTTGAACTAACTAAGTACATACTAAGTAAGTATGTATGTTTTCATAAGGTTTATATGAAACCTACAGTGAAACCTCGGATTGCGAGTAACACGGTTGGCGAGTGTTCCACAAGACTAGCAAATATTTTTAATAAATTTTGACTTGGAAAGCGAATAAGTCTTGTATTATGAGTACCGAGTATCATGTATCACACAACTAAACCAACAGTTATTCTCTCTCTTGCACTGCGAAATTGTGGGTAATTTTTTTTACAAATTTTTGACTTTTTTCTTATTCATTTCCTTACATTTTTACCCAAAAACTAAATGGTATGTAAACTGGTAAAGCAATAGTCTTACTGGTCAAATAAACTTAATATTATAAGATAGAAATGTACCGGCCTGTAAGTTATACCAATTTAAAACATTAACATAAAAATGTAGGATAAAATATTAATAACAGTAGAATTTTTTACGTTATAAAATGCAGAGCGTATTAAAACAAACAAAAAAAAAATTTTGTACTTAATTTGTAAACTTTTACATTTTTCAGCATTTAACCAACACACACATTAAAAAAAAGGAAGCATATGACTTGCATGATTAATATATAGTTTTTAAATATTTAAAAATAAAAGCATACTCAAAGGTTTGTAAAAGAAATCTCTAAGCTGGATATGGATGAATCATACTGAAGTGCTTTTTTCTCTTTGTTTTGTCGGGACATGCTCAAAAATTTCAACCCAAAATTCTGCACAAACTTGAAAATGTTATAATAACATCAAGCATGTTTAAAACCCTGCCAGAACCAGAACCAGTAGACGCCCTGGAGTTGATCTGAAATGTAATTTTAGGACTTGTATAAGCAACATATTTGAGTGTACCATTAACGATATAATAAACAGTGATGGAGCTTTTAGATTTTAGATTCCTGAACATTAAGTGCACTGGGGGTGGAGGGAATGGGGGACGGGTGGGACGATCTGAGATGCCCTCTGAGATGAGTTACCTCAGTGAGCTTTCTCAGCTGAATTACTGCATTAGACTAATGGATCATAAATCATCAGGGTATAAAAGTTTATAGTGAACTAGCACTAGGGCTAACACAGCGTAAATCAACAGCCATCGCTTTTGAAAGAACGGATAATACGTGCCTGGAGGAAGAGGTAAGAAAGTATGTATCTAATGGAATTGTTTGGATCAACAATCAGATCAACAATCAGACCGGGTTCATTTTTATAAAAGTAGAAAAGTGCCAAAAGTTGTGCGAACGAGAAAACCACGGCACACAGAAAAAAAAACAGAAAAAAAATGTAAATCACAAATACTAGAAACTGTCGATAATCAAGACAGGATTCTACTATTGTGATTGAAGTAACAATAAGAGAACAGAAAGGACAAACGCCTTTGCTGTTAAAGACCAATGTGGCATTAGCTCCACCCCCTTGTTTTTATTTGGCTCACAAGACAAATTCAAAGCAAGACATAACAGCTACCAGAAACAAATATAGACTTTTGTGTCCGTCAAGAAGTCTGCACCATTTCTGTTTCCTCATGTCTTTCTTAATGTTGCACCTTGTATTTAATTTCAATTGATCTACATTTTGAGCAGTAATTGTTTTAAGTTAATGTGTAACATAACGCGTTACAACATAAACTCTGTACATCACTCATGCTACAGTACATCCTAATTTATGCTCACACTTGTGTTGAGATGTTCATTACTTTTTTAAAATTAATTAATTAGCATTCAAATTTTATTTGATCATTACTTTATCGATGATTAAAAATTACCAGATAATGTTTTTTGTTTTGTCTAAGATTTCTCTGTAGTTAACATACAGTATCCATTAACTTGTACACCACAGGAAGGCGAACTTGCGGTGCCATATTGCACATTGTATTTGCAGCAGTCAGAGAGACAGGAAGACAGGACAGAGAGACAAGAGCAAAATTCCCACCACATTGATTTTTTTGCATGTTTAAACTATTTGTGCTTCATTTCCATTCAGACATTTGGCCCCTATATCAGTCAAACAATGTTTAAATGACACTTAAAATGAAAAGAACTTTGCGCCGGTGATTATTTATAATCAATGATTATTGAATGTTAACATGCTCAACTATCAGTTCAACTATCAGTTAAGTCGCTACTTTTTGCATGCAGAAAAATATACTTGACTCCCACATCCTTCTGCTATAACACATAAGCACGTGTGTGATTTTTAAATGACACCCACTCCTATCTTCATAACCTGCCATGTATTTGCAAACTTAGAATGTGATAAAGTAAGAAAAAAAAAGTGAAGACTTGAGGCGGTGTTCCGTGCGGAGAAGCAAATCCTTATGGAATTGGCTTCGCTCCTGTTGAGCAGCATATTGCACAGTGCAGCGTTGTGGCATTTTTTGTCAGCTGTGAGCTGAGCACACAGATTGGAAAGTCATTTCTCACTACATATGCCGTCATTAAATGCTGAAGTTTCCTATATGTCTTCGCCTCTTTGCTCGGTTAAAGTAAGTAAGCTACTGTATACGTCTCGTTTGAATGCTATATATTTCTTTAAAAGCATACAAAACACACACACACCCCAATCAGCCATAACACTACAATGCAAAATATTAATCCCAATGTTGTGTAGGTTCCTCTTGGGCAGCTATTGCCCCTCGGGAGCATGACTCTACAAGGCCTCTGGGGGCAGCAAATCCTTTGAGTGCTGTGCGTTGTGGGGTGGGGTCTCCAGGGATCGGACATGTTTGTCTGACGGATTCCATGGATGCTCATGGGATCTGCTGAACTCAGAGGCTGGATCAACCACCTTGAACTCTTTGCTTGCTAAGCCCCTTTCACAGCAAGCTGTGATGCACTGAGGTTTTTGAAACCTTTCTATCATAGCAAGAATTTACTTTGCTTCAACAGTTTGGCTTCTCTGTGGGTTTGGTCCCTGCAGACATTAGGTATAATGCTCTCTCTCTCTCTCACTCTTTCTACACATGGCACACCTGAATTGCCAGCGATCCTGGCCTGTTCCAAAACATCCTGGTGCCCCGCTTCTGTTCGGAGATCTCACATGGAGGCTTCTGGCAGTTGCTGTGGATGGTCCCGTGTGGGCTGCTAGGGATGTGTGTGTGGTGAATGAGCTCGGTTCCACTCAATGACCATGAAGATGGCCTTGGACTCGGCTGATGCGGGCAGTTTTTCAGTGAGGGCTTGTAAATATTATATGGGAAGAAATACTCACAAACAGATTTGTACCGGAATTCTCAACCACAAAAGTGGACTTTATATTAACGTAAACACTTTTCCCACAGACTTTTCACTTTGTGGCGCACAGATATACAAGTGACTAAGTTAGGGTCATACTGTTTGGTATCACCCACATTAGGATGAGCTCAATTCAATTTTATTTGTATAGCACTTTAAACAATGATTATTGTCGCAAAGCAGCTTTACAAGATCAAATGAAACTTATGGAAATTAGTTTAACAAAGTTTGTGGAAATATGTTTAAATCAGAATTATTAGATTGTCCCTGAGCCGTGGGTGACGGTGGCAAGAAAGAATTTTAATAGGAAGAAACCTTGAGAGGAACCAGAGTCAACAAAGAACCCATCCCCATTTGGGTGATTTTAGATAGCAGCGATTGATCTGCAATCATATACATTTTTCTAAATTATTTCCATAATATTTTACTTCTGTAAAGCTGTTTTATGACAATGACCATTGTTAAAAGCGTTATACAAGTAAAGTGAATATGTTTGATAAGCACATGGCTTTAAGCTTTAGTATTCAGGATTATAAAAAGACTCAACAACATGAACATTCAGTATTTATATCTAGAAATATTACACAAAGTAATATATTAGGCCTATATTATTATGAAAATTCTTTAAATGAGGAAAGGTTTAAAAAAGCTGAAGAATATTTGCGCTAATCTAGCTGATGATCCAAAATAAATATGGCTTATTATTATTGATATTGTCTTTTAGTCCTTGTACAATAAAACAATCTGCTAACATATACAGTACTGTGCTAAAGTCAAAGGCACCATATTATATGCTATACAAATTTTGTTATATATGTTTATCATGTCTGCAAATTATGTACAAAATCATTCAGTATTTCCATATATAACTCCTGGGCTCCTGGGATTTGCATAAAAATAGAAAGGAGCGCGTGTGACAAAGTTACCAGAAGAACTCATATTCTCCAGCAAGCTCAGTAAAGCCTAACAACTATTTTACTCATAGTACTGTGCAAAAGTCTTGGGCACGTACAAAAATATTGACAACATTTCTGCGTAAAATAAACTTTAAAGAGCAATAAAACAGTCAATATTTGGAGTGAAAACTCATTGCTTAAAATCAGGAGTTTTAGACACAGATTCGCGCAGTTTTATAAGTAAAACAGCTGTTAGGTTTTATTGAGCTTGCTGGAGAATATGAGTTCTTCTGGTAACTTTTATTTAATTTCAATTGATTTACATTTTGAACAGTAATTGTTTTAAGTTAATGTCGCTCCTTTCTATTTTTATGCAAATCCCAGGAGCGTACATGAGGTTTTTTGTTTCCATCTGAAAACTGGTCTGTCTTGTACTATATTTTTTTCTTTACAGTTATGCATATACTGTATTCTCCTGTGATGTTATTTATTTATAAATTTTTTAGCTACTTATATATGAAAATACTGAATAATTTTGTACATAATTATGCAGACATGATAAATATATATAACAAAAATGGTACAGCATAAAATATGGTGCCTAAGACTTTTGCACAGTACTGTATATATTTTTTAACTCTTAGAAGTATCTAGAAATAAATTTAAATCTTAGAAATATAATTTTTCTAGAATCTGTAACATTTTTAATGAAGCTGTCAAGATGTTCCTAGCCATAAAGCAATTGTAAAGAATTTATAACCATTAACATTAAAAATATTACCAATGGCAGCACATCAGATGTGTTTTAAAAAGCTACAGTAGAAGACCACATGCCTAGGGGGACAGATTCGCCTGTGAGAGACAGAGAGATAGAGGGAAAGAGATAGTGTGTGAGAAAGAGGAGAGATTAATCACAGCTGCCAGAAGACTTAATGCATCAGTCTGCCCTGAAAGTGAGCTGCCAGAGCTCTGGTGGTGGCCCGCTGAAGTAAACGCCCCGTATGAATCCGCACGTCCTGCGCATCATTAGAGAAATTATGCACATTTACATGCTCAGCTGGCTGCAATGTAATTGAAAATGCAGCATTGGTGACTGGAGAAGCTTACCGCGGACACGCCCCTGCCTCCCGCGCGTCTCAGTTATATAACCAGGCAGAGCGCTCGGTGATCAGAGGCTGAAGCTCGTCTGCCATCTGTTGTTTGCTGCTTTGCACGAACGCAGCCGTGTTTTACATGTCTAGAGAAATGACCTCACAGGAGATCGCATCCTAGGGAATAACGAGGGCACGGATGAGCCGTTATTCCACTTCATAAACATTTCCTTAAACGCTTTTTCGTCTCTCGAGATCACGTGTTTATTTTTACACTCAGGAGGACGGAAAAAAAACAACAACGGAGGTTAAGGAAGTGACTGATGGGTTCTTCCCAGAAGGTTAAGTGAGTGTTAAGGTCTGATCCACCTGCTTGGATGGAGTGTTAGCTCAGCTACGGTGATTGAACATAGAGCGTTTTGTCATTACACACCTCACTGTGCTCTGTCCTGCTAAGATACCACAAAAAAAAAAAAAAAATCACCAAAATGCCTTACAGGAAGTGCAAGTCATCTCGTGGTTTAGCTTTAACTATTACATTACTATCAAACTCAACGTGTCATGCTGTTCAGAGAAAGTAATCAATGACAAGTTGGTGTAATGAAAAATAACTGTTAACATCCAAGTTAAGTTGATTATCATTCAATATGTCAAAATTTTTATCAATTTATAGCTCCATTTAATGCTGTGAATCTTCTGTGAAACAAGCTAATCACATTATAACACTTCAGGAAAGTAATAACAGTAAGTCCGGTTATTTCTGTTCTGTTGTTGTCGTAGTTTCTATTCGTTGTCAAGATGATAATTAAAATAATTTTTAAAAAATGAAATAAAAATGATCTGCAGCTTTTTGAAGATGATATGTTGTAGAATTCAGAGCGTTATAGCTGATTTGAGCTCTCAAATATCCGTAAGCTATACACTAGAGCTAGACTGTTGATTTGATTCGATTTTGGGGCGTTCTGATTTTCAATTCGATTCGATTCAAATCAATATCACTTTATTATTTATCGTATGATTTGTCTTAAGCAGCTATATTTCTTACAGGTTTTGAAATGTTAGGATCTACAAAAAAGTATTTATCAAACATTGAAACGCTGATTAACTTTTGTTGTTTGCTGTTTAAACGTTTTGTCTCGAAAACAGTGATAACCTGTTCTTCCTGCCAACATTCTGCTCCATAGTTCGGTCTGGTAGGTGAGTAGGTGGCGCTATTGTACCGACCACACACAAACTCAAGAATGAAAAAGCGCTACTGTCGCAAAATACAAAAGGTGCAATCAGTTTGTATTTTCTGCAAAAGCTGTGTGTTTTTTTTTTTTAAGACTGTTCAACATTTGCCTAAATCATTAAAAGATGGAATCGATTCTGAATCAAAAACAGACCAGGAAAAGACTAGGCATGAGATGATACAATAAAATCATGATACTAGACACATCATGCTACAGGTTTCACTAATAAATAAAAGTTACATTTTACTAAATTTAAACTGTAATAATAAATCAAACCACTGCACTAAAAATACATCATTTACACATCCTGTTAAAAAAAAGATGATCAATATTTACAATAAAAAATGTAGTTAGTTCTCTGTGTTTTTTTTTCCTGATTGATTTTCACGACAACCTAAATGGTGTCTTAAAAAATTAACTCAAAAAAAAAACTTGAACATACAAATAATAAAATGCACTTAAAAATTTAATTGTACAGACTGAAAAAAAAAACAATTACGTATTTATTTCATTTCATTTTCTCAGCATTACACTGATCCAAATAGCTTCATTACAGCATGGTCCATTATTGTTTTAGATGGAGGATAATTTACGCCTATTCCGGAACTTACTATTTATGCTGCAGATCACAACCTTCAAAGTAACTACAAACAAATTTCAAAAAGGACTATACTTTGTCATTCTTTAGTGTCTCTTTTTTTTTCAAGACCATAGGGTGTAAACACAAAAAAGAAAAAAAACAAAAAATATCACAAACAAATGCTGCCTCAAAAAAGTGGGCGTGGCTTTGGACAAAAAAAATTACTTCTAAGAATTAAAGATCAGGGCTTTAAAGTGGCACAAAGCTAATACTTGATTAACTCAAATGATTAGCTGTAACATCCGACATGCAGTATAAAAGCTCTGTTCACGTCTGACGTTAGAACTTTCTGGAGAAATCCATAAAAAGCCGTAAAGCTTCACGCCTCCGCTGAGTGATACAAATCTGCGCCTGTAATTGCTGCTCTGATCCTGGAACGAAGACAACGTGCTCCAGAAGCGCGGGGAAATATATAATCAGTCCAGCGAAGCTTGCTTTCTCCTTCGCACAGCAAATTACGGCCTCGGAAACGTTGGTCAGAACAAAGCTGCTAAAAATACTTGAGAATGGCAAGAGTGCTTTACTTAACATTCATCACGCTAAACAAGACGATTTTAATTACGCGCAATACGGTTATTGTCTGAACAACCGATTTCAAGAAACTGCTGCTGGTAGCTTACGAGGTTTAAAGAATTTCGGTCATGTTGTTGTTAACAAAGATGCGAATTTGGTTTTGTCTGGGTGGCAGCATCAATTCGACAAAAATATAGTTAAAATTTTACTCATTTTCTTCATTTTTTCAACATTGTTGTTGTTTCTGTCTTTGCCATTTGTTGCCATCGTGGTGGAAAGTTTATTCTTTTTTTCTTGGTTTTCTTGCTGGTTGTTTGTAACAATCTTGCTGTTTGTTTGTTTTTTTACTGTTGTTGTTTTTTTATTGTTTTGTTAGCTTTCATAGCTGTTTCATACCCTATTTCATCTCCCTGTTGTTATTGTTGTTCTCGTTGTAATTTTTATTTTTCTTGTAATTGTAAGTAGATTTTTTCCTTTTCTTAAGATTTTTTTTAAGATTTCATTATTTTTAGTCATCACTGTTGAGCTGTAAATTATCCTTGTTTTAATTATTCATATTTTTGTCTTATTATTATTACACGATAAGAGTAGTTTTAATTGTAATTCAAGGTCTTTTTTTTTTTTTTTTTGTTCTTGAAAATGGGGGGTAGGTGACTTGGTGGTGTAGTGGTTAGCACTGAAGCCCTGCACCTCCAGGTTCTGGGTTCGGTTCCCGGCCAGGCTCGATTCCCTCTCTGTGTGCATGGAGTTTGCATGTTCTCCCTGTGCGTGGTGGGTTTCCTCTGGGTACTCCGGGTTCCTCCCACAGTCCAAAGACAGGTTAGGTTAATTGTTGTTCTCAAATTGCCCTTGTGTGAGTGAGTGTGTGTCTGCCTGTGTGCCCTGCAATGGATTGGCACCCTGTCCAGGGTGTACCCCACCGTGCCCTAAACCTCCTGGGATAGGCTCCAGGCCCTCTCGACCCTAAATACAGGATTAAGTGGTATAGAAGATGAGTGAGTAAAAAGGTGGGGTTTTTTCTTTTCTTCCCCCTATTTACGGGAGGAAATTGGATAAGACTAAATTAGGGCGAAAAAATACATTAAATTAATTCATTAATAAAATTTCTGTTTTTCATGGTTGTTCATTGTTCTTTTCTACTATTTTCATAGACTTTATGTCTATTTTACTTTTCAGTGTTGTACTTCTTTTTTTTTTTCTTTGACGTTACCATATTTGATGCTCCGTGCACATTACCAGTCTGGAGTGACAGTTTTTTTTTTTTTTAAATCACTGATGTGATTTTATTTTTTTAGGGCTGTCTGAACAAACAAATGCGACGTTTTTCTGATCAGACCTGAATTACTTTATGTCTGAAACACGAAACATAAAACAGTCAGATCAGAATTCAGGTGACTTTTTGTCTTTGCCCACTGATGTCATCGGGCAATACCGGAGGCATGGGGACTTCCACAATGGACAGGTCTGTCTAAGCAAAACTAGAGGTAACTTAAAGGAATTTCACATAATTTTACTGAGCAAAGACACATGGATGTGACTCGTCCACATTAGTCATATAAGTCATATAAAAGTCACTTTATGAATGTGAACCGCAACGACACGCAAATCCGATCTGATAAAAAAAAACTTAACAGACCAACGTGGTTTGTAATGTGAACGTAGCTTGTGTGGGTAAATAATTTTTTAGCATTTTGTAATACTGTATAGCTAATTTTGCTAAATTATTATTATTTTAGTTGTTTTGATAAAATTAAGTTGCATGTTTAAGTTGCAACATTGTTCTTTCACTTTTATTGTTTTTAGGTTAAGCACTTTTAAAAATTTTGTTTATAATATATTAAATTTATGTTTATTTTCTTCTTTTATAGATTTTGTATTTGCAATTGCTGTTACTTCTATTAAAATTTCTCTTCTTGCGATTTTTCTTCTTGTGCCTTCTTCATACGTTATCATTTCAGCTGAACTCTTCTACAAAAATGATATTCATAGTTTAAAAAAAACAAAACAAAAAACAAGTGAACTGAAGCGAGAGGGTAAAATTCTGAACCCGAGTCTTCATTTGCTCTGACACACATTTTTCTGTGATAGCAATAATTCCTTATCTAAATGGATCCAGGACACAGCAGCAGCTTGGGCTGGTGTGTGGTCGGGCCACCGCTCATACATAAACATGGAGGAGGAAGACGATGCTGGAGATGCTGGAGATTACCCCTAAGCGGGGAGCCTTTTTTTTTCTTTCTCTCTTTCTTTTTAACCCAAAGCTGTGGAAGCGATCACACCCTCCCCCTGTGGAGCCTGTTTTCATGAAAAATGAATTTAATCTGTTTTGCACCAACAAAAATATAATATTAACATTAAAAAAAAGATTTATGAAAGATGAGGACGTCAATAAAGAAAAGATAAAATTTTAAATAAAAAAAATGGTTTAGAAAGAAAAGAAATAGCAGGGGCTTTTATTTTGGCAGCTGGACAGACAGATTATTCTCAGGTTGCGACGAGCTCAACGAGCCATGACGGGTCCATCTCTTGCTCTCCTCCCGACCCACAATGCCGAGCGGCTGAAAATGGCTTTTCTTTCACAGCACGAACATATAACGCGAAAAAAAGTAAAAAAAAAAAAAAAACATTCCAAAACCTCCAGAAACCAGTTGTGACCGGGCTGCGATTACGTAATCCTGCAGCCAGCCAGCAAGGCACTGTGTGTGTGACAGAAAGAGAGACAGCGAGAAAGAGAAGGAGAGAAATGGGAGGAGGGAAGGGAAGCGGAAACAGAGCGATCACTTAGAGCTAATAATTACGATAATAAAAGCGCAAAGATGTGATCATCTCAGTGAGACGCCAGAAAGACGACGTGTCAAGGTCGCGGGTGGTGCGAGTAAGCTTTAACGACTAAGTGTGTGCTTGTGTGTCCTTCAAGGTCGACTGAAGGGCACTGGAAAAAATGAAATGACGTAAAGTACAATGTAATCTGTGTGAGTGACAACGACGTGTGTGTGTGTGAGAGACATATTCTCGTCACAAAAGCTGTACAAAAACAAGTTTCAACGCGAGTCAAAACATTCTGAAGGTTACGCACTCTTACACAGCAGCGCCATCAATGAAAAACAAAATGGCTGCCGGAAGAGGACGTCTTTCCCGCCTTTTCTGATAATGTAATGCCTTTTAATGTTATATACTATAGGGGTGAAAAAAACAGCTTCTCAAGTTACTGTCTAATATAGACAGTCTGTAATATCTGTCTTTATATTAAATATAACAATAATCACTTATGTTTATGATTATTTATGATTAAATTTATTTAATGCTTATTTTTTTACTATTATCACATTAACAATTACTAGCAGGAATAATCAAACGTAATTATAGGATAGCTATACTTGTTTTTGGTGTTCGTATTATTATTTGTTTTTAATTAAACAGCATCAAAACACATTTATAATCATGATCAAAAATATAATCATAATTATCACTTTTAGATTATCACTCTTTTGAATAACTATTATTGTTTTATTATTTCTTATCATTTTATTATAATTATATTTGTAAGTTTCTAAAATGTAATTATTATTATTATTATTATTATTATTGTTATTGTTATCATCATCATAAAAGTGTCTAAATACATTAGTGTAAAAATAATATAAAAAAACAGCAAATATAAAAAAACAATATAATATTTTTAGCATTGCTGTGGTAAATATTGTTATATACACTATACCCAATTATTATTTGGTTTTATATATAATAATAATAATAATAATAATAATAATAATAATAATCATTTCAAGATGATTGTTTTTATTTTATTCGTTTTCATTTAAAAAAAACATGACGTATTTGATTTAGATGGATAAGTTGAATTATTTGTTTTTTATTTATTTTAAAATATAAATAATATAAAAAATATATAAATCAAATCTAATCTATGCCTATATGTAATATTACATGCAAATATATCTAAGTAAAACATAAATATGCTTTATACAAATGCTTCTAAATATTGTGTTTTTTTATTATACTTTATTTATTTATTTATTTACTTACTTATTTATTTATTTAGTTAGTTAGTTAGTTAGTCGAGCTAGTAAGTTAAATAGGTGTGTCTTCATGTAGTTTATTTGGCGTGGCATGTGTGTTTGCTTGTTTGTTTTAATAAACGCTGAGGCGTCAGAGGAACGTCAGTGTGCAGTAAGGCAGAAGCTGACCTCTTTGCCCAGATCCTCTCTGATGACCTGCTGGATCTCCTGCATGGTGCTGGCTGGAGCTCGGCTGTGGAGGATCTTCAGCGTGCTCGTGTACTCCTCAGGCAGGAGGTAGTCCAGGGCGCCGAGGTGCTGCCCCACCTTAATGAACGTGCCTCTGTTTGCACAGCACAGGTCTCTGAGCCTCTCAGCCGAGCGCCTGTGTACCTACACACAAACACACACACACACACAAAATCTGTGAAATTCCATGCAGTGACCTACATGATAATATCACAAACATCTCTCTCTCCCATGTGTCTCCCACACAGTGGCCTCATCTGGCCTAAATTGTAAGTGAATGGGACAGGGTTTTGGGAGGCCGTTCGGTGCCAGCTGGTGGAGTTGATGGCGTTCACACAGGGACGTCCCTTTGGGAGCAGAGCGAATAAAGTGGCGTGAAATGAGCTCTGTTAACCCTTCACCCCGACAAAAGGCCTTCCCTTTGTGATCCAAACACTTCTCTTTCAAATCATCACTTAAACCACAAAGACCTCACATAGCTAATTATGCTAAAACAGGCTGGAATGTGTGTGTGAGAGTGTGTGTGTCCTGATCTGTATACTAACAAGTCATCATCAACGAATCTAGTAATCTTCTGATCTATGTGGAGAAAAATCCTAATCATACTAATATCAAAAGACGAACCATATTAACAATTATTAAAAATAACTAATTAAGAGACTAATAGATTTGTCACTTTTTTTGGTCTCATAAAACTTTAACATAATCTCAGTGAAAGATTTTTGCGACATTAAACTAATAATTAAACTGTAATAGCGGTACTTTTGCTAATGGCATGAAGTAGATTATCTAGATATAGCTCTTTTCCTCCTATGCAACTTAAGTAATATTTACTGCGTAAGAAATATAGTTTTGCATTGAAACTTGCAACTTGATATTATTAATGAATTTTTAATTTTTTTTACATTTTAAGTGATTACAAACTAAATTCTGACAAAAAAAGTAAAGAAATAAAAAACAGATTTTTTTTATTTCTTTCCTGTTTTTTACAAATATATATATATATATATATATATATAAAATGTTATTCACAAAAAAAAAATTGTACAGATTAAATCGTTAATTTCAGTAAATAAATACTACAGCATTAACTGTAGTACGGGCAACCTAAAAATCATGACGTGTCTTTAAGAGGAATGTAAACCTTGCATGTTTTTAAATGGCTGTAAATTCTGTTGCCATTTAAAATGAGTTTAAATCCAAATCTATATCTTTGTAATGAGCGAAAGATCAGAAAGTAAACCTTGAGACATGAAAATCTGCAAGAAATTACGTCAAAGCAAGTTTCAGCTTCCTCTAATGATGTGCCTTTCACAAAGGGGACGAATATTTATTTAACATCCGTTTACACTGATTTAATAAAAAAAAAAAAAACTTGACATGACCTAAAGGGTTTATTAAGTCAAAGAACAAACCAACACTTTTCATTCATTTATTGTTAAATTTAACATTGTAGAAAATAAACCATAGCAACAATTAATAATTTTTTTGTTGTTAAATAATGTTTTTATCCTTTTATTATTAATATTAGATTATATGGAGCTTTAAATCATAGCTAGACTTTCCATTCATTTAGAATCTTTTTTTTTTTTTGGTTATTTGTCTTGTGCAGCTAAATTTCTTACAAGCATTAAAGATTACTTTTAAACACTGTATTGTTATGTTACTAATTGTTTTAATGTCATTTCACATACAAAGCAAATGTATTTAATACTAGACAACACCATTTGGTAAATTTAGGAATTAACTAAAATTACTTGTTTATTATGAAGTGTGTAGAATTAAGGTGTAAGTGGATTTCAATTGCACACTTAAAAATGTTATCAAAAAATGTACAGTGCCATCTGTTAAATTTTGAGAAGAACTAATGATTTTTTCAAGATAATTTTTTTTTTTTACAATATAAAGATATTTTCTTTTCAATAGCACACCTACTCTTCCTGTGGACCGATAGCGATGAAACTAAGCCTGTATTTTAGATTAAAATTAATTCAGGAATTTTTACGTGATGAGTGCAAACAGACGAAAAAAATCCAAAAAACATTCTATTAGTTATTATTATTTTCAAATTATAGTCTCAAATTATTTGTTCGCAAGTACTTTCAATCTACAGACACGCTAACTTGATAGATTCTGCTCCACACTCCAGTCCAGTAGGTGTCAATATTGCATCAAGCGCTCAAAATCAAAATTAATAAACTCCTGCAAAAGTCAAAAGTCAGCGTCTGCGAGAGATGCTAACCGTTTGTATTTTCTGCAAACACTGTTGCATATTTTTTTAAGGAATTCATCAATTTTAGAGGGTTTAACATTTTATAACTTTAGTAAGCCATAAATAATTGCAAAAGTGTGAATCGATTCTGGATTGAAAAAATTCAACTATTTGAAACAACCAACAAAAGAGCCATTACATTGTAGCATCAATTCAACTGTACAGCTCTATTCTTTGCTCTTTGGTGAATCTACCCTTCACCAAATGATTTCTTCTTGCATTGTGACCATTTAAAAAAATAGATAAATTTTTTAAATGTAAAAAAATAAGATTCAAAAAGGATCAACAAATCATTTGAAAGTAGGTTAACAAGGTTCAAGAGTTTCCAAGGGCTAATCATCCACACAATCTTGGCTATGATCCCCCAAAAAACTCCATCGTATAATCCGTTAACATGTTCGATTTAAAACTTTATAATGAACACAAACATAACAGAGACCACTGGGATTTAATCCTAATCCTCCCGTTTTAGGCGTTCTGCCACCGCTTCAGGCTCCCGAGAAAGAGTTTTCTCGCCGCACGTGCGCGCCAACAGGATGTAACGGATGGCAGATAATTATGAGGGAAGATGAGATGACAGTTTTCATTTCGTTGGATAGAAAACATGTGGCCCAAACAGGCTTTATGTGGTTGAGGAGGAAGGCTGAGCTAATGAGAGTGGAGCGAGGCGCTAATAACAGTAATGATCTCTTGTCTCTCAAGCCTGGCTGCAGAAGAAGCTCCACTCCACCCAAAGCTCAGTGTGTGTGTGTGTATGTGAGGACAAGAAATAAAAATAAAAGTACGATCCCTTTATAATCCTGCGAAACAAATTCCCCATTCTGGGGATGAAAATGTTCTGCAGAGATCCTCCACTAGAGGCAGCAGTGCAGCTCAAATAATTACTACAAATCTCACCCTCAAAAATCCCCATCGCTGGAATTATGTAACAGGGAAATAAGGCAAGCTAGAAGGTCAACCTGGAGGACAGAATGTCTGTCCAAGCAACGAAAGGGTCCTCCTTGTGGGTGAGACGGAGCATCGCGTCATTAGCACTCAGAGTGAAATACCTGTGACAAACACAAACCGTGACAGCCTGGATGAAGTGAGGACACCAAACACCAACCAGAGAGGAAGAAGAGACAAAGAGAAGGACTTCGCTGCATGGAGGATGGAAAACCAGGCCAGCGGGACGAGAGGACGCAAAAGGAGACATCAGAGGACACGATTATCTTCTGCATGATTAATTTCATGCGAGCAAGTTCTTCAAGGTGACCAAGAAGAGACAAAAGAGGCGAGAGAGGGAATGAGCCGAGGGTGAAATTAGACTCACGCTAAACTCCAAGAAGGAAAATCTGAACGGTTAAACATGAGTGTCTCACATCATAATAGTAAAATAAAATAACAACAAAAATCTGTCGCTTAAATAACTTGATCAACGTGTTTATGGATGACATGACAAAAATATCATATCACAACAAATTTCTATGATACATGATATGTATCACGATATGTATATTTTTTTTTGTTTTACATAAAAAAAAAATGTTCATGAAAAAAGCTGTTGTGCATTATTGTGGGAAAAAAAACATTTGTGTGTGTCTAAAAAAATATTTTAACATTGACTTTACATCATTTAAAAGCAGAAATAAAGCAAAAACACTGTCAATTTTTCAACTGGCAGTTCGCACAGGTTTTACACCGGATGCCACCCTCCCATTTCATCTGGGATTGGGACCGGCACTGCATCCAGTGGCTGGGGTTTGGGCATTGAGAAGGAATTGAACCTTCCAAAAAATTAATTACGTTGCCACATGGAGCCTCATTTTCACATCATTCTGTTGCTTATCATCATTATTATGACACTGTAAAGGAAACATAACAACAAATAATGCTCTTATTTTATTTTGTATTTCCTTGTTCTATGTACAGTATATATATATAAAAACATTGAAATGTTTCAACAGACATATTTCAATGACTAAATAAATAAATAAACTAATTTGTTCGTTCATATCGTCTGTTTTTTCCTCTCCATCACATCCTCTGTCTCGCCACCTCCATCCTTTTCATCCGCACGCAGAGCAGCACAAAGCCTGAGGTCTGTCCAGCCTAATAAGCAGCACAGGCATTAATGACATATTTCCACAGCAGGCAGAAGCCATTAGATGGCCTTTGAAAAAGCTTTGTAGAGCCATCGTCTGAGCGAGCTGCTGCCAGAGCACTAATAGGTGCAGGCAAAGGTTACTCAACACCATCCGGCTTCTCCGGAGTACAGAATAACCACCATCACGGCATCATAACAACACACACGCACACACACACACACACACAAATAACATACATGAGCACCTCATCATCATCATCATCATCATAATAAATAATTATAAAAGGCTACCGTCATCATACCCGTGTAATGCAACCAGTTTGTATTTAATATAAAAAATAAAGGATAATCTTTTATTGGGCATTTCGTCTGTTGTTGTGTTTTCTACTTTCTCATTTTAAAATGGTTTTTTTTTCACAGACCTAGGTTTTTACTTTTTATATAAAATGTAAAAATTTCTTCAGTTTAGATTTTTCTAACTATTTTACATCAATACATAGGCCACACCTCCTTCACTGTACCAAATAAACAGACGATTGCTCCTTTACTGTACCCAATAAACATGTCACGCCTCTGTAACCGTACCCAATGAACAGACCACCTGCATTGTACTTTATAAATAGGCTACACCTTCTTTAACCAATCAAAAGGTCACAGCTCCTTTTGTGTAACAATGAAAACACATACATATGACACACCTTCTTCACTGTAACTGTAAGCCCCACATCTTTTACTAAAACACACACATTCGAGGCTGTGTCTCAGCAATGGAACTTTTACAGAGATCTTGTCTCTTTCAGTAGAATGCAGCAACACAAAGACCCCAATATCCAGTTGCTATCGCTGAAAACTGATTTAGTAAATCACTACAGCCCTAATTTGCTCGATTCATCAGATGCTGAGTAACAGTTAAATTATTTTGCTAGCTCCATGGTCATCACCGAAAGCAAATTTCAGAGTCGATGTGAAGATAAAACCAGAAGTCCATCAGTCAGTTTTACAGCCTTTGAGTCCAGGACTGTCTGTTGCTATTGCTTCCCGAGCCGCTCATTTTAACTGCGACTTACATCGACTTTCTCCTCGTACAGCGAGCTCGGCCCAAGGCAAAAGCGCTAATCAATGACCTCTAACATGTCCCTGCTGTAAACGGGACAGCGTTCATATTATAGCTCTATTGATCTGAAACTGCAGTATCACACCTCCTGAGAGACAGAGAGAGGCGCTACTACGACGTGTTTTAACCATGAAATACCTGCAAATACACATCTCTTACGCAAGGACGTGAGCAGAGAACGCTCTAGTAGATCCGAGACTAATAATAAGCATTAACAATCTGTTGGTTTCAAGTGGAAACGCTGGATATGGTGACACTTTCTTTAGGGAGATGTTTATCACAGAAGGAGTCTCCAGTGTGAATGATGGGATTTATTTGTGATTTTTCTCTTCTTCAGACTGCATTACAGAATCCTGGGTAGGAGACGACTGCTTTTCTTCTTCTGCAGCCACACGGGCGTGGGGTAAAAAGGTGCCTGGTGTGCAGCGTGCCGTTTCACATGCTCGCTCCTTTTCTACATCGAGGGGGATTTTGCTTTCATAGAAATTGCATCTAGCATTGCCAGGCAATTATTGCTTACATTGTGACTTCATCAATAACCCCAGGGAGCAGGCAATTTAGAGGCTGCCCAATTTCAGGGAATTCTCAGCAGTCAATAAATGCACACTAGACCATTAAAAAGACACTCTTATTCACCCCCTACAAAAACGCACTCTTTCACACACACACACACACACATTCAGCCACCTCCAACGTCGGCTTGAAATCGTGCAGCCAGATGGAGGGCTGTGGGGTCTGTTTGGCTTGCTCCAGGCCGTGACAACAAATTAACATAAAGTAATGAGTCGCCCTAGTGGAACGCCGATGCTCTTATCCCTGTAGCTGCGATCCCATCTAGCCGAGCGGAAGAAGAGCGATGTCTGTGCTGAGAGATACAGATAAGCTCCAGATGATCTTTATGTACCGTGCTCAAACCTGCTCAAAGCTCGCTCTGGACAAAAAGGGGAGTGTGGAAGAAAAAAAAAAGTCTACTGACCATGAAACGTTTGCATTTACATGCTGAGTAGCAGAAATAGAGATTTTGACTATCATTTCTAGTTAGAAGTGGTCTAAGTGGTTGCAGAGGACATCCAAACCACTAGGGGGGGTGTCATGTTTATGCAGGATCTAGCTATCTATCTATGTGCAGGTATGAGGTTTATTTCAGCTAAGCTTTCTATAAGTAGAGATCTATCTATCCACAATTTCCATGTATCCATGACAACCAAAATCCATCAATGCCAAAGTTGTCAGTTTTTGATGTATTGGCATCTACTCAAATGTAGAATGAATGAAAACAGCTGAAATACACAAGTTGATATAATTTCAGTCACTTTGATGCTAATAACTTACAAAAAGAAGAGAGAAGAAGAAAAAGTTAATCTACATCATATGCTATGGGAAGAATTAAGCTTTTTCATCTGTTTCAGCTTAGCATCCTCTCCGCTGCCTGATACTGGGTATGAGACTCTGCCTTGTTCATATTAGTTTCTCTGTTTAATTTGTTTTAACAATTAAGCAAGCTCGTTCCCATTGTCCACAAGCCCCTGCGATTTCACTTTCATTAGACTGAAACCTGTTTGCCGAGTCAGCCTGATTACACAGAGGTCAAGCAGCACGGACGGAAAGAAACACGACACGCCGAGGGTTTAATCGGGTGGGACGCAGACAGATAGCATAGTTTCATTTGAGTAAATTAAATATGTTACAACATGGCAGCATTGGGGGGGCAGTGACTGATTAAATATTTACATTAGTTTCATCACATATTTTGTAATACTTGTTTATTTTATAATACAGGCATCTCAGGACACTTACTGATCATAAACACTGATCCAAATGTTATACACATCTTATAACGAGCTTTCATTAGAAAACACTTCGTATTAATGAAATCAGACATCACAGGATACGATCAGGAGCGAGTGACGCAAACCTACACTGGACTTGTTCTGCAAGGCTAATCGATACGCTTTTCCTTCCAACTGGCACCTTTAAAGGAAACTTGCAGAGATCACACTAAATTAAATTGTCTCTTGCTTTCTCTCTATCTCAGGATAAATGAGTTTTGGGTACTGGGACAGCAGGGTCACACCCCGTGAAGCATGTATACTACCCTAGCGCAGTCTAAATAAGTGATTAAGGGACTTTCTATTGGCTGGACACATGGATACAAACACATTTAACTTTGCTTGTTGGATATTATTCCTATTAATTTCATGATATAGTTATTGTAGATACTTAATGCTTTTATAAACAATACTTGTTCATGGTATTTACATAAACTACCAACCAAAATCTATTTTGATCAAGCTATAGTTTAAAATGTATATTAAGCAGCAAAGAACACCTGAATATTTAAATATGTATTAGTACTCTATTTGTTGGCTGTTTTTTTAAAATTGCTTTAAAAAAGTACATCAATCTACAGTGTATCTAAAAAAAATTACAATATTGTAAAAAATAACATTTTCGTAATTTAATTCAAAAAGTGAATCCCTCATATTTTCTCAATTCAGTTCATGTAAACAATTTTTTTTTTAACTGTTGAATAGTTAATAGTTGAATAGTTCAAATGTTTTCTAATTCCATATCCAAAAATCCAGAATAACAAAATATTAGAATATTTCCTAAGATCAATCAAAAAAATTACAATACAGAGATTCTAAAAAATAATGTTCATTAATGCATGCAACATTTGGTCAGGGCTGCTTCACATTACGATTTGAGCATTTGGCAGATGACGACTTAGTTTTATCTCATCTGAGGTCAAGGGCCCAAACGTGGCAACTTGATGGTAGTGGGGTTTGAACATGTGACCTTCTAATCAGTATTCCAAAGCCTGAACTATTGAGCTACCCCTGCTTTTAGCAGAAATTCCTGCATTTATGGGCATGAAATGGTGGTGATCAGCCTGTGGCCATGCTGATGAGTTATTGAAGACCAGGTTGCTTCGATAGCAGCCTTCAGTCTGTATTTTTGGGTGAGGTAATTTGCATCTCCCTCTTGACAAGGTCAGATGAGATGGCTGGCCAATCATGCACAGTAATATTATGGTCAGCAAACTTGTTAATGGTTGTTTTGGTATAGCTCATTTACAGATAAAAGCATGAAGTGCTCCAAAATCTCCTTCAGATTTGATTAAACGCAGTCTGGACTTTAGCAACTCGGATTATGTGGCTCTTCACATCTTCCAGACTCTAGAACATTGATTTTCAAATGAAATATAAAACGCAAAATACAAAAAGACTTTGGACCACTGATCGACGCAACAGTTGTTTTTCTCCTTAGTCTAGGTAAGAAACTTCTGACGTTGTCTTTTGTTCAGGAGTAGTTTGACACTGGCAATGCAACAGTTGTAGCCCATTTCCTGAAGATGTATGCATGGTGGCTTACGAAGCACTGACTCCAGACTTACTCCACTCATTGTGAAGCTCTCCAAGGTCTTGAATCACTGGTGCTTGGCAATCTTTTTTAAGGCTGTGGTCATCCCTGCTGCTTGTTCTCGACCACACTTTTTATGAATATGCTTCCATAAACACCTTCTGTGATATGTCCTCCTTGTGGAGGGTGTTGCTCATCATCTTCTGGACAACTGTCAAGTCTGCAGTCTTTCCCATGCATGCACTGATATTTATAATTGCATGAATAGTAATTTACTCAAACTCAAATTAACTTTTTCAGAATATTCCAAGTTTTTCTAGATGCAATGTATAAATGTAACTTACAGAAAATACAATTCAAAAATGACAAATTTTCCGAGTTTTTAAAACTATCTTTAGGGAATACTTGCTGATAAAAATATACACCCACAAGGTCAAGTTGTTGTGATGAATATCAGCCACTTGCGTATGAACTCATTATGAACTATTTACATCCCAGAAAGATTTTAAATATAAGGTTAATTAATAAAACTTTTTAATTAAAAAATAAAAAAAAATTAGCAAATTTTAGTTTTATGGATAAAATGTATATTTAACAACACATCATTATTTATTTGCATAAATTGCATTGTTTCTAAGTCTGACAAAAAAAAATATTTTATAATAAATAAGTTACACTCAACTCTAAGTTGGGTCACCTCTAATTTGATTTTTAGATTTTGTATAAACATATTTCATTCTTTTATTATTATCCGACGTATTAAAACATTACATTTTTTTTTGGCAACTTTACCACAGCTTTAAATGTTTTCTCAACCAGCTATTTCTAATTTCAATTGGAAAGGGTGTTTTTGTTTTTTTCATTCACGTTAGTATTTCTTATTATTGCAGCCAATACATTAAGTGGCACTTTAACATGCAGTACTTTTTTCATTTCTTGGGATTCCATTTTCTTAATAAGCATGAAATAAAATGCTCCCCAACCCACAATGGCCTGAGGTTTAGTACAGGAAGCAGAAATACAAATTCCCTTTAATCTTTAAAAGAAAAAGAAAAAAAAGAGCTCCAGGAAACCTCTTCAGGAAAGAGCATTTCAAACGCGTCTCTCGGTAAAATGGAAGCAGAAGAGCTCTAAGAGCTTATTGTGACCTTCAGAAATGTCTAAAATTTGACTCTTATGGGGTGGTTACAAGAATCAGAGCCATGAGTGTGTAATGGTACGCCAGGTCACGCCCACGGCTCGAGCCAAGCCATGATCACGACTCCTTTCCACGGCTTCCATTTTGCCGCCTCATCCACAGGCTCGAGCACACTGGTTCCCGATTTTCATTTATCCCTTTGCTTTATATAAGTCTCGCACAAGCAACCACTGATTGCCGAATTATTGCATGCTCTAAGCTTTGTGTTTTTTTGTGTCTAGTTCTTGCCTAAAATACTTTGTTGCCCTTCATGCTCTTGACCCCTTTTTGTCCACACAGCCCCCACGGTTACATCTCTTCACTTTATGATTTGGAATTGTCTTTTATATTGACTGATTACCCAGCTTTGATCCTTTGCTTTTTAAACTGTGACTCTTCTTTAAACCCCAGGATTCCTGCAACTCTGATCACAGGTGCATGCTTCTGAATCACCAGCATTTCAATTCGCAACCCCGATCTCCTCACACAGCTGCTCTCCTCCTCAACCAGATTCAGGCGTGCGCGCAGCAGTGCCAGATTCAGCATGCGCGCTGCAGCTCTGACCCACTCACACAGCTGCAGCTTTAATACACAGCATTTGAGCCACAGAGTCAAGCTCACTCTGTGCGTTGCACCTGCACGCGCTCTGCATGACTCATATCACCTTACCTGTCTACAGCCATTGCCAGTCCATGCCACTGCCCACCACAGACAGCACCCCAAGAACTGGTTCGCTGCTTAAGCTTTTCTTTCTATTCCTATCTTTCACTTTGTTCATTAATCACTAAAACTAAGTTCAGATTGTTGTGTCTGCTTTTGGGTTCTCCAAGCCTGCCCTACACACGCACCCCGTGACAAAAAATACAGACCTTCCTCCTCCCCGGCCGGAGCTGGTTTCTTTCTCATGGCCAAGAAG
Organism: Clarias gariepinus; assembly: GCF_024256425.1. Classification (NCBI taxonomy): domain Eukaryota; kingdom Metazoa; phylum Chordata; class Actinopteri; order Siluriformes; family Clariidae; genus Clarias; species Clarias gariepinus. The sequence goes on from NC_071112.1 coordinate 28,998,532, forward strand.
GATAAGTCCCATTGTCCCTGCATCGACTACCGGGGGCTAAATGCCATTACAATCAAGAACTTGTACCCCCTGCCTTTCATGTCCACTGCCTTTGAGCTTTTGCAAGGAGCGTGTGTTTTCACCAAGCTGGACTTGCGGAATGCTTACAAGAGGGGGATGAGTGGAAGACCGCCTTTCAGGTTCCCTTGGTTCCCTTCAGGCTGACCAATGCTTCTGCTATGTTTTAAGCCCTGGTCAATGACATTCTAAAAGACTTCCTGAATATCTCTGTCTCTGGATGACATTTTAGTCTTTACCCGTTCCCTGGAGGAGCACAGGGTGCATGTCAGACAGGACTTGCAGAGATTCCTTGAGAACAAGCTTTATGTCAAGGCCGAGAAATGTGAATTTCACCAAGACTCCATGTCATGTCGCCTCTCCCTGGCAGAAAGAAACTATGACATAGGAGATTGAGAGCTGTTGGCGGTAAAAATATCTCTAGAGGAATGGAGATACTGGTTGGAGAGAACTGCTTCTCCGTTCTTAGTCTGGACTGACCATAAAAACCTAGAGGACCTTAGGTCAGCCAAGAGACTCAATGCCCATCAGGCCAGGTGGAGTCTATTCATTTCCTGCTTTTACTTCACGCTCTCGTATCGTCCTATCTCCAAAAATGGAAAACCTGACTCCCTATCTCGACAGTTCTCCACCTCCCAAGAACCAATGCTGACTGAGACAATTTTGCGTCCTTGTTGCCTTGTGGCAGCCGCACTTCTGGATATCGAAACGCAGGTGAAGAGGGCGCTTAATGAGGAACCCAGTCCAAACAACGTCCCCCCCGGCTTCTCTTTGTCTCAGAGTCTGTCCGACCTCAAGTGTTGCAGTGGGGACATAGCTCTCGACTTGCCTGTCATCCAGGGAGAGCCCGCACCCTATCCCTTCTCCAGCAACGGTTCTAGTGGTCGTCTATGAAGGGTGATGTTCAGGGGTTCATGGCAGCCTGTGATACTTGCATTAGTAACAAGTCAATCAACAAACCCCCTGCTGGTTTTCTGAACCCCCACCCAGCTTCTCATTAACCTTGGTCTCATATTGCCCTGAATTTCGTCACCAGTCTCCCCAACTCTGTTGGCAACACCTGCATTCTGACCACAGTAGATCGCTTCTCCAAGTCTGCCTATTTTGTTCCCTCACTGAAACTCTCATCTGCCAAGGAAACAGCTAAATTGATAAGTCTTCCGTCTGCATGGTCTCCCCTCCGACCGCGGCCTCCAGTTCTCAGCAAAGTTTTTGAAGGCATTTTGGAAACTAATCGGAGAAACACACAGCCTATCCTCTGGCTATCACCCTAAGTCAAACAAGCAGACATAAAGACTGAACCAGGAACTGGAGAAGCCCCCAAGGTGCATGGCATCACGAGATGCGGCTACTTGGAGCAGGATACTACCCTGGATTAAGTATGCGCGCAACTCACTACCAACCTCCTCCACAGGCCTCTCTCCATTCCAATGCTTCTTGGGCTATCAGCCACCACTTTTCCCATCCCAAGAAGAGGAAGTAACTGTACCTTCGGCCCTGTCTTTTGTACGCCATTGTGAAAGGGTTTGGTCCCAGGCCAGGACCCGTCTCCATTGGCACCTTCAAACGGCAAGCTGACCGACGCCGCTCGACAGCCCCCAGGTACAGAGTGGGTCAAAGAGTCCGCATCAAAACAACCTACCACAAATTGTCACTAAGGTTCATCAGGCTGTTCACGGTCACTAAGGTAATTAACCCCGTTTCCTTCAGGCTTTGCCTACCATTCACTATGCGCCGCATCAACCCGACATTTCATGTTTCACAACTCAGACGACTGGTCCCCAGTCAGTATCCCCAGCCCGCCGCCGTCCTCCTCCTGCTCCTTCACAACTCATGGATGGGGGTGAAGTTTTTACAGTGTGCAAGCTGCTAAGAGCTTGCCATCGAGGTCGAGGCCTACAGTACCTCGTCGATTATGAAGGTCCCACTGGTTCCCGATTCTCATTCCGCAGGTCACACTTTAGATTTAATAATATTCTTCGGATTAAATATAAGAAATTTATTTACAAGTCCATTGTCTGAAGCTATATTATATCACTATCTTGTCTCAATTTAAGTGTCTCATAGTAATAAAGTACACACAGCGCCGCGCTACCGTACTAAACGTACATTCACATCAACTACCACACTACAGGTGGGGGCAGAGCTTTTTCTTACAAAGCCCTAAAATCATGGAATAGTCTTCCAATTAGCGTTCGGGACTCAGACACAGTCTCAGCGTCTGAGTCCCGAACAGTTTTATCAGTAATCTCCCAGAGTAATCAACTTTAATTTTTTTTCAGTTTTATCAGTAATCTCCCAGAGTAATCAACTTTAATTAGATCACTGTCTGACCCCACAGAACTTGATCAGGCGACTGAATATTTAGAGTCGACGTTCCGTTATACCTTAGATAATGTAGCCCCAGTTAAAAGAAAAAATTATTTAAGATAAGAAACTCGCTCCCTGGTATAACGATCATACACGCTCTTTAAAACTGACCGCTCGGAAATTAGATCGTAAATGGCGTCAAACTAAATTGTTAGTATTTTAAATAGCATGAAAGGAGAGCATCCTGAACTATAGAAAAGCTCTTAGTGTAGCTAGATCAACCTCTCTCTCCACTCTTATAGAAAATAGCAAAAATAATCCTAGATTTTTATTTAATACAGTAGCCACATTAACCAGAAATAAGAACACTGCAGAAATCTCCACAACAACTTCGTGTAATAGTGAGGACTTCATGAACTTTTTAAATAATAAAACTGTAAATATTAGGCATAAAATTAAGGCTTTGAAACCAAACAATGTAGGTTATGCAGATGTTAAACTAGCCATGTCAGATCAGAACTTAGAATACTTTACTCCCCTTGAAGAGAATGAACTAATTTCACTCATCTCTTCTGCAAATTCATCAACCTGTACATAAGATCCTGTACCGACACATTTTCTTAAACAGATAGTACCAGCAATAACAGAACCCCTGTTGAGAATAATTAATTCTTCACTCAGCATTGGGTATGTTTCAAAATATTTTACATTAGCAGTTATTAAATCGATTATAAAGAAACCTGACCTTGACCTTTGTCAGCTGTCCAATTACAGGCCAATATCAAACCTCCCCTTTATCTCTAAGATTCTGGAAAAGATAGTAGCGGAGCAGCTATGCTCATATCTACATAGAAATAGCATACATGAACTGTATCAGTCAGGATTTAGGCCTCATCACAGCACAGAGACAGCACTCGTTAAAGTAGTAAATGACCTCCTATTGGCCTCTGATCAAGGTTGTGTAACCATGCTTGTATTACTCGACCTCAGTGCAGCTTTTGACACCATTGATCATAGTATTCTTCTTCACAGATTAGAAAATGTAGTAGGAATTAAGGGTACAGCCCTCTCCTGGCTCAGATCCTATTTGACCGATCAGTATCAGTATGTAGACTTAAATGGTGATTATTCTGAATGTTCTCTAGTGGAGTTTGGTGTTCCACCGGGTTCAGTTTTAGGCCCATTGCTTTTTTCCCTTTACATGCTTCCTCTGGGCAACATAATCCGTAAGCATGGTATTAGTTTTTACTGTTATGCGGACGACACACAATTATATGTCTCAGCAAAACCTGATGAGGTAAACCAGGTTACCAAAGGTGAGCAATGTGTGCAGGACATAAGAAATTGGATGCTAATTAACTTCCTTCTGCTTAATCCAGATAAGACAGAATTTCTAGTCATATGACCGCATACAGCTAGAAGTAAGATTCTAGATCACTCTGTAACTTTAGATGGCCTTTCTGTTCCATCAAGTGCAACAGTAAAAGACCTCGGTGTGATTATAGGATCCAGCCTTTCATTTGAAGCTCATGTAGATAATATTAGCAGGATAGCATTCTTTCACCTCAGAAATATTGCCAGGATAAGAAATATATTGTCGCTAAATGATGCAGAAAAACCAGTTCATGCTTTTATCACCTCTAGGTTGGACTATTGTAATGCCTTACTGACTAGTCCAGAATGTAGCAGCAAGAGTCCTCACTAGAACCAGAAGATACGAGCACATCACACCTATCTTATCTTCACTTCATTGGCTCCCTGTGAAATTTTGCATTGATTTTAAAATACTACTTTTAACATTAAATGGTCTCGCACCGCAGTATTTGAGTGAACTGCTAGGGTCTTACGAAACGCCACGCCTACTTCGATCAAAGGATGCAGGCTGCTTATCAGTACTGTGCATTATGAAAACTACAGCTGGGGGCAGAGCTTTTTCTTACAAAGCCCCAAAATTATGGAATAGTCTTCCAATTAGTGTTTGGGACTCAGACACAGTCTCAGTGTTTAAGTCCAGGCTTAAAACCTATTAATTTAATCAAGCATTTTTATAAATAGATTTGCCTTAGGTAAAGGAGCAGATCTGGGGGACTCATGGAATAGAGTATTATGGTGAACTGGTATGTTTAGATGCTGTCTTCCTCACTCTCATTAATCACTCAGGTTTGTTGACGGTGAGGTGATTGGTTGCTTTACATCTCAGGGAGCCCTCATGTCTGTGTTTCCTTCTGGCTCTCCCTTTTAGTTATGCTGTCATAGTTAGTCCTGCAGGAGTCTCTGCTTGCACTCTACAGTAAATATACATTTACATAATACATTATATGACTGTGACCAGACCTAACTGTTATCTCTTCTCTTCTGCTCTCTCTCCTGCTCTTTCTCTTCCCTCTCTCCCCCTCTCTCTCTGTCGAGCTACACATGTTGTTCTTGAGCTGCCAGTGATCCAGACTTCCTCTGCCCTCCGGACCTGTCTGACCCATCCTGGTGCCCCGCTTCTGGTTGGAGATCTCGTCACATGGATGTCCCGTGTGTCTCTTTGGGATGCGTCTCGTGTCTGGGGATGGTTCTTTCTACCTAGAAGACGGTTCTGGCCTCGACCTAGTGTTGGCAGCTGTTTCTCTGAGGACTTGACTGTTCAATAGTTCAGGACTGGAACTTTATACAAGTCTACCTGAGTTTTCAATAACTAACTGGACTCCATATTAACATCAATTAACATCAATTGTTATGCTGAACTGCCTGACAACTAACACGCAGATCAATTCCCGTTTCTGTGTTACCCAAATGAGGATGGGTTCCCTGTTAAGTCTGGTTCCTCTCAAGGTTTCTTCCTACTACCATCTCAGGGAGTTTTTTCTTGCCACTGTCGCCCTCGGCTTGCTCACCGAGGACTATCTGACCATTTTGATTCATACACATTCAAAGTCCATACAAACTTAAATAATTCTTTTAATTGTGTAAAGCTGCTTTGGGACAATGGCAATTGTTAAAAGCGCTATACAAATAAAATTTAATTGAATTTAATTCATTCATCACTTCGCTCTATGTAAGTTTCGCACAAGCAACCACTGATTGCCGAATTATTGCATGCTCTAAGCTCTGTTTTTCCGTGTCTAGTTCTTGCCTAGAATACTTTGTTGCGCTTCATGCTCTTTTTGCCTGAATCTGTCTGCTACGTTGACTGATTACCCAGCTTTGATATTTTGCTTACGTTTCTGACTTTGACTTTGCTATAACCCTTAGGACTCCTGCAACTCTGATCACAGGTGCATGCTTCTAAAATCACCAGCATTTCTATTCGCAACCCCGATCTCCTCACTAGACAGACTGCTCTTCTCCTCAACCTGCGTGCCGGATTCAGCACGCGCGCTCCAGCTCTGACCAAATCACACTGCTGCAGCTTTGATCTCCCCACACAGCTGCACTCACTCTGCGAGTTGCACACTGCATGCGCTCTGCATCACTCATCTCTTTACCCCTGTCCACAGCCATTGCCAGTCCACGCTACTGCCCACCACAGACAGCACCCCAAGAACTGGTTCGCTGCTTAAGCTTCTACTTCTTTTCCTATCTTTTACTTTGTTCATTAAAATCACTAAGTTCAGTTTGTTGTGTCTGCTTTTGGGTCCTTCAAGCCTGACCTACAATGGCACCCGGTGACAGAGTGCATGACATGGGCTCTTCCTCGTCCTAATCTGTGCAGGGGCTGAAGGTCCACCGGTCAGGACATGTGATGTTGTGTGGCAAGAAGAACAGCTCTTAGAGCTGAAGGACAGAATTAAAGCCTTTAGAGCTTATAAAGCAGTTGTGCAGATATACAACACTGCTGATGAATTCTGGATTCCGATTGGTCGGGAGGTGCTGATTAGTTTTTCGAAAACAGCAGCTCTAAAATAAATGTTGCTGCAAATTACTGTTTCTATAGCAACTTTAAATGATTTGCGCCTGATAATAAAAATGCTTTTTTTAACAAAGAAAAATATATGTATCCATCGATTTGGTGAAGTTTTCTATAAGTTGTTGTTTGTTTAATGTTTATGGAAGGAGTCCTTGTAACAGTCTGAAGCAAGAAAGAAAAAAGCACAAAAGACATGATTGACGTGTTTGCTATATTCTGTCATTAAAACGTAACCTGCATATTACTGATAATAAATTGCGTATTAATATTGCCACAAACACAACTGCGGGCTGATTCATCCATTGTGATAAAAGTGTAAGCAATGGAGTTTTGCAAAATCACACAAAATTCACAGTAATATAACAAATATAATATTTTTGACACACTATTCCGACATTTGTGCTTTTTCACACTCTTGTGACTTGGACAAAAAATACACAAAATATTCTCTAAAAGCTTGTCATGCTTTTTGCTTCTTTTGAAAAAACTTCTTATTTAATAATAAACTTCAGGGTGATGACACTGCCTTCACTTGATCAAATTGTTCACTATTTTCCTTGATTGTGTTTCTCTAACAGCACAACATCGAGTTTTTTATTCTTAATTATTTTTATGTTTATCATGTGTTAACGTTAAGTGTTAATGCTACAAAACTAATCCAGGGTTTAAAATATCACACCTTAAGTTTTTTTTCCCTTTAAGTAGCTAATTAATTATTGTCTTTCGGAAGGAAAAACTGCTTTAACACCTGCTCTGCACCTGAGTGCGATACAGACAGAGCGTGCTAATTACGGCGGCCATTTCATGCGCTGCTGCGACCCAACCACCGACTGATTTACTGTTCCTCTCCGTCCCGTGAACAAACACCACGGTAGAAAATGCGACGACCACAATCTTTAATCCTAACAACCAACATATGCATTGTAGAAGCATCTAAATTCAGCAACAATCAGGTGAAAAGACAATGCTTCACAGGCATGGCCATAACCGTCTGCTCATAACACAGCATTTACTCAAGGCTGATTTGTAATTTAAAAGTCTAATAGTGATTGTCGACATTTGTGTCTCCCATAAGGCGTCGCTGGCTAATAATGAACTATAATGAAGTGATGGACTGAAGCCCCAGGAGACTAAACTAAATGCTGATATGTAAAGCAGCTCAGGGGTTTGGCGCATATCATCAATTGCCTGATGTTTTTTTTTTTTTGGTCTTAGATACTAAACATAAAAATAAAAAATCACTTAAGACACACAATTAATTATCCTGTGTAAAACTAAAAAAAAATAAATTGCACAAAAAGGTAAAAAAAAAAAAACCTCAAGAAAAAAATAAACAGTTAAAAATCTGATCGCTGAAACGCCTTAAAAATAGCAATTAAACATAATTTAAAAAAAAGTACAATACTTTAATATTATAGTTTTTAGTTTTCCACATAAAAAAAGAATTTTTTTTACAAACAGCCAAAACATGGCATTGGTGTTATAAAGGTGGATTTTGAGATAGGATCACATAACAGCATTTTTCATAATACTTAGTGCTTCTTATCTCCAAATCTATGTAAATTTTTTTGCAAACATTTGCAAACATGTAAATTTTTAATCAGATAAAAAATATATATATAGCTAGCACCAACAGTATGTTCACAGAAATATTCAACCTCTCCTTAACCCAGTCAGTAATCCCCACATGCTTTACAGAGTCTATCATTGTTCCTGTCCTGAAGAAACGCCATCCTGCTTCCCTTAACGATTATTGCCCTGTAGTCCTGACTTCAGTAGTGAAGTGCTTTGAGCGGCTGGTCAGAGACTTCATCATCTCTTTACTACCGGACACACTGGATCCGTTCCAGTTTGCTTATCACCCGAACCGCTCTACAGATGATGCAATCTCTCACCTCCTTTAAACATCACTCATGCACTTGAAAGGGGAATATGTTAAAATTCTCCTTTGTTAAAATGCACCTGCTAATCCACACTCACCACCAAGCTAGAGCACCTGGGACTCAGCTATATCTGTGGCAGTGGATTTCCAATTTCCAAACTGTCTTAGCCTCACTCACCCTTACCACTGGAGAACTCCACGGTTGTGTTCTGAGCCCGCTGCTATACTCATTGTACACACAATACTGTTGTGGTGCACCTGATCTCTAACACCAATGAAATGGCCTACCTGGAGGAGATTTGAAATCTGGAGAACTAGTGCCAGAGGAACAAACTGCTCCTGAACTTCAGCAAGACAACGGAGCTGATAGTGGACTTCAGCACAAAGCAGGAAAGGAACTGCCAGACCCCGTCATTAACGAGAGCCCAGTGTAGAGAGTGGACAGCTTTAAATATGTCAGTGTTCACATCACTCAGAACCTGTCATGGTCCGGTCACATCAACACCGTGGTGGAAGAGTCCGTCAGCGTCTCTGCCACCTCAGACGCTTAAGAGACTTTAGACTGCTCTCTAAGATGCTTTTACCTCTGCACCATAGAGAGCGTTCGGGAAAAGCACAATGCAGAAAAGACAGGCTCTAAGAGGGGTGACTAATTTTTTTTTATAGCGCATTCCATATACTTTATACAGTTTTATTTATACACTTTATACTTTTTTCTTTATTTTATTTTATTGTAACTAATTGGTATATATCGTAGATTTTATATCTTACATTCTTTTCTATTGCCATTTTGCTTCTTATTTTGTTTTCTTTTTAGGTCACAAACAGTCGTGTAAGCATTTCACTGTGTAAAGACGTTTTGCTTTTTAAGCTTTTACCATTTACAATTTTTACAAGTCATATGCTTCTAGAAGCTTACATTCTAAAATTCTAAATGATTATTGTTTCATTTAAATGATTATTGTTTCATTTAAATGCAATAATCATTTAGAATGCTCACAATAAGCATTCTAAATGATTATTGTTTAAAACGGGACAGTATAATAAATTGTGGAAATGTGTTTATACGGCACTATAAAATAATCTCTCCAAAACGGCTGAAGTTGAACTTGAAATCTTTAGGTAAGCAAGATTGGTTACTTTCATGTTGCATGAAGTAGCTTCTTTGGCACACACATTTTCTGTATTATATGTATAACACAGAAAAAATTATAAAATCATCACCAATACTAAGTTTTGGCCAAAACTTTTATTTTTCACAAAATTTTAATAAATAACTAAAATTAAATGATGCCAAGACAATGTTGGAATAATATTTTTATTACTAAATTTTGAATTGAATAAAAATGTCAGGGAGCACTTTTTAAAGCTTGTTTGACATTTTCTTTCCCCTTTAATTATCTACAAACCAGTGTTAAGTTAACTTACTAAGATCCGTTTACGTTCCACTCTATCAACCTGGAGTTCATCAATTTTGCATCATCAAAACATGTAATTATTGACTAGTTCTTAAACTGGGGTCTTAGACTGTTTAAAGAAATAAAAAAAATGTTTAACTTGTGATGATAGAAAACATCTTCGCCTTTCATCCATAATATTAAACACACTGAGAGATAACAGAATTATCTGGTTACAGTGGGACCCGTCAGGGGGTGGGATATGTTAGGCAGCAAGTGACAAATCAGATGCCGAAGATTATGTTTAATGTTTGAAGCAGGGAAAATGGGCAGGTGTAAGGATCTGAGTGACTTTAAAAAAGGGCCCATGCTGACCTGTGTCCACTGCCAAAAGCGGCTACAATGGGCATGTAAGCATCAGAACTAGACCATGGAGCAGTGTAAAAAGGTGCCCTGGTCTGATCAATCAGGTTTTCTTTAAATTCACATGGACAGCCATACTTTTGTGGAAAAGAAATGATACGAGGACACACTATGCGAAAAAAGGTGAGCCAACAGAGGCAGTGTGATGATCTCTGCAATGTTCTGCTGGGAAACCCTGGGTCCTGCCGTTCATGTGGATGTTAGTTTGAAACATCCCACCTACCTAAAAATTGTTTCTCCCTAGCAGCTTAGGGATGCTTTGAGGAACATAAAGAGTTTAAGGTCTTGCCTCCACAATCTCACTGAGCATCTGCATGATGTGCTGAACAAACAGGTCTGACCCATGGAAGCCCCACATCACAATTTACAGGACTTGCTGCTTATGTCTTGGTGCCACATACTACTGTACACCATCTAGCGGATCTACACTACACTATACCTGAGTCACAGGATTACTACTTCAACAGTAAAAATGCTGAAAATCTGACATTTTTACAGATCTTATTTTAGCAGGAAAATTTTTTTCCTGGCCCTGATTAGTATATAGCTATTTTCATCATATAGGTCTTCTACACTGGCATTTAAACAGAGAGCCAGTGTGTTGAGTGTTGTGTTCAGTGTGTTGAGAATGGGAAAAGAAGAAATGAGGGAGAGAGAGAGAGGGAGAGAGTGTGCCTTATTTAAACTCAAATACATGCTAACACAAAGGCTAACAAGAATGTCTTTCCATGTCTTTAAAAAGTGAAGTCTATGACAATCTGGTCTTAATCTGATCTTGCCACGCATCACTAGCTAAGCTCACAACTTTAAGCGGTTAACAAGTGATGGGTGTGCTGATTCTGTACGCTGCCAATCAGTGGGGTATTTTTTAAACTAGAGAAAAGTGACAGTACAGTACAGTAACACTTGTGTGAATATATAAACTGTATATTTTAATTTAACAATAATTACATTTCTATTTTTGAATTACATTAAAAAAAGCCACATGTTCCACAATGGAAGAAGAATAAGTGATTACACAAGGTGAATTTTTATGTCACACCTGAAGTGGCACATAAACTCAAATAATCACAAGACAAATAAATAAAAAAAAAATGAATTAAAAAAAACACTCCACATGAAAAAAAAGTGCAAAAATCTAATGTGAGAATAAATAAATAAGTACACATGGGAACATGAAAAATATAATTAGTCATGAAAAAAATGCATGTGAAAAAAGTAATCATTGCATGTGGAAGTAAATGACCGTTTACTTGTGAAGAAAAATAATTCGCAATATGTGGAAATAAATTAATCACTGCTTGTATGAACAAATGAACCAATTAATAATATATGAATCAGTATGTGTGGATGTAAATGAATTAATGTAAATGTGTGCAAATAAATCAATCGTTATCTGTGGAAATAATAAATCAATACGAATGTGTTAAAATAAATGAATTGTTCAGAAATTAATAATCATATGTTAAAATATGAATCATTACATGTAAAATTAAATAGATCATTAAGTGTAAAAATATGTGAGTTATTATGTATGGTAAAGTAAAGTAAATGAACAGTTACTTGCAAAAATAAATGAATCATTTTGGCCAATAGAGGTTACCATTGTATTTATATCCATTTTTACGTCTGTGTTAGGACCTCCGGTCAACATTCGCACGCTATGGGTTATTTGGGAACACCAATTAGCATAATCTGCATGTCTTTGGACTGTGGAAGGGAAACCAGAATACCCGGAGGAAACCCACCAAGCACGGAGAGAACATGCTTACAGACCCTGAGACGGGAATCGAACCCGGACCCTGAAGGTGGAAGGCGACAGTGCCAACCACAAAGTCACTGTGCCGCCAAACAAATCAATTCATAAAAAAAAAAATTGAATCGTTACATGTGAAAGTATTAAAATTATATTAAGTGTAGAAATACATGAATCATTACTTGTCTTGTACTAATAAAAACATGTGAAAATGAAGGGGTAGTTAGATGTGAAAATTTCAAGTGCTCGAGAAGTTTGTGACTTTTCTTTAAGTGTCCAGATGTGTGTAGGATCTGCGAGGAAAAACGTTATCTGTGTGCCAATATTGAGATATCCAACAGAAGCCGGTTTCACTCTTTAAAGCCTCCTGACAGGTCGTGTACTCAAAGCTAATGAAATCTGTTGTATGGTTAAATATGCACGCTTTCAAACTGCTGTAAATCTCTCTCTCTCTCTCTCTGGTCAGCATGGCTGTCCTGCAGTCAGGGATCGTAAATGGGGTTTTAAAAGACTCCTGCGAAATTTCCCATCATGAGAGATCTCTATTAATTAACGTTGAGAGTAGCTAAAAGCCAGATCCTACACTGAGTGCTTTATTGCACCATCACGGCCAATTATCTGTCTATTTTTCAGCCGGGCTCTGAGTTAATAAATTCCGAGAGTGCAGATGGATGCGGTGTCTCGACTGTGCTTTTCAAATAAATAGAACAAATAAATATATACATCAAATTGTTAGGTCTTACAAAAAGCTGCAGCTTGCATGAGCATTGTGCTTTGGTTAGTCTTATTCTTTGTGAGCAAACTGAACCTACATTTAGCAGATTAACAGAAAAAAAATGTCATGTAAGAGAGAGAGAGAGAAAGAGAGAGAGAGGGAGAGAGATGAACAGGAGCAATTTAGCTTGGAGCCACAGCTAATTTCATGCTCTGCACTTTATTCTCCTGCTTCAGTAATTCGGAGTCGGTTAGGCATGCGCACTGGAGCACTGGATCACTGAAACGCTGAAACGCTCCTCTGATAATCCGGGACATTTACCCTCGGGCTGGATGCGCAAGAATTCAGACTATGGATCACAGCTCACAGCACTCGTCTTATATCTAATATAATATTTAATTCATGATAATATAACCGCCAAGCATGTACACATTTCTTTCCCAAGGATTCTGTCCTATATACATATGAATCAAGCATAAACATTTGATGCGTTCGGTTAAATAATGCCAAAGCATCCAAGGTTACATGCATGCAGTTTCTCTCTCTGTCAGAGTCATAATGCGCGCAGCTCGCAGGGACGACTCGGGCACATAGTAGAGAAATGACCATTAAGCATCTGTTAAGCATAAATCAGCAACGAGCACCCTCGATTAGTGCTGCCGTAAAGCGTTTGTGTCTTAATGCTTGAAATAACGGCGTGATGATGAGATCTGTTTTTGTATTCTGTCCGTGTGCACGCAATACCCTGTGCGCCAAAACAAGGCTTTGTTTGAATTAGTTCTTAGATACGTATAATAAAAACTCTACAACAGATAAAAAATAAAACAGTCAAGGTCATACAATTTTTAGATTTTTAGGAAATAAAAATAAAAATGAATCAGCATTTAACGACTATTCAGGAAATTTGGAAATAAAATTAAATCGTTGTTCTCTGTAAAGTCTCTTTACCTTATACTATAATGAAAACTCTACAATGATTTCCAATACTATAATCATATTTTTGTACAGAAAACAATTAAAACATTTAGAAATGACATGTAAATAAAGTAACATATAAGATATATACACATAAACATCACTTAACCTTAATTTATGGTTCCTCTTGGCACCGGCTGCTTTAAAAACCAAACTGAAAGTGTCTCCATTTTTTTCTTGCTACCATATTTTACTTTTTTGACGTGTCTTTTCTAAATGTTTTGATTGATTCTTTTATATATAAATGGGATTATAATAGTGGAAATTGGTAATATACTGTATTTTCTGGCAAAATTTCAGTTCTTAGTGCAAAAATTCAGAAGGCCCCGTTAGTATGTCGAGATACCACTATATATTGAAACAGTAGTAATATTTTTGGGTGGCTGGATCATTTGCATTTAAATTATTTCATATGGAAAAATTTGTTAATAAAAATAATTTTTGTCTTACTGCCAATTTCCATATCCTTAGTCAGCAAAAAAAACACCAATATATCCATGTCAGGCTTGTTCCTAATCTATTACATCATCATCATCACTGCTCTGGTTGCTCATGTTGTCTGTCTTTACACTGAACACGACAGCCGTATTAAGCATTTATGCCGCGCTGCTGGAAAAGGGGGCTTGTCAGCATTCCTTTAAAACCTGAATAGGAATACTAAACGCTCTACTTTTCCCGCGCAAGTCCCCAGGAGAGCCTCGTGTTTTATATATAACTCAAGCCCTCGGAGGACGTGACCTATATACGCTTTTACATTTACATTGTAGATGTGTTTGCTTTGGACTTTGGTCAACTACGAGAGAGAGATAGATAGAGAGAGAGAGAGAGAGAGAGAGAGAGAGAGAGAGAACGGGATTTTAGCCAGTGCTGCCATCTAGTGTTTCTACCAATATTTACAATCAGAAATCTCTATCTTAAAATAATTTATTTAAACAATAACACCATTATTATCTTTCCCCTCACCCTAAACGTACCATTTACATAATTTTAGTTTGTCCTCATTTCTGCAAACATGCAAGCTCCACAAGGTCTCCGGGTATCACCTAATAAATCCTAACTCCTGTGCTCAAGCGAACTCTTACTTCTGATTGCACCTCTTCAAATACCTTATTATTTGCATAGTTAAGGAGGATCATTCAAAGGGACTTAAACACATCAGACGATCCACATCAACAGATTTAAAACGTGTAATGTTTATATGGTGAAGATGTTTGTTTAGCGTTACAGAAGGAGTCTCCAGTTTTAGCACTTTGTAAACATCTTCCAGACAGAATTTTTGCATATATATATATTTTTTAAACAGGACAAGAGAAAAGAAAGCCTGATGAGGGAATGAACTCATAACATACACCTTAGCTATATGAACTATAACATACACCCATTTACAAAAGTGAGTACACCCCTCTAATTTCAGAAAACATTTTAGTATATCTTCTCTAAGGAGTATAGAAATTAAACTTGAGATATATTTTAGAGTATTCATTGTGCAGTTTGTATAACAGTACAGATTAACGGTCCTCTAAAAATAACTCAACATACAGCCATTATTGTCAAAATAGCTGTCAACAAAAGTAAATACATCCTAAGTGATAACAGCTGTAAATCTTTAACCATGCAGAGTCACATGACCTATTCATCATGTTCATGTGTTTGTCAGTGGCCGAGTGTGTCTTCAGGCCTGAATCCTATTGCAGGACATCCTCAAGCGGAAGGTGGTCAAGCGTCATGTGTCTGACATCCAGCAGCTCCGTGTTATCATTATGGAAATGCGGAAGAGGTTTCCAGCAACAACATGTGCAGCGTTGGTGAATTCCACGCCCAGAAGCATTAAGGCCGTGCTAGATAACAACGGTGCTCACACAAATTATGGACATTTTGGACACAGTTTTGACATGTTCACTTAAGGTGTACTCATTTTCAGTGTCAATGACAGGACAGTAAATCTGTACTGCTATACAAGCTGGACATTGTCTATTCTAAAGTATATCCAATTTTCATTTCTATAGTTTTGTCCCTTGAGAACATATAATAAAGTGGTTGCTGAAATGTGAGGGGTGTACTCACTTTTTTAAGGCTGTACTAACTTTTTTAAAATACTCTAGGTGGGGAAAGGAAATTTTGCTAAAATCAAATAAAAAAAAATCTAATGAAATAACATTGGTATTCAGTTTATAAAAAAAAATTAAATGTCAAAATGCTAGGCACAAGGGCGCAGCCTCAGAGCAACAACACAACACCATTTATTATCCACAGATTAGGAGTCTCCAGTTGGTCTATTCAACCAACTATTTTGCCCTTTCAACAAAACTTTCTGCGCCTGACGAAACTAACTAATCGTGAATAGCGAGTGATTAAACTTCCGGGAGTGGTTAATCTTTCTGTGAGAATCTGTGGGTGTCTTTAAACTTTCTGCAGGAGATTGTGGGAGTGTGTTAAACTTTAGGTGAGTTTGTGGGAGTGGCTAAACTTGCTGTGAGCATTTGGGGGGAGTGGGTAAAATTTCAGAAGGAGACTGTGGGGGTGGTTAAACTTTTGGCAGAAGATTATGGGAATCTTTGTGCGAGAATTTGTGGAAGTGTTAAAACATTTTGCGAGACTTGTGGCCACCGTTTAACTTTCTGTAGGTGGTTAAATGGTTCCTTTTTTAAAACTTCTAAAAGGCCAAAAATATTGTTGAAATCCTGGTAAGAAGAAAAGCAAACGTACTGTATTAGGTGTTAATTTGCACGATTGCGTGTTCCAGATGCGTTGTGAATTGAGCTCTTTAAGTACAGCATTAAAACGACAAGCTCAAAATCAAGCATGTTACATAAACGCATGCATTTTTTTTTCCAGTGCAGCTGAGACGCAGAGAGAAAATCAGCACTGTTTGTCCTCACTCTATGCTCATTTCCTGTGCCTTCACTCCTTCTTTATGGGCAGGGTTTAAAAAAAGAAGTGCACAACACAACATCTGTGTGACTCCTGGCAACTGTTTTTTTACCGTTTCTCAACAGCTAAGTGGTGTTTAATGACAGCGCAGGGAGACTAAATTAACCACTGGGTGCTTTTCCCCAGCAGCTCACGTGATCTAGAGTTCTCGGAGTCAATCCGACTGGTTTTTAAAACAGATCTGAATTTAGTGATGAAATTATTATTATTAATGAATTTTCAGGACACTTTCTAAAACATTGAGAAGATGCATATTGCACATGTGTTTGTGGTTCTGCTGCGCTTAACTTCCACTCACAATTTAGTATTTTTAATATCTGATTGGTCACTATAACATGAGTGATTTGCAGATGTTTCAAAACATTAAATGTAACTATAAATGGGTAGAAAAGTAAGATTTGTATTTTTTAAACAAACAAGAGCTCTAATTGTTATACAAGTATACATGGTCTATGGAATAAACTAGTTATAATCACCATCGAGATGGTTACTGTAATTCTGCTTCACTGAAATTTGTTTCAGACAAACTTGCTTTTGCAATTCATCAAGTTTTTATTACATCATCCTCTAGGATAAATAAAACGTACAGTACATATGGTTTTTATGCATCTTGCGGCTCTGATTTTTAATCCTAAAAACGCACATATTTGATTCACTACCTGCACTCAAGTTGATTTAGTGTTGCTTAAATATTTTTTTTTCCCATGTTGGGTTTTTCTTTTAATAAAAGCCATTTTGTGAGTTTGCTAACATGAAAAAAAAAAAATTTTAAAGTGTGTAAGATTCTATTTTTCACTTAAAGCTCCCATATTTTACTATTTCCTTAATAAGTTAAGACTCCCTAAACAAACAAGTTATTTCCCCTAAAGTGTGTGTGTGTGTGTGTGTGCGTGCGTGCGTGCGTGCGTGTGTTAATGCTCCGGCGGAAGTGCATCAGACTCCCTGTTTGTCACTCCTCCTCCGAACGTACCATTTAAGTGTCCATGTAAATGAGCTATTGCTGAGCCACACCCCTCCAGATAACTGGAGAGCAGAGTAACAAATAAGGGGGAAGGATCTTCTTATATGAGGTCACAATAGGATTTTTTTTTTTAATTCCCCAGAAACAAATACTTGAGACCCATCTGAAGGTCTGAAAAATATTTTTTTTATTATTTTGCAGAACAAGTCCTAAGTTTAAGATTTCCGTTCCAATAAGCTGATCTATTGCTTGCCATTTACTCCATTTTCTAGAAAAACAAAATAAAAAATATAGCTTTTGCTATAAAATCTCACAATTTCAGTCTTTTTGAAAGCTTGGCTATTTGTACATTAGTGTCCTTGTGCTGCGCTGTCAGTTTTGTCAGAACGGATGCCACTTTGCTAGCTAACATCAGCCATTTTGCTAAGTGTTTTCTATTTTTCTCCACCTCCCCCACTTTCAGCTAAAGTCCATTCAGTTTGACCTGAGCCACTCAAAAGTGATTGACACGAACATAGAGTGCAGGGGGAGAAAAAAACGTCCTTTACCTCTGACTCAGAATAAATAACAGTTTAAATTTGGGACGAATGTGACGTCTTGGCCTCGTCCTGTCTGACATTGTGGCGTCTCTGCGTCACCTCCTCCGTTATATGCTTGCACGTCAGCAGGTCCGCGCTGATGCGATATGCATTATTCATTAAGCCTAAGTAAGCTACATTTAATTCGCGAATCAGCTGTTCGCGTTATCCGTAATGATATGCTAATAGCTGTGGAGAGTCTCAATTCCCTGAGCAGAAGTCCCTGTGTGAGAAAAAGGGTGCATAATCATGCTACAGTAAAGAATGTCTGCATTAGCCTGTATAGGTTGGGATTTTTTTATGTATAGTTTTCCACTCGTCCTCTATTGTCATCTGTACGCTCACTGTGAAAGTGAAGTTTAAAAATGACGAGCTCCAGTCTCCAGTGGTGTTTTTTGCAAATCTTCAGAAACAAATCAGCATTATTTAACAAATTTTCCCTACCCATGTATAATAAACTATGAAACACTTCATAATACGTTAAAAGGCATTATACCGCATATTATACAAAAGTTAGGTCCGACTAAGTAATCAAATTAGATGAAAGCCATTTGAGTGGTGGTAATAGACGGTAACAGCACTGCTCCGGCAGTCGTGGAAAGATATGAGAATGCATATACTCTATATACACCAAAATACCTGGACAACTCATAATCTGTTGATAATAAATGGTATTTTGATAATAAATGGTGAAACTGTTGTATAAAAGCAGTATTACTGGATATAGAACAGCTGTGATGCCTTCGGTACTCAAGCTACGCCTTCGTGCCTACGACCACATCACATGCGTGCTATATTGAGCAGTACAGCACGACCTTGAGTGTGACATTGCTTAATAAGAAACTTCAAAGGTGATTTTATTTTATTAACCCATGACATTTATATTAAATAATATTGAATACCTAAATTATATGTAAAATGTACTGTAATGTTTTAAAATGCTTATGAATATGTTAAACTTTCAGTATGCAAAAATATTTTTTAAATGGATATTTCTGTTTTTCTTTTTTTACTTGACATTAACATAAAAATTTTTTTTTAAGTTTGACTAATGTTATTTACAGTTAGTAACTGAGTAACCAGTGTAATGATCGATGCAATGACGGACACTTCAAAGCAAGTCGCTCTAGATAAGAGTGTGCGAAATGCCTAAACGAAAATGTAAATTCTAAAGAAATCTTAAATTGAATTTTTTTTAAGACCATAAGTTGAAGCAACCAAGCTATACATTTTATCCTTTATCAATAAATGAATACATTTTCCATTTAGCAATACAAGACGTCTAAAACAATCCCATAACAATCCCATCGTAGCTTATTTTTGAAATTTTTTTCACATTACAAAGTGTTTTATTTCTTACATAAAAGATAAAGCAATCATGGTGCTATAAAACTCAATAGCTGGGAAAGTAATTACCCTTGGAGTACAATGGAATTTTCAATAACAGACATGAAGTGATAAGTCGATGTTTAATTTACAGGCCAAATAATCAGCCCTTAACGTTCTAAACTATCTGATCCCTCGACAGGACTGAAACTCGATGAGGGACGGAGTTCGGTTTTCTAATTTTGCACTATATACGCTGGATACTTTATTCTGTGCAAAAAAAAGGCATGCAATTTAAACATGCAATTAAAATAAATAAATAAGTAAAATTGCACTAATGGTGGCCTTTCAGTGTAATTTAGCAGTTAATTGCAGTATTTGAACTCTTGCTACTTGAAGTGAACATTCTTCTAAACATCTAATCAGCCACTAATTATTTTCGCATTTCCCCACAGGCCTTCAGACAGCGCCGGCACTCTCACAGAGATGGCTTCAAAACAACAACAGGAAAAATATTAATTTTTTTAGTTAAAAAAAATAAATAACACAACATAAGGTATAATTTTTTTTTTAACTCTTATCCTGAGGCAGTGAGGACGGAGCTCGTGTTAAGATTTGGGGGAAAGGAATCGGACGCCTGCCGTATGCTCGGGCTTTCTGCGATTGAAGAAAACCTGCAAACTGATGAGAACAGCTTTGTTCCTTCACGCATGAGATCCACTTCCGTGTGCCGGCCCTCGTCATCCCCCTCCATTCCCAAAAAACTTCAGGATTAAATTACAATCTGGAGCTAAAAAACCACCTTTCCACCTGCAATTTTGAACCCCTTCACCATCCTGACTCGCTACCTAGCTAGTCAACCATCCTGACTCACTACCTCGCTAGTTTAATTAAAATGTGATTCATCTCACATTTGTAAAGATTTCAACATTTAGATTTGATTTCGGATTCTCAATTAATTATTTTATTTCTACAACAGTCAAAACTGTAAAATATGAGGTCAACATAACAACCCTCATTTGGCTAATAACTAGTTAGCTAGGTTTTGCGGTTAAAATGACACCATCTTACATTAAAAAGTAGAAATAGACAAATTGTGCTGTTATATAAAAAAAATCAGATATAAAGTAGAAAAAGGCAAACTAAAGTGGTTTATTCCTTTTATACCACACTTATCCAAAGCTGATATTTTTACTACATTTTATTATTTCTTTAAATATAGTTTTATTAACACACACACTTTTAAATGTTAATTAAATTTAAATGTCAACCATTTAACAACTTTTAAAGACAACAATTAAAAATTGTTAATAAGTTTGCGTAACCAGTCCCGGCAACTTTGCAATAGATAATTAAAGTGGTTTTAATTCTGGTCACAAGTCAAAGCACTGTTCCATTTGCTAAATACAAAATGAAAAAGTTGCTGGAAAATCTTTTTGAAGCTCTTGTTGAAATCGTCCCCACGTCCTTCTTCAGAGTAAAACTAAATATGATAAATCCTGTGGTTTGGAAACGAGCTGAGGTGAATGAAAAAGAGCAAAAATAAGTCTCTGATGACCTTCAAAGTCGTCGCCACATATCACTCTGAAAAATGTCCAAGTTTGTTTATCGAGCCCGGCAGTGCCGCGGCTCCCCCACGGGGCTGTTAGAGGGAGTTAATGAATTACAGCGTAACACCCCAATTAAGGAGGTGAGGCCAGATCAGGACAGTGCCAGACAGGAATGTGGGATATGGCTGAGAAACAAATGACCCTTTATGCGGGGGGTCCAGATCGGTTACCGAGGTGTTTGAACAGTGCAGCTGTTACACTCAGACACTGTTTCTGCACACGCAATAACCGCATTTGATTAAAAGATTCAAACTATTCTGTACCATTAGCACAAATGTGATTCGTTAAAAGGCGTCATGCTGTTCGTCTACTTAAACGACTCATTCGTAGTTAGACTCACAGTGTGTTCTAGATCTTATAAATCTGAGTCACTTCATGTCACACAGCTCCGCACTGAAAGAGCCTGAAAAGCTAAACCGAAACCTTTAAATCCTGCCTTACTAATTTATTTAACATCCCGAATATCTGCACCTGCTTCATTCGAACAGACAGGCACTGAGGTCACGCATCCTTTAATTCTTTTCAACAGGCTCATAAGCCATGCTCCCATATTTTTATGGCACATACAGAGGCCACGCCTTCTTCCTATTCGTTGAAGGGCACAGGCACCACATTTGTTGATTTATTTTCTCTAAAAATAAATAAATATTTTTTGCATTTTAAATGATAATTTCATTTATAAAGGGAAAAAAACTGTCCAAATTTACCAGGCCCTATGTGAAAAAGTAATTGTGTAAGCGTGGTTGTGCCACCCTTTGTGGCAAAAACTATAATAAAGCGATTGCGATGACTGTAAATGAGTCTTTCACATCACTGTGGAGAAATTTTGGCTCCCTCTTCTTTGCAGAATTGTTTTAATTCACTATTAATATTGAAATTTGTTTGCCATCTGGCATAAAACCTGTGCCAAGTTGCATGCAGATCGGATGGTCTGCTGTGGCAACCCCTCAAGAGAAGGCGAAGGACAAACAACAATAATTAAAAAATTTGTGAGGCCTTCGAGTGGTGCAGTGGTAAAGTGCTCGCCCTATCGTTTGAAGAGTCGCAAGTTTGTTTCCCGGGTGATGCTGTAAGCTCTTGTAGCGGGAGGTCTAGAAAGAGCTGATTGGCCGAGCTTTCTCAGAGGGGAGGGATTTATCATGGCTTCTACAGCCAATCAGGGGCAGATAGAAGCGGATAGAGCTGTCCTCAGCGTGTGTTACGCCGCCCCCAACGGTGCGTGAGCGAGCAGTTCAAAAAGATGCGGTCGGCTGGTGTCAGGTGGTTCGGAGGAAACACGCGCTAGCCTTCGGCCCTTCCCGACTGAGTGGTAGTAGTAGCCTTAATGTGGGAGACCCCTAGGGACGGGGAGGAATTGGGCATGACTAAATTAGGGAGAAAATCTGGAAAAAAAAAAAAAAAGAAAAACTTTTTTTTGATGATCTGAACTGATCTGAAGTGCGACAAATATGCAATGAAAATGTAAAAAATCTGAAAGAGGCTAATACTTTTTTACATCACTGTACATTTCCTATAAATATATATGTTTTTTTTTCTGACAGACACATGAGCCACACCTCCTTCCCTTTGACTGACAGGCGTTCCTAATTTGAACTGGCAAAGAAGGACTTCTTCGTAATTAGGAATGAAAGGCACACCGGCCACGCCTTCTAAATTTAGACTTGATACGTCACAGTGTCCCATGCATAAAGAGGCATTACATGCTTAATTCTTGCTGGCATGCACGCAGGCCACGCCTCTTTCTTTTTTTTTTTTTTTTATTACACTGACTAAGGCCACGCCTCTGATCGGCAAAATATGGACCACATTTTAATAACCGGTTCAGACTCCAGAACTGAAGCAAACGCTTATCTGCACCGCAGGGATATCTGTAGGGTGGATAAGCAGCACTTAGAAGAAATGTTCGCCGATGCCCTTGCAGCTCGTGCACTTCAGTCGCTCCCCAGCCGTCAGAATCTCAGACAGTGGTTCTGCTCGGCTGGAGCGGGAGAGCCATGAGGAGCCCATCAGCGCTTCTCTGGGGGGAAGTCGTGCGGAATAAACCCCTCGCTGACGGCTAATTTGCTGTGCTAATGCTCCGTGAGGGCTGGTCAAGGACTCGGAGATAGGGCTAGAGCAGATGGGCTAGAGACACACACACACACACACACACACACACACACACACACACGTGCAGATACTTACACATAAACAAATACAAACTGCCTGTCCAAATTTTTTAAGCATTCCACCTGAAATAATGGTAAAAGGCATCTCTCTGGGGAAGAGCAGCTGGAGCCAAGTCACGCCTGAGTAAGTCAAAACTACAAGCTTGGAGAATGTCGGGTTTACAGAAGCATACAGAAAGAGAAGAAGTGGAAGAGTCTGTTGATAGAAATTTCCAAAAAGAAAAAATATAATTGATCTGATGGAAATGGAATGGAATGGATTGAAATGGAATAGAAATAGGTGTCAAATGGAAATGGAATGAGATTTGGAGGGGATGAGTGGGAATGAAATGCAATGGAAATAAAATGAAGAACACTGGGGAATGAATGGAACTTTTTAAACAATGTGCTTTTAAGGAGGACCGTCTGTGTGCCATGCCACGACTCCTGAATCCACAGCACCAGGCTGGAGTGTTGTTTACCCCATGCCGAGACACACAATCAGATTCCATACATTAGCTGTGTGGAGAAAAAGGGCTAGAGAGAGCGAGAGAGAGAGGGAGAGCGAAAATGGCGAAAGAGCCCTGGTTTCTGCCTCCGCTGCATACATTATTCATACACAGCGTGTAAGCCGTGCTGTCGTCTAAATCCGCAGGTGTTCCCCGCTCCGTAATCAGAGCAGGCCGGAAAGCATCCATCGCTCAGCCTCCTGCGGATGTGACACGAACGCTTTTGTACAGAGGAAGTGGACGAGCAGATTTATTCTGGCGTGGGGAACACGGGTGTCACTGTTTATTCCACAGTTGTCATGATCTCTAGTGTGGAAATTCTCTTCTCGGGCTACTGATGAGCCCTGTACACACACAGACACACACAAACACACACCCACAGTGACACACATTCTAATGACACGGCGGGAAAATGGAGTGAGAGGAAACGCAGGGGGGGGCGTCAGGCCGGGATTAAAAGACTTTTCCCGCTTGCCGATCGATAGAGCTGCATACTGATAGCGTGTGGAAATCATACAGCACTGTGTCAGGCTACAACTTGGAACAGAATCGAACCAAAACTTGTAATATTAAAATATTACATCGTATAATCCAAGTCATATGTTTTAACAACGAAAAACCGCCATGATCATGACGATTATGACTTCTGTAACGACCATCCTTGACACGGGCCAATCTTCACGAGCCAGAGCAGGTCAGTGCCAAAGCTAAATCCGGCTCATGAGACGCTTCGACTCGTCTGATGAACACAATGCAGGCGTGGACAATGATTTAATGGTCTATGAGAGTCTTTTCAGAGGTGCGAGGAGCAGCTGGGCCGGGTTTCGGAGAGCCGAGGGATGGTTAACTGCGTGGAACGGCCCTCATTACAAGAGCAGTCGTAACGCATGGGCCGTCGGAGCGGCGCGGCAGCTGGGACACGACCCGCAGTCCCATACTCACTGCTCACGATGTGGTAAAATGACAGGAGGTACAAGGATGGCTAAAAACGAGATAAAGGAATAAAGGTCAAGGGAAAGTACATTACGCAGTGGGTGTTTGTGCTATAAAACTGTTGCATATAAGTCTTGTGCTCTTTCATTCACTCATTGTCTATTAGCACTTAAACTGTAAGAGGGAACCGAAGTACCTGTAGGAAACCCACCGAACACGGGGAGAACACACAAACTCCACACACACAGAATCCTCGGCACTCACCTCAGAGCAGCTAAAAATACTTTGTTTAATATTTTTCTCTCTCTCAATATTTTTCTCTCTCTCAAAGTTGATAAGACAAAACATAATCAGCTTGACACTGGAGACTCCTTCCTTAAATATATTCCTTAAATAATTGTCTCTTCACTGAAATAAACTCGACTCAGCACTAATTGACGCCGGTTTATGCGACAAATCCCTGTGAACGAGCTGTTGCTATAGAAACAACAGTGAGTTTTGAGCGAACGCTATGACTCAGCATCTTCTGACCAATCAGAATTGGGAATTCAGACTCACAAACTAATAGAAGTCGAAGATGAAATGTCACGGTATGTATATTTATCCAAAAACAAAAAATCTATTTGGAACGAAATGTTTTAATACAATGACATACAATTTATTAAATATCACCATATCAAAGTTTTGGCTCGCAAACAAATCACCAAAACATAATTGATTAATTTGTAGTTGTTGTTTTTTTTTTTTTTTTAGGAAATAACATTTCTGTCCATGAGCATTGGCGGATACGTTCTTTCTAACAGCGCCCGAACAGCAATCATTTATTTGTTTATTTGTCCACAACTAATATTCCAGCTGTGACGAGGGGAAAAAAAATCCTTTTATACGACCGAGCGAACTGGATCACCTCTACGGCTTCATAATAATTACGAAGCAAATCTCTTCTCTATATCAAACCAGGGGCTTGCATTAATTCTAATCAGTGAGTGTAGTGAGGCTTGACAGCAGGCCCCGAGGGGAACACAGAGTGTTCGCGTGTGTGTGTGTGTGTGTGTGTGTGTGTGTGTGTGTGTGTGTGTGTGTGTGTGTGCGCGTGTGTGTGCGCATGCTATCCCACTCTGAAAAACTCTCTGAATTTTGCTCGTCAGGCTTCACTGGCTGCTCAGACACACTGACCTTTCCCCAGCCTCGATCGGACTAGGCAGCAAAATAAAACATACCCAGGCTTCCTCCTGGCCCAAAGATGTTTGCCGTTGAAGATTTGTTCAACACGGGAGCTACAAGTTTAAGACAATCATACAGCTTTCTTACAGTTTCGCATCAGGGCTGTGTGTAAAAATGGACAAAAATGCAACGTAGAAACAGAAAGCAGTTAAGAAAAGCAGTAAATAATCGCTTACTACTGAACTCAGTGGCATCAGCATCTGAGCCGGATAAGAGGCGTGGCCTACAGCTTAAAGGCGGGGTTATATGCTAAAGGACATTCAGATGATTTAATTCTCCATGGTTTTCACTTTTTTTTGTACTAACTTATTGTTTTGCTTTATGGAACTTTAATGGACTATGGATTTTCTATGATCAAATAAAATAAAAAGAATAATAAGATAAAAACCTAGAACGTAATATTAATACTTTTGTTTTTGCTTTCCATTTTTAATTCCTTGTCTTTTTTCTCTATCTGTTACAAGTGGCATTAATAGTCCATTAAAATGGAATTGTATATTATTATTTATTCCGGCCTTCAAAAAAAGGGTATGATTCTCTTTTAAAGCAAAGAAATAAACAAATTATTTTTTAAGTTTTTGTTCTTTAAAACATTCCACCATGCAAAAGGATACAAAATGTGGCTCTGAAAAATTTAATAAATTTTTTTATTACATTTTAATTAAAATTATTTGTAATTATTTTACTAAATCAATATATATTATAAAATAAATATATGAATAAAAAACAAAAAAATAAATCGTGGACATTTTGTACAGGTTATGGACACAATGCTGTTTTTATTTTTGTTATTTAATCCTTTTTTTGGAGGGGGGACGGGCAGGGGTCATCAGAAAAAGGGAATGTAATTTTTTTCATTTTTTTCTTTATAACATTCTACAGTACAAAATGTGACCCTGAAAAGTAAAATTACAATAAATTAAACTTAAAGTAAATATTAATAATTGCATTAATAGATTTACTAATATTATTGTTGTTAAATAAATAAATGGTGGATTATGAATTTTTGGATTGTGGATTTTTTTTGTGGTCTTCAGAAGAAGGCAAGGTAAAGAAAATCAAAAAGTAAATACTCTTATCTTTTTTTAGTACATTCTTCAGTACATGTGTAAATGTGGCCCTGTATAGTAAAGTAAAGTAAAATAAAAAACAAACAAACAGGTACAATGCTGTTTTTCTTTTTTTTTTGTAATTTTTTCGTTTGTTCTTTTTCATATTTTTGCTTTTCTCTATGGAAGCTAAAACTAAAGTGATGTTCTGAGAACTGTGTGTGGGCAAGAGCTTGGACAGAATAAAAAAAAAGAGGGAATGCGGAGAACCTACCTCTGATTTGAGGGTCCAGTACTCGTCTGTCCCGTACTGGACTTCCCGCAGAGTGGTGAGGTAATCATAACTGATGACCGCCGTCTACAACATGAACAGTTTCAGTGTGTGTGTGTGTGTGTGTGTATGTGTGTGTGTTTGTAGATTAGTAAAATACACATCACCCATCTACAGTACACATCACCAATACAACAGAGACAGCAGGCATTGCAAGCATGCTTCTCTTAACCCTTAATCGGGTGAAGAACTAGATTAGGTAGCTTTCTCAGTGTCAGTATCAGAGAAAACCTCAAAAGAAAACATAGCACAATGAGACGTAAATAAAACACTTTAGCTGTGTTTTTTAAATACTGATTTGCAACATAAAAATTACAACACAATTGTAAGTTTAAAAAGTCTTGGGAAAAAGTTTTGGAATTATTTCTTTTTCAATTTCAAGTATTTCAACGAGTGCCCTATAATACAGCGTTAAACAGTTCAGCCATATTTAACTCCTCTTCACGCAAGAATAAGCCAAATGAATTCAAAGGCTGAATTCAAAAACGCTTTGTATACACTATAGAGTACACACACTCACTACATACAAGAACGCAGAAATTTAATGCATCATTTAATTGCTTATTGAAATATTATGAGAGTTATGAGAAAGACGATAAAATAATATTCAGACTGTAATTCATAAAGCCACAATAAATCTCTTTGACATCTTAATATATTCATACGACATCTGTAATGTTTTAAAAAGTACATACATTTCAGAATTTGTGCATTCAATTATTTATTTTAAATATTTTTTTCCAGATGTTGAGTGTTTAATAATATTCATAATAATAATTCATTAATTTAAAAACAGATATTTAATTCTGTTTTGTGCAACTCTGTTATATAGAATAAATATATTTTTTACTTATATAATTCATAATTATAAAAGTATAAAGCATGTATATTATATTCCTACATATACACTTTAAATGGTTTTAACTTAAGCTATCCCATAAAATGACATATAACCAACTGTTTCACGTAATAGCATATAATACAGTGTGTCCTCATGAAGCCAATGGAAACAGAAAAATCATCCTGCCAATTCCTCACACTCTCACTTTGCAGATCTTGTTTAAAGATAAATTAGGCAGATATTTTTATGAGGCACGGGAATCACCAGGGAGCACAAGACACAATATTATCACGATACCCAGGTGCCGATTAGATTTGTATTGCGATTCTGTAAGTATCACGATTTTATAAATATCCAGAATCAATATTTTTTTTAAACAATTTACTGCTCACTGCAATGCTGCCCGTCAGTGTTTGAATAAAATAAAATAAAAAACTGTTCCTTCTGTAGTTTGTCTCCAGGCCTCTAGAGGTCCTTCCTTTGTGTTCCCCTTAGCTTTGATTCTTCCTTGTGTTTCCTTGTTAGGGTTATTGAGATCACCTGTGTCTTGCCACCCCCAGTGTAATTAAGCTATTCATTTTTCACTATTCACTTAGTTTTTGAGTCCCTGCTGAACCTCTATTAGTGCTACAGAGTTACCTTTTGTAAGTTTCTTAGTCTTTTTTGGCTCTTTTTTGTCCTGCCTGGTTTCTCCCCTCATAATAAATCTACTCTAACTGTGCTTTCAGCTGGATCCAAAACTAACATCTCTGTGGCTCTGTGATAAACTCCTCAGCCATCACCCCGGAGACGCAAGTTCTAGCCCAGAGCCTGAGACAAGCGAATTGCAAAATTCCCCCCTTGAAAGTTGAGTCCTTGAACATTTTATACTTTGGCTTTACAAGTGAATTAAATAATTAAATTATGAATAATTAAATGTAGTTTTTCTCAAATCAAGAGCAGCATCTAAACAATACAAACTAACTTCAAATACAAGAGTTTAATATTAAACTTTTTTTTTTCCTAAACAAACATTTGCAGCTTTTGGCACACGCCCTCATCTAGAGCGACTTACATTTTTATCTTATTGTCTATCTGAGTAGTTAAGGGTTAAGGGCTTTGCTCGAGGGTCCAACAGTGACAGTTTGGTGGTGGTGAGGTTTGAACCTGTGACCTTCCGATCACTAGACCAACACCTTCACCCCTGATCTATCCCTACCACAAGGGGTGCCAATGTATGAATAATTTAGAGCGCCACCTGTAGGATTATAAAGAGTAGGTTTTGGGACTAATTCCCTCACGAGTTTGTAGGAAAAGGCTGGTAGAAGCCATAAAGACGTGTTTCTGTTGCACCACTCAATCAATTATATTTACGAGGCAAATCAGCACATCGCCAATCAAGCTAAAAACCAGCTACCTTTATTATAAATATATAATTACAAATTTATATATATATATATATATATATATATATATTGGACTCAGTGTTGTGATACATGAATCGAAATACAAAAGAATCGCAGTACGTAACTGAATAAAAAAATTTTCCCCATCTCTAATATTTAGCATGATTTATTTTACCGTAGCAGCCGCTCGGCTAAATCTGACGACGCTGAGGTCATTGAGGTCAACTTTCTGAGAGTAAAGGTAGAATCCAGACGAGGCGATGAGCGCAGTGGCGGCAGATGAGACTTTCAGCAGTCGGACGGCCATGTGAGGGAGTTACTGCAACAACCGACAAAAAGAATAATAATTAACAATAACTGACCACTCTGTAAAACAAATGTCCTAGACTCACAGCATATTTATTTGAAAATATTTTCTGGCAAATAACAAATTAGTTTATAATGATCGTGTTCTACTGAAATGTGGAATCTGACGGTCTGAGTGTGTGGAGTAATTTCCTTGATAGATGCTGGCTTTCTGTTTTTGACCTACACACACACACACCTGTGACCACATTACATTCATTAAAAATTCATTCCCTGATTTAGAGACCCTTTCCAGGTAGAACTCCGGTTAGACTAGTTGAATACTAACACTGTACTTACTGTTCAAGAACTACTAAAATACTAAACGGAAAAACTGTTTACTGCAGACTTTATTAACAATATATTAAAGGTTTTATTATGCTGGATTCTCTAACACTTTATCCTGTATTCAGGGTCATGGAAGGCCTGGAGCCTATCCCAGGGTGCTTATGGCACGAGGCAGGGGGTACACCCTGAGCAGGGTGCCAATTCATCGAAGGGCACACACTCATTCCCATGCTATGGGCAATTTGGAAATGCCAGTTAACCTTCTGCAGGTCTTTGGACTGTGGGAGGAAACCAGCGTACCCGGAGGAAACCCACCATGCACACAGAGACGGGAATCGAACCTGGACGCTGGAGGTGCAAGGCGACAGTGCTAAGCACTACACCACCGTGCACATTAAACCTCACTTAACCTTAATTTATGATTCCTCTTGGCACCGGCCGCTATAAAAACCACTGACACAAAAAAGTTTTAAAGTATGGAATCACCGTAGATAAGAGACATATTAAATATTTGTTTTAAATTGACAAAAAGATATTAATCGTCTATAACGATGAACTATGATGAGATGTTTGTCTGTTTACCATGTGAATAAGAAAGGAGTCTCCAGTGCAAGATTTCAGGCAACAGTCTGTAACATCCAGTTTAAAATTTTTACTCTTTCTGGTTTCTCGTTAACATGCAAGTTGTGTTTCTTGTCTTCTTTTTTTTTTTAGGAATTTGAAAGGAACATTTTATGAAGCTGTTATAATGCACATGAGAACAAAAACAAACTCCTTGTTTTTGACGTTACACAACATATTATTGTGGTTATTTAATACATGCTACATTATCTGTAATCACTGTGATACCTGAGAGAGAATAAACAGAAACTTCAGGAGCTAATGCTAGTGGGAAACCATCAGGCAGTGAGCCTGCACTTCACCCCAGTATGAGCAGCACAGTGGACCAGAGCTCACAGCTTCATCGGATAAAAAGACGGTCGGACCACAAACTCGTCAGCCACAGACGCTGCCGCAGTCCAGTCTGGTTCTGTAAGTGTAAATTATGATTTTTAGGTCATCGGAAATCCTTTTACTTCTTGGTTATACACCTTTATCTGGTCTGCACGCGCTGTCATTCACTCACCGGTGTGTTATTGTGTCCTTCCGCATTCGTCACGCGCAGGGCATCATGGGAGTTGAAGTGTGTTCGGTCCCTGCTAGCCTAGTTAGCTAATACTGAAACAGGTTAGGGTTTTACCTCAGGTGTCAATGTCACACTGTAACCACAATAACCAAAAAGACACTTATATTAATGTTTGTCCTGAAAAACACTTAAACAAACATATTACTGATAACTTACACTGCTGTAAAAAGTATTTGTACCCTGTTTGTTACACAAAAATAACCCAAGTAAAATGATTTAAATGATTGCATTCATAAAAGGGAAAAAAGAAGCCCAAACCTCCCGGACTCGGAGTAAAAAAAGTCACTCTGGTCAGTGTCTGCCAAATGCCTCAATGTAAATGTAATTGTAAAAGTAATCGCCCCCAAACCTAACAACTGGTTGTGCCACGCTTGGCGGTAACCGGGGATGAGTCTTTCATAAGTTTTGGGGCATAAACGGCCTGTTTCAGGATCTCAGTCGGATTTACAGTGGTACCTTAGCATACTGTACGAATTTAATCCGTTGTGGAGGCGAGTTCTTAAGGCAAAATTTTGTATTGTGAAACACATTTTCCACTAAAAACTATCAAAACATTTAGAAAAGACATGTAAATAAAGTAAAATAAAAAATACACATTAAACCTTCCTTAATTTATGATTCCTCTTGGCACCGGCTGCTTTAAAAGCCAAACTGAAAGTGGCTTCCTTTTCTTCATGCAACTGTCCTTGCTAACATTCTTGGGACCTTTTGTACAAAATGCAAAAAAATAATAATAATAAAAATAAACTTACTTTACTTGGCTTTTCAAACAAGATTTAAATGGCTCCCAGACGTACACGCGTAAACTTCTATTCAGTTGCTCATATGCCAAAAATGCTTCACATGCAGTTGCAAAATTGCAAAATTTCAGTTCTTAAAATTCGTGAGGGGGGCGTTCCTATGCAGGGGTACCAATGTAAGCAAAAACTTTGACTAGGTAATTTCAAAACCTTATTTTTATTTATTTTATTTATTTTAAGCATTCGGAGATGGACTTGCTGGTGTGTTTTAGATCATCGTCCTGCTACATAACTCAAGTGTGCTTAGAACTGAAGACAAAAACTGATAGCCGGACATTCTTCTTCAGGATTTTCTGATAAATTCATGGTTCTATCAATTATGGCAATCACACTACTACCACCATGTTTGACTGTTGATATGTTCTTTTTATGAAATACTGTTAGTTATATGCCAGACACACCTTTTAAAAAGTTACATTTCTGTTTCATCAGTCAGTAGGATATTTGCCCAAAAGGCTAGGGAATAATCAAGATATTGTTTGGGCAAATGTGAGAAGTCTTTGTATTCTTTTTGAACTCTCCCATGGAGGCCATTTTTGCCCCAGTCTCTTTCTTATTATTGAATCATGAACACTGACCATAACTGAGGCAAGTAAGGCCTGCAGTTTTTTAATGTTGTTCCGGGTTCTTTTATGAGCTCCAACATGAGACGCCATTTTGCTCTTGAAATAATTTTGGTAGCCTGTTCCAATATTTTTCAGTTTATGGATCTTACTGTGGTTTGCAGGAGTCCCAAAGCCTTAGACCCCTGTCTAACCTATGCAGATTGACTCATGGTAAGATGCGGTGTTAGGCATCGTGAACACCGATGGGAAGTTCTGGGAAGTTCTGCAAGGTCTGTGAGCTTCCTTGAGCTCAAAAAATGAAACGTTAAATTTTTCATGCAGAAGATGGAAACATAATCACCAAAATTTGCAGTGAATCATGATGAACCGTACTTATGGCCACCGCACGAAACAACGTAAGTGAGATAGGGGTATTAGAAATTAGAGCTATTAGAGCTTTGTAACCCTTTCCAGACAGATATGTCAATTACTTAATTTCTCATCTGTTCTTGAAGTTCTTTAGATTTTGTTTTAGATCTTTCACATGTTCATGTGGAGCGTTCAACATACAATATAATATAAAAAGCACTATAGTACCTTTAGTACAAATGTTGTTATACATGTTTATCATGACTACAATTTTATGTACAAAAGCATTCACTATTTATAACACTAAACTTAAAAATAAATAAATACCATTGCAGAAGAATAGTTGCATTCCTGTAAAGAAAGCAACAAATTACATGACAAATCAGTGTTTAGATGAGAAAAAAAATAATAATAAAGGCTGCTCTAATTCTCAAGCTGTTTTACTTTCGGTGCTGTGCAAACGTCTTGGGAACTTTTAAAATAAAAAAAGCCATAACCAAAGATACATTTAAAAACATTTCTTAGTAATAAAGAGTAATAAAGGCAGTATTTAGTGTGAAACCAATTTGCTTTAAAATAAGAGTTATATTCAGATGTATGCAGTTTTATAAGTAAACCAGCTGGTAGGTTTTACTGAGCATGCTGGAGAATATGCTGATCAGCCAGAGCCTCTTGCTCCTATCTTAATGCAAAATACTAACCCTAGGACCCTACATGAGGTTTATTGTTTCCATCTGAACACTGGTCTGTAATGTAATATGTTGCTTTCTTTCCATACATGCAAATATTCTTTTGTAGTGTTAAATATTACGTTCTAAGGTATGTGTGAAATGCATACATGATAAACATACATACAATTTGTACTACAGATAATATTATGTATAAGACTTTTGCACAGCACTGAATAAGACAAATAATCGAATTTTAAGGGTTTCTAAGAAGTCATTTTCTAGTATAAAGCTATGGCAGCATGTAACGCTCATTTTTGTTTCAGCATACAGCCACACATTCTGGGTCAACAGCACATTTATTGTAAAGTTGCAAAGTCACCTTTCCACAAAGACATAGACATAAGTTACAGATTTGTAAGACAAGACAAAAAAAAATCTTCACATTACAGAGTCAACATTATTGTTCAGCTTTCGTCTGCTTCTTTATTTGTCTTTTTCCCCAAAAATGGTCGTCTGTTTTTTTGTACTTGGAGCTGCATTGAAAGAAAAAAGAAAATCAATACATATACAAAAATATCCATTTACATACAAGCAGTAAATTCCATATTTTGGTGGTAAATCACTCATAAGCTCTTACACAAGAAATATGGTGCATAAAGGGATTTCTTGTAAGTCAACTTAAAAGAGTTGAAAAATCACTCAAACAAACCAGCATCATACTAATGAATATACAAGGAGAATTTAATGACTTGTGATTGACTTTCTGGTGAATGAAGACATAAAAGGGATTGACATTGACAGAAGACTTAGTAAATGTTTAATGACCAAGATTATTATTATTTTTTTCTTTTGCAGGACAATGCAACCCAATACTCTCCATCGCCCCACTTGCATGTTACACAAGCTCAGCTGGGAGTGATTGCCACATCCCCTGTACAGTCCTGACCTCGCTCCAAGCCATTTCTCTATGTTTGGAAAAGCCAAGCAGGCAGTCGATCATGGTTCTGGCATATGGAGAAAACTTTCTCCCTTGATGGTATCTAAGCACCAGTAAATTGCTGGGATAAGTGCACTAGTGTAGCCGGGGATTATAATGAGAAATAAAGGGAGTTTTTGCACAACCAACAGTCCCGGTTTGACTTAAACACCCCTTATATGTTGTTTGTGCTACAGGTTTTACTCAAAGAAATGCCTTCACTCAGTGTTCCTAGATGAAATGCAAATATTTTCTGTAAAACAACGTAAATTTGTGTTGTTTGATAATGTAATTCCATACGATTCAAAGGGAACAGATTATAGTTCAAGAGAGTTAACTCGCACATGGACGATAACACTGCTGCTGGCACACACATCACTTTATTCCATACCTGATGTTCCATGCTGCACACCCTGTTTAACTTGTATATTTAATTCATACATTATATTTTTCTTATAGAACTTTTGTAAGTTGTATATTGAAAATTTGTACACTTACCCCATTTTTTTTTTTATTTTACATTTGTCTCAGTGCAATTTTTCTCTATTGCAGTAAAATCCTTCTATGTATCTTTCCACTCTATCGTACTTTTTTTTTTAGGTCATAAACGGTCATATAATAATTTCATCGCATATCATATGCATCGTCATGTATGTGACAAACAACATTTAAACTTGGTTATTTCTGAGACTACAGTACGTACCCTGCTTCCTTCCATAATGTGAGGCTCTTTCTGAAGTGCGTTCTGCAGTCCTTCCTCTGATGAATAGCCGACCCAGCAAAAGCCCCTATGAAAGCCTGTCTCTTTGTCCTGGTAATAAAAGCAATTCATGGCGATGTCACATACACCATCATAAAAAATACAAATATTTTGTTAATAACTAAAAATATGACAATACACTTACGAAGACCAGGAGGCATTTCTTCACTTGGCCGAATTGCCCAAAATAATCTTTTATTTCCTCTAAAAGAAAGAAAAACAAAAATATAAATAAATCAAACAGCTATAAGCAAGTTACATCTGTAACAGAAATCAAGGAGACTCTAAAGACCCGCAAATCCCGCCCCTTTATCGCCATTGGAGAATTTCTGTCTGTTAGCCAATCAGCACACAGCTCGTGTTTAGCAGGCACATGGCCTGTTCATTTAGTCGACTCTGAGTCCGATTCAAATCTTTGGGAGTCGAATTCACGCACTACACATTAATTTACCCAGCAATTAAAAAAAAGTGAAACACCCAATGAGCTCTTAAAACTCAAACCACATACATCTTATATAAAATTAAAATCAACTTAGTTCTTCGCACTGAATCGAATTCAATTCTTCAGAGTCGACTCTCAGATCTACAGAATCGACTCACGCGAAATATTTGTATGCTTATATATTAGATCTTCTGCATTTCTATTTTGAATAAACGCATTAACTAGTTTCGAAGTTAATTGGGTATACACTGATATACACTGAATGCTTTGAAACACAAATTTTGATTTCCTTTAAAAACAGCAACTGAATCAATTGGTTGTATTTTTAGCCATAATAAAACATTATAAATCATACACAGATCGAATAAAGCACAATCTCTCAGCAGTATGTGTGTTAACCGCTTACTTGTTGCGACAGTCCAGGGGACTTTTGAGACAAACAGCTCGAACACCTTCTTGCTGGAAGCCGCCATGTCTCGTCCTTGTGGAGGGGAGAAGGTGTTTGCCGGCGCTCAAGATCACGTGACATGCTTGCTTTAAAAAAAAAAAAAAAAAAAAAAAACTTTTTCTAAAACCAGCGTTTAGTAGATAACCTTAAATAAAAATTGAAACAAATATAAAATCACATTATGTAAGTTCTAAAATTAATTATATTTATATTTTGCGATTATTTCCTTTTTTCTCCGTTTTGACGTCATGAGATGAAAGTTCATAGGTCAAATTATGTCAGCCAAGATGGCGGCTTCCATGGTGGAGCAAGGGGAGGATGCGTTTAGAACGCTTTTTAAGTTTTATAAACGGAGAAATCCGCCTCCGGATTTTAGTGAAGTCATTGACTTTTCGAAGAAAGTCGGAAACGACATGGTGAGTCGTTTATTACTCCGTTGAAGAGGTATTAGCATGGTGCACGTGCCTCGCGCATGCGCATTCCAAGCGTCGGCTTGTTTTCATGATGCAGTGAAGTTCAGTGAAGAAAAGGAGATTTCTCTGCGCATTTCTTTTTGTTCTTTAAAGATTATTTAATCTATCTTGGTGGTCTGATTGTGGAATAGTCTAACATAAATATTGTGTGTGTTTTGTTATTTGTGAAATAAAACTGTCATGTTTTAGCCAAAGTTGTTAATCTCTCTATGGGATCACATTGTGAAGTGTTTGATTTAATGTGAGCAATGTGACTGTCATTACACCACTTCACCTATTAAAGAACAAAACCTGATCACTAATAAACATTCATAGTTATGTTTAATATTGCGAAATGTCCATGAAACAAGTCGCTTCTTATTCGCACTTGAAATGTAGCAGCTGTGAATATGAGGTGGTATCCAAAAAAAAAAGTTTCAAGACCAGTTTTGTTACATGCTTACAGATGGCAGCACAAGGCTGCAAACACAGTCACAGGGAGCACCGACCTTCATAAGTCTGTGTGCCAAAAGACATCGTTCTGTGTACATCGGGAACGGCGCTACTGGTGCTATTCTGACCACGTGCATTACCACGTCTGCTATTTCATCAGGAACAGCATGTTAGAAGAAAGAGCGAGTGTAAAATTCTGCATGAATATGGACAACTCTGCCACAGAGTCGTTTGTCTTGATTCGGAAAGTTTGTGTTGATGTTTTAATGTGTGTTCGAGGTGTTTTGAGTGGCATGCGCACTTCAAGAGTCGAGAACATCACTGCAAGACGTCGAGCGATCAGGAAGACCTTCAACAAGAGCAACCCTTGAAGAAATGTCGAAATCATTCGGCAAATTGTGCATGATGATTGTTAAACAATCCGCAACATTGCTGCCATTATCGGTGTGTCATACAGAACAATCCAGGCGATCCTCGTGTGTGGTTTCAACATGCGCCATGTTGCTGCCAAGTTCGTCCTCAGGCTGCCCACCCAGGAGCAGAAGGAACATCACATCAAAGTCTGCCAAGAACTCTGTCAGCGTGTTGTGGATGACCTGTGTGACTAGTAATATTACCAGTGATGAAAATGGGGTAAATGGGTATGACCCTGAGATGCAGTAACAGTCTTCATGCTGGAAGAGCCCATCATCTACACAACCCAAAAAGACAGTCAATAGCGAATTCTTTAATTCAGGTTTTAAGGAGTCTGAGGAAGGACGTATGGTAGAAGCAACCGGATCTGTGATGCACAAATCGTTTTGATAACCCCTTCGTAGTTCTCTTATCAACCTCCTGTTTTTTCTTGAAGTTAATCAGACAAAAGCAAAAATATCAGAGCAATAACTCTTCTATCGAAATCTTTAGTGAACTCTTACTGAGTCTTGCTGGGGACTCCTTTCTTAAACCCCAGTTTACAATCTGACAATGTACAAATTCTTGTAAATGTAAAAAACAGCATTATAAAAAGCTTAAATATAAACCTGTGAACCTTAATACTAGAGGTTACAGCTCCAGCTGCATACATGAGGTTTACCTGCGTCTCCGCCTGCGTGCAGATCCTGACACCGGTGTGCTCCCATTACGTACTAATGAAGAATGCAGTCAACATGCAGAAGTATAAATTAAAAGCTGTTAATCACTTATGACTACCTGTGCAAACTACCTGATTTATATACATAGATATTTTTATTTAATGTTTTACTGCAATTCATCTCCCTGCATGCAAGATAAACCCAAATTCTACTTTGCTTATGCAGGTTTACGCAGCCAAATTAAACCATGGCAGTGTAAACGACGAAGCGGCTTTCAGAGCAGGGCTTCAGCCTGTTAAAGACTGGAGAGCGTTTGGTCTTCAGGGATATCCAGGTATTGAGCTTGCTGATGTTTAAACATCACATGTTCCATGTCTTATGATGGAGAAGATTCTGTGCTGCAAGCAAATCATACACAATAAAACTGCTTGGAAGAAAGATTGGACATCACAATTCGCTGTTATTGAAATTGGTTTTTATTGACTTCTGGACAACCTTAATATTAATAATAATATTTATAATAATACTAATTATAATAATATTTTAAACACAACTACAACAATTTCTTTATCCCCCCCCAGGGTTTATATTTATTTCCAATCCCTTCCTGCCTGGCTCACAGCACCACTGGGTCAAACAGTGTCTGAAAACCTACACACAGAAACCCAACGTGTGTAACCTGGACATGCACATGTCACCTGCCGAGACCGAGAACATCTGGGAGAAGAGCGTAGGCAGCATCCGGTAAATGCACTAAAAAAATAAAAGGAGTCTGCTTGGTAGTTGCTGCAGGAGGATATTTTTTTTCACGTATTCAACATCTGTGTTATACCTAAAACAAACTCAGAATACAAATCTAGAATTGTAAAAAGTAGGAGCGCAAATCAGTTCCATTTTTATTAACCTATAGTTGAATAATCTATTAATCAGTAATTATTAATAGTAACAAAAGGTATATTTTTACATCTGCACATTTTATAGCTCAATAAAATAGACACGCAAAATAAATGGAAGCCAAACAGTTAAAACTAACTTTTTTTTTTTTTAAAGACTGGTGGTATAACAGTCTGTAGTTGATCCGTAATCCGAACGGCTTTTCTCCAAAGGGTTCGTCGCACATGTGGACTGTGAATTAAATATATACAGTTTCACTACCCTCATGCACTCATGCTTGCTCTCTCCTTCATGGTTGCCAGATCACAATCCCAAGAACGAGGGAGCAGCGCCGAAAACCCACGCACTCTAAAAAAACAACAACAACCAGCCAAAAAAATATCACTACTATTTATGCACACACACACCTTTTTTTTCCAGCCAAATATGATAAGCGAACGCCCAGCTCAACTTTGCTCAGTCTGAGAAGATAAATTCCAGTTGGTTATTTCTTTTCCAACAAGACTTTATAATGTTCCTTCAAAAAACCTCCTTTGAGCTACACCTGTGCTGTCTTATGGTGGGTTAATCGATACTTGAGCAACGGGGAATTATTATACCAAACAACCATTATTAGTAAATAAATGCATTTTTAAATGAATCAGTTATTGATTAGTCATTAGCATCCCTAATAAAATGTGGAACTGATTTTGCAAATTTGTCAAATTTACCCTGAATATGTTTTTTACTCTAAGGGTGATTTTTCAGCTCTGTCATTAAAGAATTTGCTTGATGATCGGACAGTCATGAGTTCAAATACCAGCTTAAAATCCCTGTGAGGATATTCATCACCTTACGATACAGTACATACCTGTATGTTTGCAAAATTGAGTCACAGTCTCTCTGAGGGCGCATTACTGTAACTCTTACTCTGTGCAGGAAAAAAGGGCAGCGAGAGCCGAGGACTCTGCTGGAGAAACTCCGCTGGGTGACTCTGGGTTACCATTACAACTGGGACACTAAGGTACTGTTATGTCTGTGAGCTCTAGTTATTTACGTCTGGATTTGGACTTAAACCTGACCTTAACCAAAGAAGTCTTCGTGTGTGTGTGTGTGTGTGAATTGTGGCTCTGACTGTTCCTCAACCTCAACTGCATCACTCAAGCTCATAACTGAGCCTTAAAGCGGGTTGTGGGTGGAGCTAAGATTTTTGAAATATTGCTCACACAGTTATTATTTGTGTTTAATATTTTCCAGCAATTACGTTTTAACAAAGTAAACTTTTTAAAGCTTCTTGACCAGGCAGGTACTAAGGATGCCGTAAAAGAGTCGCCGCGGCTTCTCACCTACACTTTAATATATAAACCATATACATCATCGCGCTCTGAAGTCCTGATCTCCTGATGATATAGTAAACTTTCTTTCTGTTGGAAATCGTCTGATTTATTTCCTATATAACCTGTACATTTCCAGGTCGAGCCGCACTCGGGAGCTCCAAACAGACCAACAGATAAAGTGAACGCGTGTGTGATTTATTATCCCGAGGGAAACCGTGGCCCTTTTTTTCGAAGCCGGCTTCCGTTGGAGACAAGAGGTGCACTCTGTCCTAAATCTGATTAGCATTGTTTCCTCCTTCCAGGACGTTCCGCGCGGAGTCGTAGAGACCCGCTGTCTGGTCTGTCTCGTTTATATGCTAATTACATTTAGGCTTCTGTCCTATTAAATCAATCAGGAGTTGCACTCAGCTTTCATTAACCCTGATCTGGGTTTAATACTGCCAAATCTCTGGCAACAACCTGCGAATTTTAAGCAGCACCTCTGTTTCTTCTCGGTTTTCTTTTCAGTGAGAGACGGAGACTTGCGTTAAAGAGCGCCAACGAAAGATCCCGAACACTACGGAACCCGAAATCTGTGCTGTTTAGATAACAAGCGTATGTTGTAAAGTACAAAGTCATATTCACTTCCTGTTCTCAAAGCAGTACTTGTTTTGTGTGTGTGTGTGTGTAGACCTATTCTCCTGATCACTTCACACCTTTCCCTGAGGATCTCCACTGTCTTTCCCACAAAATAGCAGCAGCTTGCGGTTTTCCAGGCTTTAACGCAGAGGCTGGAATTCTGAACTACTATCGCTCCGATTCCTCTCTTGGGATCCACGTGGACGAATCCGAGCTCGATCACACTCAGCCGCTTCTGTCTTTCAGGTGAGGAGTTTGAGTTCTTAACTTTATGTAATATAAACTCTCGTAATTTGCATCAAGTGCCTTATGCTTTCCTTGCAGTTTCGGGCAGACTTCAGTCTTCTTGTTGGGCGGGACTAGACGTCAGGACCCGCCCACCGCTATGTTCATGCGCAGCGGTGACGTCATGGTGATGTCGGGTTCCAGTCGCCTCCTGTACCACGCTGTCCCCTGCATCGTCCCCGCCCCAGCTGGCCACCCCCTGCCCTCCTGCCTGGACCAGAGTGTGGACAGAAAGGATACGAACAATGGCATCATCCAGAGCGTGTGTGAAAAGGACTGGGACGTGTGTTCTACTTATCTAAAGACATCACGCATAAACATGACAGTGAGGCAGGTCCTAGCTCCAGGGCAGACCTTCCCGGTCACACACTCGGACCCTGATCCAGCGACGGAACACTCTGGACATGGGTATGGCGAGGACGAGGAGGAAACTCAATTGGCTAAGAAGATGAAAAATGATTTATGACCTTGATTTGGGATTTTAAGGGATATTTATGTGATCAAAATTTTGAGTTTTAAAGCTGTACATACAGTATGTGAATAAAACATTATTACAATAGTTTCAGTGTGTGAAAGAAAGCGTGTAGAGAATAATCTCAACTAAGCTGAATGTTTAAGATGGTTATTTGACTGCTGAAGCGGGACGACATGACAAAAATATTACTTTATCACATGTTTATAAAAAGAATATGTAACCTAGTGAAGCTCTGTCTTTTTTCACACTCAAAGAAAAGGTAAACAAAAGTCCCTTTTTAATTTTCCAGTTTTCTCAGTCCATTTCATGATTGAAACCCTGGCCTCCCAGGAACTCCTTTAATGGTCTAAACAGGACTGTAACGTGCAAGTTGGTGAAAAATTGTGTGTACAGTTCCCACACACAGATGCGTTTTACTGCGGCTAAGAGTCTCATCACCGTACTGTGCTTGAAGTCTTTGATGAATGCCAATCGCTATTGTGTCTTTATTCATTAAAAATAATTTCATCACAAGTCCTGTTTTGACTTAAACACCCCTTGTAGCTGCTAGGTAGTGGATATATATGTATGTATACACTATATTGCAGAAAGTATTCACTCCCCTGCCTTCGAATGCCTATGAACTTAAGTTACATTAAATTTTTTATCCATAGGGTTTAATCTGATGTTGGCCCCGCCCCCTTTGCAGCTATAACAGCTTCACCTTGCTTGCTTTGTGCACTGGTGTGCAGTCTTGTTGGGACAGGAAGGGGCCATCCCCAAACTGTTCCCACAAAGATGGGATTTAATTGTCCAAAATATCTTAAAGCATTAAGAGTTATTTTCACTGGAAGTAAGGGGCGGAGAACAGCTCCTAAAAACAACCGCACACCAGTTTCAACATGACTTCACACCAGCGCACAAAGCAAGGTCCATAAAGACATGGATGTGCAAGTTTGGTGTGGAACAACTTGACTGGCCTGCACAGAGTTCTGACTTAGGGGGGAGACTGCGAGCAATCTCGTCCAACATCAGTGTCTGACCTCACTAATGCGCTTCTGAAAGAATAGTTCAAATTCCCATAAATACATTTCTAAACCTTGTGGAAAGCCTTCCCAGAAGAGTTAAAGCTTTTAGAGCTGCAAAGGGGGCAGGGCCAACATCATATTAAACTATATGGATTAAGAATTGGATGTAGTTCATATTCATGTGAATGGCAGGCGAGCGAATACTTTTGGCAATATACTTTACTATTGTTTTTCCATACACAGACACTAAAATCCTGTGACTGTAGCGACATTAACGATGCGTCTTTTCTATGCAGAACAAGTCTAAGTATGTCTCTGTGGTGAATAATTCATCTTTGTGTATATTATTAGAAGGCAATTATTAAAGAAAATGCAGGAGGTCCATCAACAACCTTGGATTTGTATTTATTTATTTATTTTTTATAAAGCAAGGCGGGCATTTGATTAGGGTTATGAACAAAAGTTCTCCTGGATAGAGATTTTTAAAGGAACCCTTTCATCTGAGGGTCTCTGGGAAACCTCTTCTCACACCACTCACCCCCTTAGTGGAACCTCCATCTCAAAGCATCCAGAGAGACCTTTGAAAATTACACAGTCACGATTATGTATGTACTTAGTTGTGTGTATATATATATATATATATATATATATATTTTTTTTTTTTTTTTTTACTGCAGTGTTCTATCAGTTCTTCCTTTTCCCTGCTTCTGCTCTGTCCCTTTATTACTGTGTAATTACACCTCCTGAGCAGCAATGACGAGGCCCGCATGGAACAGTGTACCACAGAATCATCACAATTCTCCTGCAACCTATGTAAAAAAAAAACTTCTATACTGATCTAGATGCAGCTAAAGCCAGTGTTAGAAATAGCTTCACCTGTTATAATGTCCAAGGTCTTTGTGATGGATCTTAAACATGATGACCTTTGTGACCTCACATTGCTGTGAGCATCATTCTGTCAGGACGGCACGGTCTTAAGGTCATAGAAAAAAAAAAAAAAGAAAGAAGATTCAGCGTTCCCCGAGCCGTAACGCTGAGGTGACGAGGTGAGCCGAGCGTTCGGCACCAGCTGCTGTTGTTATGGTGATGAGTGATTTCAGCAGGCAGCGCCGCCAGCTTCCCACTGGGTTGATTACAGGCCATTATGTTATTTGCACCGACAATGTTTTTAATTGGCTTGCCCCTGTTGCCATGGCAGCGCCAACATCGGGGCACTGTGTCCTTTGGGCCGGCTCGAGGACGGTCGTTTACCGCGGATGCTAGGACGGGGAACGATAATAGCAAAACTAGAGTAATGACAAAATGTTGCCTGTGATGTTATGGTTTAACAAAATGTGGCCGGCTGATAAG
Source organism: Clarias gariepinus (assembly GCF_024256425.1). Lineage (NCBI taxonomy): Eukaryota > Metazoa > Chordata > Actinopteri > Siluriformes > Clariidae > Clarias > Clarias gariepinus. The sequence continues at coordinate 29,042,520 of NC_071112.1, forward strand.
GATAGAATGATGCGGAAAATAAGGAAAATAAAAATAAAGCTGTGATGTTTTTTTTATTCTTTAAATAAATAATTGTAAGGATTAATAGTAAGGAAATCTGGAAATAATGATCCGAATAGGATTGAAGCTAATAAGGAATTGAGTAAAGCATGGAATGGCATTAAAATTGGTTCAAATTATTTCACAGAAATTTTTATCTTTTTAATTGACCTGAACTGTTAACAGTGGAACAGCTAAAAGTTTTTGCTGTTCAGCTTCACATTTGACCCAAAGCATCTTCTCATGAAGCCTTTACACTTGTTCGGGCATCATCACCGGGTTGCCTCTCTGACTTATCCCGTCTTTATCCAGTCTTCATCCTTATCTATATGCTTTAGATTTTATAAATAATGTCTACTTATATTTATTATATATTTTATATTAACTTATATATATTTTACTCACTTATTGACTTTTTTTGTAAATAATTTGATGTATTTTATGTTGATCAACTGTATGTCTAGCTCAATAAGACACCATATTCCACGATTAAATACGTTATAGTTCCAGTTTTTAACATGTGGAAAAGTAAAAGAGGGGGTGAATACTTATGACACCAAAATGCAAACTTTCAATCAGAATTTAAAAAGAAAAGAAGAAAACAGCAGCAGCGACTGAAAAGCGCTTTTGTTAAGATTTTACAGAAGCCCTGCTTGTGTTGTGAGGACACGGCTATTGTTTCTCATCGCTTCTTCTCTCTCTCTCTCTCTCTGTCTCTCTCTCTCTCTCTCTCTCTCGCTCTCTTGTTTCTCTCTCAGCTTTTTGGCAGCCTGTAATTTTTTCTCCTTCAATGGCTGCTGCTCCCATGGCAACTCTATCTGCTGAGTAGCCAGACGAACCCTGTGAAATTGTTCCAGGCCCCGTAATTGTGTACAGGTTAGACACAGTGAGGGACACACACACACACACACACACACACACACACACTCGTAGATCGACATTATGTTGTTTCATACAGCAAGCGTGTGATCTTCAAATCTCTTACACTTTAACTGTATTAAAGTTTGCAACATAGTGTATATTACAGTAAGTACAGTATGAAATAGAATTTAAAGTCAGGTTTTTGTTGTTGTTTATTGTGTGAAGCTAACCCACACACACACACACACTGGTGTTAAGATGACACCGTGGCATTGTGTAGCATGGCGCAGGCTTTACTGTATAAGATGAAACATGTTATTTTTCCTAAAATTCACTCCTGTTTAGAGTTCAGTGTAAAAAAAAATGTGTGTGTGTGTGTGTGTGTGTGTGTGTTTGCAGTCTGTTGTGGCAGTTAATGAGACTCCAGTTAACAGTTTCTTAACTAATTAATGAAACCTCAAAAATTAAGCTTGGTTTCAGATTTCCTTCCTTTCGTTTTTTTTTATCCCTCACTTTCTCTCCCATTCCAATATTTTCCATTTTTTGTTCCTTTTCTTTCTTCCCTTTTTCCATTTCCTTTGCTTTCTATTACTATATTCTATTTCCCCATGTTCCTTATCAGTTTCCCTTTTACATTCTTATCTTAGCGTTTTCCTGTCGTTTACATTTTCCTTTATTTTGTTCTGTTACTTCACTATTTTCTTTTATTTTCTCTTTCTTTTTCTTATTTCTCATTTTCTTTCTTTTTCCTCTTCTTTGCTTTTTGCTTTTTTCATTTTCCCTTTCCTATTTTTCCTTTCTTTTAAATTTTTATTTGCATCAATTATTTCATTTCATTTCCCTTTTTATCATTTTAATTTTTTTTTCATTTTCCCTTTCCATAATTTTCTTGTTCTTTTCTTTCCCTCTATTCATTTTCTATCTTTTTACCCTTTTCCTTTACTTATTTTTTCCTTTTCATCCCTATTTCCTTTCCTATTTTCCCTCTTTCCATTTCTTTTTCCATCTTTTTCTTTTTCTCTTGTCATCTTTCACTTTCCCCTTTTTTCCCCATTCTTTTTTCTTTCCTTTCCTCTTTCCCTTTCCTTCCTCTCCCTGTCCTGTCTGTTTTGCTCCCTCCTTCCCCTCCCATTAAATTCTGTTCCTTAGATGTGAAATAAACTCGACCCATGTTTCAGCCCTGTAGTCCAGCACTGCCACCTATGGGACGGGGGAAGTGAAGCTCAAAGTCCACCTGAGCGTGTGAAATGCAGTATGTGAAGATGAACCACCAGACACAGGTTCATCAAATGAGATTTGATAATAAAGTGATCGAGTGTTGAAAAATGAAGTGAATCGTGTGATGTGACTGAGGTCTGATTAAAAACGTGAAAGCCGGGCCTGTAAAGGAAGCTACGTGTGTACGTGTGATGGAATCACTGAAGTCAAACATGGCAGGTGACCATGGCTTGTGTGTGTGTGAGAGTGTGTGAGGACATATTTAAGTGCCTGGTTTTGTCTGCATCTCATTTCAAGTCATCTGAAAAACCCAATAAGAGAAACACAGACAGAGATTAAGAGAGAGACAGATAGACAGAAAAAGAGGACGTGAGCATCAGTACAGAACTCCCTGCCTTCCTCCCTCCCTCCTGCTCTTCGTCTGATGAGAGAAAAAGCAGGGCATGTTCTGTTTCTCTCCTCTTCTTTTCTCTCCTCTGCTCCTCTCCTCTCCTCCTCCCATCAGTTAACTTCTTCTTATCTCCCTGCTGCAGATGCGCTGTGGCTGAGAGCTTGTGTAATTATGTGCTGAGATCTCAGACTGTGATCACTTTGCTGCTCTTATCGGCTCCGACACCAATCTCCCTGAATGACATTCCACCCGAACGTTCGTCTAATCCCGAGTCCGGGTCCGAGTCTGGCTCCGGCTCAGAGTCCAGGACCGCTGTAAAGAGTCACTGCACAGGAAGATGAAGAGTGAGAGAAAGATGCTCGAGAGAGAGAGAGAGAGAGAGAGAGAGAGAACAGCAGGACCTTCCCTCCTTTTTTCTGTTTCAATTCCTCAGTGAGACAAGAGCGGTGAAGAAGTACTTCTATCTAGAGCTATTTTTGAGCATTTGTTTAATTTTAATTTGTTCTATCTATCTATCTATCTATCTATCTATCTATCTATCTGTCTGTCTGTCTGTCTGACAAAAACCTTATTGATATATTTGGTTGCTTGTTTTTTCATTTTGGTAGTCTTTGGATCTAATTGCTTTTTCTACATATTATTACGGTACAAAGCCGCTGATAAACGACTTTGTCATAAAGCGGCGTGTGCAGCTTCATCCATGAGCGGAACTGAATCAATGCAGGCGTCCAAACTGAAACGTGCACGCATTAGATACGATTGTCTCGACTGTAATTGTCATGACTGTAAATTGAATTGGCGCAGCACATTAAACATAAAGCATTACAGAGACATTTACTGCGTAATAAACAATGACGATGTTCCATAAAACATTAAACACCAAACTACTGGCCTTATATGAAAACCATTTTACAGACATAAGAGCTGTGTATAATCGAATCGAATCCTCCGTCTCACACTCACCATCAGAAAAATCTGTGTTTTTCTTTATTTATTTATTTTTTCATCTTTACGCATGTGGTTAATGCCTTTTCAGCAGGACGGCTGCCTGGAATAGAAACTATTTAGCGTGCAAATATAAAAATAATGGCAGCCGTCATTTAATAAAACATAAGCGCCGCCTTATCTCGTCTTGGCAGCAGGAGAGTGCTTTGCTTTCCCGTCCCGAGCCTTTCCCCGCCGAGTTCCCACTGACAATGAAGCCATTATGTTAAAAACAGAGAGCAGCCTCGTCGGATGCTTGTGCTCATGGGGTTGGACGCCTAATTGAGAGACGCGTCCATGCACAGGGCCTCGATTGTGGATAGTGCATTTTGTTTCAGGGGTTTAGCAGACCTCACCAAAGCAAACACAGGATGTTTAAAAACAAACACACACACACACACACACACACACACACACAGTGTGTGATAAGGCAATGGTATGGATTATGATGTTTGAGAGCCACCATCAGGCTCTCGGAGCTCATTTCAGCCTGCAGGCCTCGACTTCAGCCTAATTACCACATGCTTTTCACAAACTCCACACGAATTATGGCTTTTTATTTGACGTGAATTGTCCTAACAAGCTGAGACACAAGAACAATCAGGACAAACTCATGGACACACAGATAGATAAACAGATTTTTTTTTAAACCCACAATTAGTAATAGTCAGTAGCTGAAATTTTGTTAATTTTTTTTTTTTCTGTAATTATAATTTATTCATCGCTTTTTTTATTTGGACTATTTTACTCTAAATTAATGTACTTTATTATAAACTGTGACTGCTTAATTACTGCTTAATTACTGAACTATTCATGTCTTTTATTTATTTATCTATTTATTTATTTATTTTTATGAAAATACTGCTTCCTTATTATCATATTATCATTTAAAAAATTATAAACATTTTTACATTTCAACTCACTCAACTATCACTTCCATGTTTACAGTTAATTATGGGGGGCCTTTCTGTTCATTTTTCATGTTTTAATGCTGAGAAGAGAAATCTTAAATTTGAAATGAGAAAATCTTTATTTTTAATATTTTTACTACATTTAACTGCCAAAACGTTACATTTCTCAACTTAAAACACATAAGATTTTATTATTTTCGTGATTAATTTCTTTATTTTTACTACCTGTAACCTGACATTTCCATGACAATAATATAGGCCTGGGTTCCTTTCCCAACCACTGAATTGCAGTGCAAAATGGAAAGGGTCGCTTCAGGAAGGGCATCCAGTGTAAAACCTGTGCCAACTTGTGTGTGGATCAGATGGCCCGCTGTGGCGACCCCCAACAGAAGCAGCCAAAAGTCCTATACACTGTTGCTGTAGAAACTTTGCAGTCTGATCTGGGGTTTCAGTAGCTCGGACTTGCTTAACCATCTTCATTGTAGATGTCACTGTTACACGTCAGCAAGGAACGCTTATGACATGTTCACAGTATAACATAAAAGTTGATGCTGCTGCTTACTGTTACGTTCAAAGAGGAACATCGGCAGTATGACATAAAAGTTGATGCTGATGCTGCCTTCTGTTACATTTGGTGTCGCTGTGTCACACCTGTGACTTGTGCAAACGCCGGCCACCAAACAAACAGAATTCTGTTTATATATATATATATATATATAGAGAGAGAGAGAGAGAGAGAGAATCTTTTTTATATTTTGACATTTATCTCACCTGTTCTGTTGTTTTAAATATAATTTTCCTTAGTATCTTATATCTACTTCCTGTTTACTGGTGTCTCCATGACAACTCTTGTTATGTAATACCATTTCAAACCGCTAGACTCGCGCGAGATGGCACGAGCCATATATTCAGGAAGCGCTTCTAATTGGTCGCTTTCGAGGTTACTCTCGTTCATCACGCGCCTTCTTAAACCCCTCCCCTTTCGCTCAGGCGGTCGGTGGAATCTGACACAGCAGCCACGCCCATCTCGCCAAAGCGGCGGCTATGATTGGCTGCTCCTTCTGGTTACCCTAGGCGTCTACTTCCGGTATGCGGAGGCTGGAATTTCAGGTTCCTCCTATGTACTAGTGGGTTTCCGAGAGGGCGTTTTGGTGGGGAAAGTGTTCAAGCTTAATAATTCTTCGCCCTTTATCTATGTGTCCTAACACGGCTTTGTAGAGCAGGATGACCGAGAGCGCGGTGAACAAGGAGGCGAACGGCGACGTGTGTCAGCAGCAGCACCGGGCGGTGAACGGCGGCGTGAAACCGGGCAGCAGCAGCAGGAACGGCGCCCTGAAGGACCAGCAGCACTGTCACCAGAGGGCTTTCTACAAACGAGACGAGAAGGTGAGCTCACCGTGACCTCTACGTAACACTTTATAACCTCTCTACACCTCACAGGTGCACCTGTAATGCTTGCTTTAAAACTTTCTACTTCCTGTCTCTGTCTCCACTGACCTGACCCCAGATCAGCGACCCAAAAGCGCAGCCCTGAAGCCTTTATTTACCTTTGACTTAGAGCTGACCTCAGATCAGTTCAGGAACTTCAACTCAAAGCGCAGCCCTGGAGTTCTTTATTTACCTTTGGCTTCGAGCTGATTCTAGATCAGCTGGGTTCTCCCAGGGCGTTTATTTTTCAATTTACCTTTGACTTGGAGCTGATCTCAGATCAGATAAGTCACTTTAACTCAAAGCCTAGCCCCAGAGCCCTTTATTTAGTCATGGGTTGTCTGAGGGTTTTTTTCTTTTCTTTTCTTTTTTAACTATCATAGCATCTTAAACGTGTTTATCAAGCTTGACAACCTAGGTCTCAGCAAATCTTTTTAAATAATCATCACATTTGCTCAGAAACTAGTTATTTATCTGATTTGACGTAGGTTGGTGATAGATGTGTTTACGTCATGATGGGTTTTATTATTGTTCCTGCACAGAACTTTTCGTACAGGAAGCTAAAGTGAGAACTTGCACATGTGAAAGTCCATTTCAAAAACCTTTACCTTGAGATTACACACATGTCCTCAAGTGACGATGTGACATCATGTGACTAAGGTGGTGAATAAAAAGCGTAGGTCAATGAGTCACGTACGAGATAACATTTAAAAGTAAATAGATACCCCTTAGGACAATAAATCCTTATGGCGGATTTATACACACCGGAAATTATCTGGATAGTAAATCATCTGGATGAGAAATAACCTAGGCATTAAAAAATTCGGAATGATACATATTCTTAGCAAAGAAATATCAAATAATCTGGAAAATTAACACAATACTTAGGCTCACAATTTTGAGCCTAATGAACAATTTTTAGAAGTGTTGGAAACAAACATTAATTCATTGTATTTAAGGTTTACATCTGATTAATTATTTTGTAGGGGAAAATTTTGTTTCTATGAAATGATTTAACAGCAAATTAATTATGGTTCTGGTCAAAATTTCATCTAAATGAGATCAAGATATGCAGAAAAAGCTTGTTGTGCAGTCATAATTCAGATTTTTTTGCACGTAAATTGCAATTTCCTCTGCATACATTATAATAGCTGCCATCTATAGATATAAATTTAAATTAGTTTGGCAATTTATATTAATAAAAAGAAAATGTAAGAAAAAAACTCCTAAATTTACATTTCTTATGATGGGAATCAAATATAGTTTTGATGGAAATGTTTGAAAAGAAGAAAGAAAAGGGAATATGTAAAAAACAACATGAAGTACAAAATCTTTTATATACATTTCAACTCAATATCAGTAGTTATTCTAAACAATTTATATGTAAAAATAAATCACAGAAAGATGTCAAGAAATGTAGCTGCAGTTCATAGCTGTATCTAAAATCTGAAATGTATTTATTTATTTTTACTATATATTTTTTTTCCAAGTACAAATTGTCTTGTCTAATGTAAAATTTCTTATGATGGGAGAAAATTTATTTGAGGTGATTATTTTTTTCCCCTATGTTTTGGCAAAGCACAAAATTCATTATTAGTTAGATTAAATAAAATTCAAATTTAAGTGTAGTTTCTGGTAAATCTATAATGTTTTTGAGGTTGTTTTTGAGTTTACGTGTGTACTTAACCTCTTGAAGCTACTTTTCCCTGAAACAATCAGGATCTGAGAGCAGTTAATCTGTATGTACTGTATGTGTTTAGCCGTGCTGTCTTGGTATATTCGCTAGCGATGTGATTAGACGCATGTCTGCGTTCCTACGAGACGTACGGTTTTAAATTCCCGGCTTAATGTGAATGCTGGAAACTGTGCCATTGTTCTGGGCTTATGAGTTAAGTCCAGTTTCACACTGGTGGGGATTGAAGAAGAGCAAAAACAACAAAAGATGGCTGGTTGTGTCAGACCTTTGTGTTGACATCAACTGTTTATAATATCAACTTACTGAGAGAACCTTAAGTACTTATATATACTATATATATATATATATATAATATAGCATATAGTGTATATATAAGTATATACCTTATACTTATAGTATATAGTTTATATAATATATATACCTTAAGTACTTATATATATTCTATTTAACCATATTAAACAGAGAAACTTTAATTCACTCAGTTGTTGTCGGTCTTTCGGCTACTCTCAGTAAAGGTTTGCCACAGAAAACCGTCCGGTCCACACATACAAGCTTGGCACTGGTTTTAACACACATACGACAGAGAAAAATAATGTCTGAGAGAATAACCCTAAAGGTCGTAGGTTAGGTGAGATCACCTGCGAGAATGTTTGAGATTTATTTTTACAAATAAAAATTTTAAAGTTACCATTTTTGCAGCAGTTATGGAACACGTGCTGTGTTCTTAGAGTAACATAAACGGATCTTGTTTGCTAATAAGTCTTATTACTTTAAAGTAAGTCTTCTTGCTAAAATAGTTTTTATTTATTCACTTATTATGCGCAAGGTATTTTGCTAAGCAGATCTTTTTGCTACCAAAAAGATTCTTTTTTTATTATTTAATAAATGGCAAACTTTACTAAGGGATTGATTTTTTTTTTTTTAAATAAATGAATCTTTTAAAAAATTTTATTTTTAGCCAAGCAAGCATGAATAAGCAGATTGCCAATTTACTCTTTTTGTGCTTTGAAACTTCAATAAGCAGATCATTTTGCAAAATTAATCTTTTTACAAACTTTTTTTTCTACTAATTAAAGAATTGTATGAATTTTTGTTCTGAGCAAATCTTTTAATTGAGACTTTGGAAATCTAATCTTGTTTTGCTGAAATAAATATTTTATTTTGAAAATTAAACCCTTTTTCCAAGAAAATCTTTTCTGCACTTAAAAATTTGGCAAAGCAGATCTCTTGGCAAAAAAATTTTTTTTTTGTTTTTTTTTTTAAATCAAATCTTTTTTTTTTGCTAAATGAAAGTGATTTTTTTTTTTTAGTGAATCTTTATCATAGCTTATTTTCGTGCTAATTAAAGCTTTGTGAAAGGAATCATTTTTGCTAAAGGAAAATTTTAAAATAAAGCTTTTGACTAAGTATATCTTTTGCGAAGTGAATCTTTTTTTTTTTTTTTAAGTTTTGATTTCTTATTTACAGGTTTACCCCAGCGAGTGTAATGGAGGCTTATACAGCAAACCGTTCATCGAGTCGTTTGAAGAGACCCCGATGATGGTGGCTGTGCTGACGTACATGAGCTATGGAATCCTCACCATTTTCGGCTACCTGAGAGACTTCCTCCGCCAATGGAAGATCGAAAAATGTCACATCGCTCGAGACAAAGAGGAACAAAGGGTAATGCAGAAATTAGACAGTATGTTTAATTTTGTCTAATAATACGATATGATGGTGAGTGGAATGGAAAGAAAAATGCAGTTCCTGTGAAAATGTAGTTGCAAAAGAAAAACTGTAGTACGACTTTTCTCTTGCCTGCTTTTAGCTGAAACCTGATACACTTTTGCGACACCGATGTGCTATAAACAAAGCAGATGCTGTGCAAATTTACAGCACGGTGTAAGGCACTACTGTAATATCACACAGACCCACACTGGGCCAGTTATACGATCATCCAAAGGGAAGATGCACAAAGAAAGGCCTGCAGAATAATGTTTTTATTATTATTTTTTTCACTCCGCTTTTAAGGATTTTGTCCCGCTTTATCAAGACTTTGAGAATTTCTACACCCGAAATTTATACATGAGGATCCGGGACAACTGGAACAGGCCCATATGCAGTGTGCCTGCGGACAAGATGGACCTGGTGGAGCGAGTGTCGCATGACTACAACTGGACCTTCAAGTGAGCAGCTTTTACCCCTGGGATTACATTGGTGATATTGTTTTCTTTTAGTGCTTTAAATTGCAACGAAAACATAAATTTTTTTTTTTTTTTTAAATGTGATACATTTTGCATGTAGTAAGTTGTGGCTCTCTTTCATATGAGGGGCGGGGCTAATTTCAGGGCCAGAAAAAATGTAAAGGTGAAGAAACTAGTTCATGCATGAAGTTGTTGATTTGCTTGTGAATTTTGACAATATCGGTATCTTTCGATATATTCAGTTATTAAACTCTTCCAGGATGTTGTAGCTCCTAATTTTAATAACTTTAATGCAGCGGTATATCAGCATATAGATTTACTCCGTTCTGCAGGCGAGTGCATACGGCAAAATTTTATATTGCAAAACACATCTCGCCACCGGAAATCGCATAAACGCAGATAATCCAAAAAATTTAAATGAGGTAAAATATGAAATAAATAGATATTAAACCTCACTTAACCTTAATGTATGATTCCTCTTGGCACTCGAAACTGAAAGTGGCCCCCTTTTCTTCTTGCTACCGTTCTTGCTAACATTCTTGGGAGCCCTGGTGATGTCTTTATTAAATTATGTACAAAATGCAAAAAAAAAAAACACAAAAAAATGTGTAAACTCGTTTCTCTTGGCTTTCCACTAACGTGAAAGAGTTTTGAGCGGATCCTGGACGGCTCGGTTCAGTTCGGCTCGGTTCGTTTGCTCGTATGTCGAAAATGTTAAGTACGCCGAAGCAAAATTTCACTTCTTAAGACGAAAATTCATGAGGTGGGGTGTACGTATGCCCGAGGTACCACTGTAATTAGATATTTTTTTCTACATCATTTCAAACTTTATAAAGCTTTAACATTGTAAAGTTTTAATGTTAAGTATAAGATTGCTGTATATAATGTACATTTAATTATAGCCGAAATTATGTCTTTGTTTTGTACAAATTTTAATTAATTGTAAAATGGTCAATACAAACACTATAAAAACATTAACTACATTTTTTTTAAAGAAGAAGAAAACCCTTTAATTTAGTTTCCATATGGCTAGCAACCTGACCTATCTTGATGTAAAATGAGTTTAAAAGAAATTTAAAGGACATCCTGCTAATGATATTTTCACTTTTCAAATTCCTTATATTCAGTATTATATTCCCTATAACAAAAACAAAAGTTAACAAAAGTTCACCAAAGTAACATTTATATTGATTGTAACTGTATTTTTTCTCGTATATTTATTTATTCATATTTCAAGGTTACCGTCCACACCTTTAAGGCTAATAACAGCATATTAGCGTCTCTAAAAGCCATTTGCATTTTATCCTTCACGATAAGTGGTTGTGTATATCATAGAGCAAATACAGAGCCTGCACGAGGTCAGTTATAACTCCAGGTTTCTCACTCGGTGCGTGCTGAATACACTGATGTTTGCTGGAGCAGGGTGTGTACAGTGCAGATCTGATTTTTGTAACGCAGGGATTCTTTCTCACAGCTACACAGGCCGAGTGGTGAAAGACGTGATCAACATGGGCTCATATAATTACCTGGGCTTCGCCGAGAACAAGGGCCCGTGCGCCGATGCGGCAGCAGAAGCCACTCTGAAACACGGCGTCGGCGTGTGCAGCACCAGACAGGAGAAGGGTGTGTGTTCATTCAGCAGAACGTTTTTTTTATCTGTACACCATGATGGATTAGAGCACGCTGAACTGATTTGCTTTTTATGGTGTTACTGTGGGCTGCAGGTTCTCAAACACACACACACACACACACACACACCCTGTAGTAGGTGTTTACGCTGCAGGAAGTGTGATTGTGGTTTGTCTTGGCTGACTGCACCGTGTTTTTATGTTTAGGTAACCTGGACAGACATGAGGAGCTGGAGAAGCTGGTAGCGAGGTTCCTAGGTGTGGAGTCGGCCATGGCGTTCGGGATGGGTTTCGCAACTAATTCCATGAACATTCCAGCACTGACTGGAAAGGTACATCTGTCATAGAAATCTTAACTAATCTTTACAAAATTTAACTATAGGCATAATTCTTTTCTCTTTAAAATAATTTGTAAGATCATGATAATACACTCCCTGGCATGGCTGCCATGACCATTCGAGTCAACCGTACCCTCCAATGTTGGCTGAAATCATGAAAGTGCCAAAGTTTTTCTTCCAGAAGAATAAAGTTCCTTGTCACACTGCCAATGAGACTGTGGCCTTTCTCAAAATGAACCTTCCTGCTTTATGACTTAGCAAGCACCCGTGAGACTCAGGTTTAAAATCAGTTTCATCACCAGAATTAATTCGCTCGCTCTGGATATTACAGGGAAAAGCTTCTTCTTTTTTTTTTTATTTTTTTTTTACCGTTTCCTACAAATGAAACGCGACCAAATTTGTTTATTTGCCATAGAGAGCTACACGAGCAATGGACGACAGACACGTGTTCACTATGAATGTCATTTTTCTTTTTCTTGTCTAAACAAGGCTTCAGAAGCAAAAGCTTGTTTTAGTTCACGGAAAAACGTTAATCACGACCCAACAAGAGGTTTTGCATTTTAAATCCTAAGCTCAATGTCGGCTGGCCGTGTCAGTACATCATAAGATAAACATCGAGGCTAAAGCAAAGAGTTAGTGTTTGTACCCAATTGTGTAAAAACTTTTTTTAAGTAGTTACTAAACTAACTAGGGATAAAGATAGTTACTTAATACGGACAAATTATTAAGGAGAAATTACACCGGGTTAAAAAATATTAAATCCTGTGTAGAAGCTAGCAAACACGGCGGATTCTTTTCCTCTTTCCAGTCAAATTATCTTTTGAGCTGCTCGCTAGTATTACAGTATGTTTTCACACGCGATCTGTTTTCCCTCCACTGCTATCCAAATTGCAGTTTGTTTCACCCCAGGCTGCTCCCTGAACATTCCTCCTACCCTGTCGTGCCTCTCTAAGTCTTTTAGACTGCCTAATTAACCTGGTGGGCTTTTGCCTGTGCTCGTCTCTCTATCACACATAACTGTGTGATTTTAAATAGACCAAATGGAAACGGAGACATTTTGAAAACTGTGGTGTTTTAATTTCAGTTTTCTAAAATTACGGAAAAAAAAACGCGGGCAGAGCCGCAGACACCCTTTAGTCTGTCTATACTGCAAAGTGTAAATGTAGGATGATTAATAGAACACATCAAGATGGTCTTTGGAAATTCTGTCTGTCTGTGTGCATGCATCATGTAAAAATGTACTGAACGGATTTAAATAGAGCTTTCACATGTACATTTGGCCGAGCATGAGGTAACATATGGGCTTTGTTTCATCACAATCGGCCCACGGGTAGAGAAGATATTATTCCTTGAAAAATATATCAAAAAAATTATATTATAAAAAAAATACAACCTTGAGGAAAAAAATCATTAGTTTGTGAAATTTAAATCTACTTAATAAACATGATCGTCACATAAACGTCTTGATTCATTCCAAAATTCAACAGATGGTGCTGGACTTAAAAAAAAAAAAAAAAAAAAAAATTACTTACTTATGAGTGTGCCACGAAATTCCATGTGAATGAAGTCACCGGCGCATCTAGTTCCAAAGAAAATGTTTATCATGTTCACTTGGTTAATTAGATATTCATACACTGCGTTTGGAGAGGAGTATGAACTGTGCTCTCTGATGTAAATATTTTCTCGTCAACATCGCATTTTGATTATGAACATTAATGCCTGGTGGGGAAAAAAAATATCTTGTTCATAAAATAGTACATTGGACAAGGACGGACAAAGACGTACAAGACGTGTTTGAAAATCAGTGAAATTCCTACTTCCCTTTTTCCACACACTGAAGTTCCTCTTGTTGCAGAATTGAATCGTTATTGTGTAGTTATATGAATGAAATGTTATACTGATTTTGGGTTAATTTTTTGGGTAAGAGTGCTGTAAAAGATACTTAACCTCCCATGAGGCTGCAAACCAGTCTGTTGTGTCACCTGAGCTGTTCATGCTGACCCTCCCATCTGACAGTTTTTTTCTTTTGTGTGTGTGTGTGTGTGCGCGCACAGGGATGTCTGATCCTGAGCGACGAACTGAACCACGCCTCTCTCGTCCTGGGAGCGCGCTTATCTGGCTCCACCATCCGGGTTTTCAAGCACAACAGTGAGTAACACAACAATGTCGTACTCGGTTTTCAGCAAAGATTAGAACTAAAACACTGTGTTACTTGAGTACCGAATGTTTGAGGTGTACCTGTTTTTTTTTTTTTTTTTTTTTTTAACTTGATACCAGGTTGTCAGGGGTGGGTGGGGCTAGCAGCTTTGGTAGTTGCTGATTGGTTGTGTATGAGCGTGTTATGCAACACATACTAAAAAAAAAAAGGAATTGCATTACTCAACAATGTGCTGGGAAATGACCTTACACCTCGATTCAGGAAAATCCTGGTGATGGAGTGATCATGAGAGCTCTGTTGACGGATATGATTTGCGCATGCTCAGTTTTTTAGAGTATATGCCAGCTCATTGTAACAGGTCAAAATATTAAATCACTTTCTCGGCTGAGTTTTTAACCTGAGCGTTCTAGTTAATTATTCCTGCACTGCATTTTATGACACACACACACACAACTCTCTCTTACTTACTCCCAGCTCCTGCCTGTTGACACGGAGGCCGATGGATAGTTTCCTTGGACAAGCTCCAAACTAAACAACAGGGCATCCACCCAATATAATGATGATGAAACACACAACGCCGTAGCTGTGCCGTGTTTATTTTCTCAGCTCGGCCCCAGAATAGTGTTAACGGTTTCGCTGCAGTCTCTTAGGAGTGACATCAACACCATGTTTTTTTTTTTTTTTTTTTTTTTTTAAGGAACGGTTACAAGCCGTAAACTAGACTTTTTTGTTTTTTGTTTTTTTTTTTCTTTTTTTTTCGCTTGAAAAGTCACCCCGTCATGATTATTTGTTAGCCGCATTACTCCTAGATGAAACACTTAAAGTGTCAATTTGCACAGTAGCGCTTGTGAATTGTAAATCACCTTCCAAATTAATGAGAAACTTGAGGAGAATGCGTAATACGCCGCATGCATGTTGCCATCCCGTTCACATTGTTTGCGAAGTAAAGTCTCCCTGTTATAAGTCAGTTTATTGACCCCTAAAGTTACTGATGTTTGTAATGATGATGACTCGCGCCAGTGTGTTTATTTGATATGAAGGTCGGGAGAGTTTATCTGGGGGCTGAACTGATATTTAACAATCCAAAAAAAGCGAAACGTAATGGGAAACAAAATGATACACTGCACTTTAGTCTCATGAATTTCTAATCTAAAATTTTCTTTGGTTGTAATAATTGTAAACAAACTTGGCAAATAATTTCATTCCAATGACACAGCACACTGTACTGCCTGCCCGTGTGAGAATACAGGTAGTCTCCGACTTATAAGTTATGAATTTCTGCAGATACGAACTGACATTTGTAGGTGTGAACAAATCACAGATTCCGCTCAAGTGTATTGTACAAAACATAAACAAAGACAAATCTGTTACATTTGACGTGTGAGATTCATTTCCTTAGACGTGGCTATGGTTTTTGGCCACTTGATGGCAGTGTGGGGAAAGGGGGACAAATTTAATCAAACAGATAAGGATGCTTGACTTGTATATTATCGCTTCAAGGGCATCTAAGGCTCACTTTGTCTGACTTAAGAACAAATCTGACTTATAAACTTGTTTCTAAGTCCAGGACAATCTGTAATTTACAGCACACCGCCTGCAGGATTATAGAGAAACTGCACCAATATTTTTACCTCAAATGCAAATGTATATAAATCAGTGTGGTGATGCACAAATTGCCCCACAAAATAACCATAATACTGAATCTGATATTCCCATTTTTCAACAAAAATCTTTTTACTGTTACAAATTCACCCATTTCCAAAAATGTTAATCAGTTAATCCATGAGCAATTTCCCCTTACAGAACCCGTCACCATATCCCCAAATACACCAATCCATCATCCAACCCCAGAATTGCATTGTTTCTACAAGTATGTGCGTTATCTTGCAGCTGCGTCACTGTCACAACTGCTGTTATATTACAGCAAATTAATCAAATCATCTGATTCTGACTAACCAGAATTAAGAAGAAAACAGCACTGTGGTTAAAAAAGAAATTGCCTCTGAAATTTAACTGGGGAAAAAAAACATGTCAGGAGCCCAGGGATCAGTGCAGGGTTTAATCTGAGGAAAAGATAAGAGACAGGAAGAACAGCAAAAATTATTGTTAAAGTGTGCACAATGTTTTGTGGGAAGTAAACAAGGGACGAACAGATGAATGTTGGCCTCTGATTTAAGTTAATGAGGTTTAAGCAGCTAGAAGTGAATAAAAGACAAAGAAATCCTGTATTTCAAAGCAAATGTTTCAGCAATGTATATAAAAAAATATTTTAGCATAATTTCTTTCAAGGTATCAGTTATTATTAATAATGATATCTAAAGTTGTCAGTGAGGGTTATAAATATATGTATCTTACAAATCTCTCAGAAAGGTTATGAATATTTATTCTTTCAGAAATCCTGGTTTGGGGTCTTGCATCAGATAGTGTTGGTTTGTGCACATCACATCTGTTAGTGTTAGCCAGCTACATCTGCTGGTGGCAGCTAGGGTTAGCAGTGAGGACTGTAAACATTTACTGTATGACTTTAAAATCCTGTCAGAAATCTTGTTTAGATAGCTTTAACAGAGAAAAGAAAAGAAATCCTGTCAGAAATCTATATATATACACATATTAAAAGAATGGTCAAATGAATGTAATTCTTAAATATTTAGTACGAATGGGTGCCAGTGTGTAGTGCTTTAGATTATATTTTATTGAGACACCAAATGATTTCAAGGAAAATGTCCTACAGGTTTAAATTTCTTTTAGACCAAACACTGAATGATTTAAGACTGAAACAACACAAGATTGAAACATAAAAAGTATAGAAAGAAGTGGCCTAGAGCAAAACCTTGAGGAATCCCTTGCAACGATGAAGATAGTAGAGGTGTAGCTAAAGAAGTCAATAATATGTTAAATCATTGTTTATCGATCAACATTTCGTATTAAAAATATAGAGAAGTATTTTATATTTAAAGGAATGTCTTTTAATTATATATAAGCATAACCCTGCAGAATAAAAAATAAATAAATTAATGTAGCAGTGGGACAATTCTTTAATTGATTTTCGTGATGGTATTCTACTGGAACAAAGATAGGCCAGATATGGGGCACATCTGGCCTGCATCTGCCACACATCTCAGTAGCTTTTGTGTGTTATAATTTCCGCTTATTTGAAAGTAACATTTAGGAACACTGTGTACCCTATAATTGCTGGTGTTTTCCAGTCTCGTGCTCACAGCCTTTCCAGGTCACTGTATCATTCATGAGCTTGCTAAATATTTTATGCTGAATATGATTAGGTCACTATTACTCTTTAATGAAGTTCTGTATATTTGAGGGTTTTTTTTTTTTTTTTTTTTTCCCACATCACAGACATGCAGAGCCTGGAGAAGCTGCTCAGAGACGCTATAGTGCACGGCCAGCCCAGAACCCACCGGCCCTGGAAGAAGATCCTCATTCTGGTCGAGGGCATCTACAGGTACCTGAGCTTTCGCTCTATAATCATGGCAGAGAAAAAAGTCTGTAAGCAGTGTTTAACTACACAAGATGTTTTTGGGTTTGTTTTATCTTGTTTTTTTTATGGTCCTATTTGGAGTTTCCCATCTTGTAAATAAAGGAATAGTTTTCACTGGGGTTTAAGAATCTTTTGGTGAACTAAAGTGTTCCTATACTTTTCACAATGAGAACTATGCAGATCCTATTTAAGTTTCTCCTTTGCATTGACGACACATTTAAAATTTGTGTTCTGAACTAAAGAATTCATGGAATTTAATAACAAACAACTGC
This sequence comes from Clarias gariepinus, assembly GCF_024256425.1. Classification (NCBI taxonomy): domain Eukaryota; kingdom Metazoa; phylum Chordata; class Actinopteri; order Siluriformes; family Clariidae; genus Clarias; species Clarias gariepinus. The sequence continues at coordinate 29,060,123 of NC_071112.1, forward strand.
ACAGGTTCCTGAACAAGTTCTTCAGAACATTTAAAAAAACTGAAAAGTTCCAGTGCTTTAATAAATGAATATTATGAAGTCGAGACAATTTTCAACACATTCAAAACCTTGTGCGTTAGAGTAATTAAAGAGTTCCATTGTGTTAAAGAAGAACTGCACAGTTTCTGAAAGAAGAAAAGGTCGACCATTGCAATGGAAGCACTTTCTGAATGTTATGATGAGCTAAAACGTTTTAGTACTCCTCAGAACCTACGTACCCATTACCATGATAAAGTTTTTCCTTTGCATTCTTTGTACATCCAGAACCTTTTGATGAACTAAAAAGTCACAGTATTCGAGTGAAGGAGAACTTCATAGTTCAAGAACAGCCTTTCAAACAGCCATTCAAAACTCTTTAATGAAGTGGGGTTCCAGTGTTCTAAAGAATAAGAACTGGGCAACATTGGGCATGTCCTTGTATTTAGTTAATTAGCCTTTGGGAGGGCACTTCAGTTCTTGGACCCCACGATGCGTTCTCCTACATTTGCAGGTCTTTAAAACCATAAATATTGCTAACTCCATAATTTCCTCAGCATGGAAGGCTCCATTGTGCGCCTGCCTGAAATCATCGCCCTGAAGAAGAAGTATAAAGCCTACCTCTACCTGGACGAGGCTCACAGCATCGGCGCTCTGGGTCCCCGGGGTCGGGGTGTGGTCGACTACTTCAACCTCGACCCCACAGACGTGGACATCTTGATGGGAACGTTCACCAAGAGCTTCGGGGCAGCTGGGGGTTACATCGGCGGGAGAAAGGTTTGCGTTTATAGTTATAAATAAAGTTTACAATAACTTCAAATTGTTATTTAGCACCAGTCTTAAGAGGAAACGGCAGTTAGTAAATACAGAATATGGTGTTGAAATATTGGGTTACATATTCTCTCTCTCTCTCTCTCTCTCTCTCTCTCTGTAGGATCTGATCAATTACCTGCGCTCTCATTCTCACAGCGCAGTGTATGCCACCTCTATGTCGCCTCCCGTTGTAGAGCAAATTATCACTTCTATGAAGTGCATTATGGGAGAGGATGGAACCACGATAGGTAAGAGGCATGCTTGGGTCTAAAATTAATACACCATTTTAGGGTTAATCTTTATCATCACACCATCCTGATGTTAATTATTCTCCCAAACCAGAAGAATGTGGAGTGTTTTCTTGCTTAGACTTTTTCTGATCATTAAGTGGAATCAATATTTGCCAGAGCTGTGTCTATTAAAAGGCCTGAAAACATCCATAATACCTTTACACTCACACGTGTGCCTCATATTGTGTGCCACCAGGGGGCAGGATTAACACAGAGGTAGACCGCACCATATAGTGACGAATGTTTCAGCATATAAGAAAGGAAAAGGGTTCCTGTATTTTGAAGAAAGAGGAAAAAACATTGGGTTAATTTTATTGCATTCAGAAAATTTAGATAAGCCATCAGTCATCGCTTATAATGAACTCGAATGTTTTGGTATTCTCCAGAACGAGAACTGCCCTTTGCATTCCTAATATATTCAGAACCTCGCAATGAACTAAAAGGTTCCAGTATTTTAAAGGAGAACTACTTGGGTTCAAGGACTGAAATGTTTGGTATTTTTTTTATATATTTATTCATTTTTTTAGGCGTAGAGTTTACTGTAAAAGCTGTTTACGTGAAGTGCCAGTGTTTCCACACCGCTGCACACGCACACAAAGCTTTATAATTGCTTCCATGTCTTGGATCAGTTCCTATCTGCAGTTTTGGTGCATGAAAAAACAACATCAGCCTTTTCTAGTAATTTGTTATACAAAATGTCTTAGGATTACTTGTTGCATTTTGGATAAGCTGTATAGTATTTAAAAAATCTAAATTTTCAGATTGCATTTAACATTGTGGAACGTGATCGATTACATCATTGTAGTCGTTGATTCGCCAAGCTCTCTTTCTTACACGTTATTCATTATGATGTCATAAAAAACACAAAACTATTGAAAAAAAATAAAATAAAATGACTGTCTGACCAATGAGAATTCAGAAATCTAGCTCATATGCAAGCTTGCTTGAGTGGATCACAATCCTAAACTGGTAGCTGTAAATTGTAAAGCTGTCTTGCTAATTAGTTTTTCCCTTTTCAAAAACAAGGCTGTTAATAATACAGTGTCCAACAATAATAATCTTTATAATAATACTAATAATAATAAATACAGTTTTAATCAACGATAAGCGGGCCCAAGCACTCAGCGCTATTGCCACCCGGGTGCAAAAAAGTCAGTGGACCCATCATTTAAAGGGGACATACCAATACCATTATGACATAACACTAGAAAAGGGTAAATTTTATGTTTAGACCTCTATTAAGCCCCAGATGCTGGAATAATGCATTACACTATGTCACTCAATGTGATGTCACACAAAGTTATTAACCACTTTTTGGCCACGCCCACAGCCCAAACTCTCAGGCATCCTAATAGCAGCAGATTTCAGCCTGTCTGCCGATTTTCATGACTTTTAAGCATGCAAAAGCCTCGAATGCTGGGTAAAAAATTCTTAGAAGAACAAGAGGGCCCTGACACTCTATGACGACGTAGAGCTAATGTCATAGTTCTTGGGCCCTAATAATAATAATAATAATACACTGCTCCCTCTTGTGGTTAACAAATGAATAGAAATGTGAGCTACAGAGAAACATAATGCAAAACAAACATTATTAGTTAGTACTTTTTTAAATCAGTTGAGTTTTTTAACTGCAATTAATCAATTAGTGAATAACATCCCTACTGCAAACTTTTTTGCATCACAATTCTTGTATCTAGCAAAAAACTAATAAAGCAAACTTAAAACAAACAAGCTCATTTACAAATGTGATCTGCAGTTCAAAACCGAGGAAGAAAACGGGTATTATTTTTCCCTGAAATATCCTTTTAAGTTTTTGGAAATAATAAAAAGAGCAATCAGTTTTTTTTTTGTTTTTTTTTTGTTTTGTTTTTGGAGCAGAAACACTCGCTTGATAAGGCATGACTAAGCTGCATGCACTGTGGACATTTCCCTTTCTTCTAACTGCTTTAGCGGCTGTTTTATTTTACGATGCAAATACAGCCCTCGAGACGTTTATTTGCTCAAGATGCCGCACATAAGCTTGGACCCGAATCAGAATCGGCTATTTCAAAGTAAGCGATTGAAGAGGAGGGAGACGGGGTTTTTCTTTGTACAATTTCTCACTGCTCATGAAATAAGACTGATTGCTTCTACAGATGTACAGGCGGCGTCCAGGTAAAATATTTAGCTCGGAGTTTAAACTCTAGAAATGTGTTAACAATTACCGACATGCAGTTCAGACCCGATCCGGCCCTTTGATTGGACTCTGCAAACGGCTTCTCTTCTCCTGCGCACTTAATCACAGCCGGCAGCTACAACAAACAGGCCCTCCAGGCTTGCCAGGCTCAGGTAGTGTTCGCTGTGACTAATATGAGCGAAAGTAGGCCAACTTAGGACGCTTTGCCCATCTCTTAGATGCATATGGGTTCCACAAAAGCCTTTTGTTCCACATGATTCTCAGTGGGTTCTCCTGATCCAGAGAAGGTCAGACTAAAACCCCTGTGCTTGACCTCTTATCTTTCACCTGCTGATTGACAGATTTTCTCAGAAGCAGGATTGACTGTCCTGGTCATGGCTTGTGATCCTCATTAAAGAAATACTCCAGAATATCATACTTGTATTCTATGGATAAAAACTTTTCTTCTCATATCCTATGGATAAAATTTTTAACAAGTGTCCCTGCAAAGCATCAAACATGCAAAGTAAAAATTTCTGCACATAGTAGTAGCAATCTAGAGCCAGTTGTTGAATTTGGTTGATGAAGGTTTCATTTGAATTTGGTTAAGGCAGTAAAAAAAAAAAAAAACAACATGCCTAAAACCTTGACTACAAACATAAAACAGAAAATTTATGAACTAATAACTCTTTAAAATCCTTTTAAAAACGCTAACAAAAAACTTTTAAGAACTTAAATGTCTTTTAAATGTTTAGAGGCAGTTGAATTCAGTGCAATAACCTGATGTTTTAAATGCTTGAAACCACAATTGTTCCGCTCGAACAATAGAGTCAGACAGAAATGAAATATTTTAGATGACTGAAGAATTTAATAAACAGTCTACAGCTGTAAACATTTAACCTCAAATATCAACTATCCCAATAACCCACTGCAATATTTTATTCTAAAATTGGCAAGCTTTAAAAAGCTTTAAAAAAATCTAAAGGGCCATGTATTGAATTTGATCGTTGTAAGTTAAAATGCACAGCAAATAACGTAAAACATGCTCAAAAATCGACCTTTTACACTCAAAAGTTAATGTGACGGAAATGAAAGGAATTTCTTATTTAAATATTTTCAGGGATTTAATGCTTCTAAGAATGTTTTGCTAATTAAGTTACCAACACTTAGAGTTGGTCATGCATAGTGACGAATGTTGTGTTTTGAATAAAACTTCATTTACAGATAAATTTCTGACAAAATAATGAAAGAAAAAATTGTGCGTTCTCAATTAAAATCTAACTTGTTCAACAACTGCCCTTAAACTTTCATTTCAAAGTTAAATGTGCTTCAAAGTTTGAATATTCGATTCTTTATTATTCACACAACAAACTATTAATTGGTAGTGTGACGTATGTAGCTTTTCATGTTCTTGCTGTAAATGTTTTAGCTGACTCAGGACAACTCGTCTTCGAATTTCACGGCTGAACAGCAGCGATATTGCAGTTTAACAGCAAGCGAGCAGGTTGCAGATTAACTAATGACATCATTACAGATTAACTTCTCTCGGAGCATCTGTAAAAGATTACGTGAGGGGGGGCATGAAGAACAATTGGCCGAGTGTGTGTTTGGGCGGGAGGAGGTGGTGGCTCAAAGAAAACTAATCAAGTGGAGGTCAGCGAGGTAGATAGCCTCATGGGAATGCTCACTTCTTCTCATTCAGCCTTGCGTTCAGGTCTTCCTTAGGCTCCAACGACCTATTTAACAGTACCGTAAAGCCGGAGTGTTAACTCTGTCGCATTCCTTCATTTAAGGAGTATAGTAGTGATTCTTTAAAATGCCACGAGTTTGAAAGCAAGAACTAGGGATTGGACCAGGGATCGGACATGTTATTCACATAACAATAGCAATATAGCAGCACAAATTCTCCAAGGAAGTTTTCATTTACAAGATGAAGGCAAAACTTCAGAACATTTATTAGTTTATAATGTAAAATAACAATCCCATAAACTAACATGGTGATTTCAACAACTAGCATTTGCAACTTCTTGAGCATCTATACGCTCAAGATGAAATCTTTAATCAGTAAACGAGAAGAAAGAAAGCTTTAAAAGTGCACTATTTATGTTTTCAGTTAAATTTGATAAATTTTTTTTACACATTTTTAAAGCAGTCCTATATAACAACACACTAGATCAACCAAGAATAATATTCATAATCAGATTTGGAATAGCAATAAAGGGTCTTTTTTTTACATTTGGATCTTCCTACAAGACCATGAAAGGTTATCCAATCATCCACATTTATTATTAAACCTATATATTATTCCTCAATCTGCGTTCGTCGAGGTCAGTCCTGTGATCTGTGATCTTTTCCTCTTTGGAGGAGCGTGTGTTGGCTTCGCTCAGCAGGTCATGTTCCACTCCTGGTTGAATAACACTTTCAAAGCAGGCTAAGATCCTCCGAGTCAATTTGCCGTCAGCTGTAAATGTGCTTTCGCGTCTGGGTGTGTACCTTTAACCCCGCTGTTACACAGGTGTCAGGTTTGTTTTGGGCGCCAGCCTCAAAGCTGCATGGAGCTCACGTGATTTTTGAGACACTTGGCCGTCGTTTGATTTGGGAGGTAAAGCAAACGTGCTAGCATTCGCTAACGTGAGAGGTCAGGATTAAGGAGCCGACAGCTGCTAAGGAATTCTTGGGTTCGAAAAAGACTGAACTGAAACTCTGACTCAACACAGATGCTAGCTGTGTTTAAATACAATTCTTTATGTTTTAACTTTATACACGCAGAGCTAAAATGATATATTATTGTTATAGTTGGGAATTACGGTACGTCATGTCACACTTTTACCTCTTTAAATATTATCAAGCATTTGATAGTTTTATTTATTATATTTATGTTTTAAATTGATCCGTGTTATTTGTGTCTTCTGTGTTTTAAAATGTGAGTTTTTGAGATTTTGAGACTATTAAGGTGATTAAAAAAAATCATTTTAAATGTATTTATTTATTTTAGATAAATCCCACTCCAGAGTTCAAAACAAAAACAATGTCAAACAAACAAACAATGTTGGTCAGTTAAGTGACTGGATGAATATTTTTTTTTTATTTAGGAACGATTCATACTTTTTTACAAGTTACTTAAGCTTTTTATATAAATGACGTACAAACGATAAACGGTCTAACACTGAGGTAATTTTTATAGCCGCTTTTGCGTCTTCTGCAAATACTCGCATTTTGCTAGAGTATTGCATTTTCTTCATATTTTTTTTATTCTGCCTTTGTGTTGAGAGGACGACTGGCAGGAAAAAGACGATCTTTTTGTAGGAGACATGACATTTAAGCAACCAATTTAAACGGCATTTCAGTGGTTATTATACTCTTTTTAGTTTTAGGTTTGATGTTATTTTTTGTTTACAACCTTCATATTCCAGAAAAGTGCCACTTACAGCTGCTCACTCAGCTGCCTGTTTGTGGAATCGGTGTTGAATCTGTTGATTGTTGTGCAGCCTAATGGCCCCTGTGTGTGTATATAGAAGGTCCTGACAAACATCAGCCATCCATCTCTGTCTAAAGATGTTGACCAGCTTGGGTAGTGAACTCAGGAACATGTGTTTTAGGTGCTTGAGTGTGTTTGCCTCCGATTGTCTGTCTGTCAGCAGGGGAATGCCGAAAGATATATATCCGTCTTCCTATTTGCTCTCTAATCGAATTTTATGTGAAACCCAAACAAGCCATAATGAACCAAGCAGCGCTCCAAATTCTAAAACAGTAACTAGGCCAAGCTTTATATTCAATCGCCTCCGGTGTCCCGTCCAGACTCGTTAATCTTCCGCATGATGAGCTGTGAATGAGCTGTACTGCTGTGAAATGCATGGCTGCAGAGATAATGGTCCGCTCTCGTGTGGTGCAAAATAACGGACAGCTAAAACTCCAGAGAAACCTGGAAGCTGCCAAAGAACCTTGCCTCGCCCAGAGACCCTGAACTTCACTTGGATGTTTGTACTTATCTCGCCCTTTTTGGATGAAAAGGAAGTGCAGAGGAACTGGCTTTTTTTTTTTTTTTAGGTAAAAAAAAAAAAGAAGAGTGAAGCGGCCCCCCACATCTGGAAGCTCTTTTGGTCTCTCTCTCTCTCTCTCTCTCTCTCTCTCTCTCTCTTCCTCTCTCTGCCTTTCCCTTGCTTCCAATCCTACAGCCCGGTGTCTGGAAGGAGTTACTTTGGGGGTGTGCACTGTGAAACTAGCTGTTGAAAGGGTACCCCAGAAAGATTTACTTTGGAGAGCTTTTCTCCATCCCACCACCCCCACCTCCTGGAGGACCTGCTCACCCATTCAAGGCTCTGGAAGTTTAAGTTCCTCTCTAAACCTTATTGCTTTCAGATGCTTTTTTTTTTTTTTTTTTTTGACGCAGTTTGGGTAGCCAATTTCTCTGGTGCCAATGTCGCCGTTAATTAAAGGCTCTCGAAGGAACTGGGCATGGAAAAGGTCATAATCACATCTTGACCCATGGCTGCCGGTTTGCACGTGTCTCTGTTCTCAGTCCGAGCAGATGCCCGAGCAGTATCCGCCAGTGACTGTGACTTTTGCACGTTACAACAATGCAATTCAGTAGAAGCCTTCAAGTTTTTTCTCAACCAGCAAACCAGGTTCGGGTTTGTCATCCAGCAAACCAGGATGATGTCATCGGATTCCAGTTGAAGATGAAGATGTTTCTGCGGAGTTTGTTTTTGAAGCCAAGTCAGGTTGGATGGCAGGAGATTTACCAGAACGAAAATAACGTGCTAAACAACGTTCTGAGGAGATGAGTGTGAGCTCTGGTTTGGAAGGCCTGTTTTATGATTTATTGTGAAAGAATTTGTGAGCGACCGCTGCACGATCTATTTTGCTTTGTGAAGCATCACGAAAGAATTTTATATATATATATATATATATATATATATATTTTTTTTTTTTGCAGTTTGGAAAGTCTTAGGTTGTCAGTCTTTCTGTGCATGCAGTGGATTGGCAGTCTTATTGAAGAAATTTGCTTTAAGGAAGCACCGGTCATTTTTCTATTAACTTTTATGAGCCGGAGAGGAGTTGTGCTGCTGATGCTAGGAGACTTGATGACAGTCATGCACACAGTGATATCCCTGAAAGAGTTGCTGGTGTAGGGTTAGAAATAAATCAACAGGTTTGGGTATTAGTAAAAAGCAAGAACTTTAGATCTCAAGCTGGTGGAAATGTGAGTCGATGCCTTGAATCATAGCCTGGGGTGGAAGAGGAGGGTTAAACAAAGTGTTACACGTTACACCTCGTTTCATTACCACCAAGCCAGCGACCCGTCATGACTCGTACAGGTTGTGTTATGTGTCAGTAGCCAGTTTAAACAAAATCCCATTTCGCAGCAAGTGAAGCCTCCTTTCGCAAGAGCACATCAGAAGGAAACGCCCAACATTCGCTCACAAACAAAAGTCACCACCTGGGTGGTAGGTTTCACCTCTGAGAACTCCATCAAGGTGGACAATTCAGGCTCTACCAAAGATCTACTAATTGCCTGACCTCACGTCCCACACTGAGGAGACACCACGTTCAGACGTTAACACAGGAGAGGAAATTCCTTAGTGCCATTCCTTGGCATGCACGGAAACTTTGACCCGCTTTTCCCAAACAGCTCACGCTTCGAATTCCTTCTCGATACATCACAAAGCAGGCACACTCCTTTCCAAGCGAGAGCGCTCAAATCCCTGCCCTCCGAGCGAATGGTCGATGTTTGTTTACAGCGTCCGCCTCGCTGAGATAGAGAGCTTCTCTGTAGCTCGCCGGTCGCATTTAGCCTTCTGATTAGCATCTCTGGCAAGGACACGCAGGCTTACACGGAGCTCGAGTGCGATAAAACCTCACGCTAAGAGCAAACATGACTAGAAAGCAAACGCGCCGTGGCCCGATGACGTCACAGGGGAAATTTTAAGAAGATCTATAAAATCAGCAGGTATAAAATCTTCCCGCTTTAATGGTTCAGGCCCGGCGTTCGCTCCAGCGCGAGGATAAAGTTTATAGCTCAGGTGTTCGGGTTTCCTAATAACTCCACTAATGAGTCCTGTGGATTGGTAAATTTTTTAATTGTGCGATTGCATGAAAGCGCCGTGGAAAAAGCAGATTACCGCCAAGTCCAAAACGTTCCCTTTAAAATGGGTTTGAAATGTCTTTCTTTTTTTTCTTTCCCTTTTTAAACATTAATTCCAGGCAGGGATCGCATCCAGAGGCTGGCGGAGAACACAAACTACTTCCGGAGGAGGCTGAGGGAGATAGGCTTCATCATCTACGGCAACAACGATTCACCTGTAGTTCCCATGATGCTCTACTTGCCCGCCAAAATCGGGTAAGCGCTCGCCACTCGGCTTGGCTCTAGTGCTTGAGCTTGAGTCGTTTCCAAAAAATTCCAACAAACATAGATTTGTGAATTAAATGAAAATAAACATGCTCCGTTATATGAGAGAGGATCGGATTTAGCACAAACGCACACGTGTTCACATACACTTAAGGAAGAGGCTCCCTGAATAGGAAGAAAGTCTTATCTGAAAAGACAGCTGTCTTTTTAAGGACACTTATTATTTTTTTCCTTTTTTTTTTTCTTTATCCCTCTCAACCACCAGCGCATCTCATGGAGAGCTGCTGACTGAGAAGGAAAAAAACCTAGAGGACAAAGTGATCTTGTTAATGAGTAAATAAGGAAATGTATGATATTTTTCCTTTAAACGCTTTTCCACAAACACAATCTGAATCCAACCTACAGAAGACGTTAGACTAGTTAATGAGCTGAAACATAAAATATATTAACTGAGATTTGATTCACATCCTGATTAATTGTTGTGTGTGTGTGTGTGTGTGTGTGTGTGTCCCATCCAGGGCGTTCGGTCGGCAGATGCTGAAGAGGAACATAGGTGTGGTTGTCGTGGGTTTCCCAGCCACGCCCATCATCGAGTCCAGAGCACGCTTCTGCATCTCTGCGGCTCACACCAAAGAAATGCTGGACACGGTAATAACCTCAGGACGTCCACACGCAAGCACGCATTCACCCACAGGCACACATGCAGCCCTGATTATCTGAGATCTTTCAGGTTTTTTTTTTTTTTGTGTGTTTTTTTTTTTTTGAATTTTCAATTCTGATTGGCCGGGGGAAGGTGGGAAAGGAACCTCTAGAGCAAAAGCTCTGATAGTAACTCCAGCTGCAAGGCAAAACAGATTAGCTGTCAAGACTTTGAATCCCAAAGATTCATTTGTGTCAGAATTCCTGATAAATTTGAAGCTTCATGCTTTGGCAAAAATTTGCGTTAAAAAACAATTCATTAATTTCTAAAGACTACGTCTCAAAACAACAAGTCCCTACCTCGATATGCCTGTCTTTAGCCGAACGCAGTCGCTGATAAAGGAATGCAAGGTCTTCAAAGTGTCCCGCGCCGTAAATTAATTGACAGTGTCGGCTCTCTCGGCTCGCTCAGTTGACGGGTTTACATAAGAAGGGCCTGCCACAGGGGGCTGCTCTGGCAGGAGATCAAAGAGCATCTTAATCTGCCTCCCCAAGGACCCTTGATTTTAAGCACGCAAGAGAAAAAAAAACACTCCTCCACCATCACCGTCTTCCTCCTCCTCGGCACTAAGAAAACAAAGCAGACTTTGATGCTACTGCTCCATATTATTTCATATCAGGTTTTTTTTTTATGTTTTTTTTTTTGGCCCCGACCCCAAGATGTGACATCATCAGCGATCTCAGGAAGTGTGTGAAAGCTCCCCGGATTTTTGTGTTTTATGTGCTTGCTATTTTTTTTTTTTTTCGTTTTATCGTCGTTTGCTAATGAACACCTCAGCGTTATGTATGATTCTACTCTTGAGCGCGTGACCGGAGACAAAGAGAGACAGGGATAGAGTGAGAAAGAGCGCAAGACGGGGGCGGGGGGGGCAGAAGGGTGAGCTTCCTCCTCTTTTTACACCTCTATGTGTTGCCTTCACCCGACCTTAGCGGAGATGGACAGCTTTAACATTAAAAAACATCTAGAGTTTCACAGCATGGCTTACATCGTCTTACTGTGCATAGTAATAATAATGATGACAATAATAATAATGATGATAAAAATGATAACTTGGATTATATTAACTTGGGCTATTTGTGTAATATCTCAAAAAAAAAAGCAACTTTCTTCAAGATTCAAAAACAAATCCTTATCCATTTCCTTTTTGCATTTAATTTAGCACTATATTTCACGCATAATGAATTAGTCCATTTCTGAGAAATACGTGTCGAGAAATACGTATCTGAGAATTAATTATTTTTCATTTTTTCGCCAACACCCCATACGATGATTAGCATCTTTTTACTCCTTAAAGTTCTTAGTTAAAGTTCTGAGTGACAGTTTGTAAAGCGATCCTGTATGATAAATCAGTTTTAAGGCAATGATGTGAATGTGGTGCATATTGATGATATTGTGCTTGTGTGTGTGTGTGTGTGTGTAGGCCCTGAACGCGATCAGCGAGGTGGGAGATCTGCTGCAGGTGAAATACTCGCGCCACAAGATCCTCCCGTCTCTCGACCGGTCCTATGATGAGACCACTTACGAGGAGTGCGAAGACTGAAGACCTTCCAGCCTTGATGGAGACGTGCACTGCTCTCTCTCGCGCTCTCTCTCTCTTTCTCTTTCTCTCTGTCTTTCCTTCCCAAGCTTCACTGCACCACTTAATACATCTTAAGTCCTCTCTTTTCTCGTCTGTTGTTGTTGTTAATGTCATCATGTTCTTGTTAAGCACATGGAGCTCCTATTACACTGCTTTCTTTTTTTTTTTTCCTTTCCTTCTTTCCTTTTCTGTTAGTTCTCATCCATCACTTTGACATTCGGGATCTGTCCTTAACTCGTTGTGACGTTTATTTGAGAGCAAAAACACACCAAAAGAAAAAAAAAGCGCTTCAATTCCTCGCCGCCAACCACAAGATGCTTCATACTGCTTATTGCACTCGCTAAAGCCATATGTAACTGTGACCCTCAAACCGTTCTTCTCACGTGTACAAAGCTTCTTTTTGAATAAGCGGGACCAGACCAGGGGCGGGAACAAACCATCACGTCTCGGAGACAGACGCCGGCTTGTTAACCCGTTTCTTCTTCTTTTTGTTGCTTTTGTCAGCAAAAATCTCAGCTTTTTTTTTTTTTTTTTTTTAAACATATTTGCATTTCAATCCTTTTGGTTCTTTGAAAAAAGTCACGCTCTTTATACTGATGTTTGTGGGTATTTCGGGAGGGGAATCCATGCTCGACTCGTGCATGTGCATCATTAAATTGCAGTTTCGAAGAATTCACCGATCAAGTTGCACTTTAGGGGTGAAAAATAATTTATAAATATAAAAAATTCAGATAAAATATTATATTCACAAAGGAACATGTTAAAGGTTTGTATTACAAGTTAGCAAGCCCTTTATATTGTTATATGAATTACCAAAAAAAAAGTCTTAAAGTTTTTTTTTTTTTTTTCAACACTAGTCTTAACTCCTGCTTTGTCCCTGATTCTCCACTGTGTCTGTGTACATATTTATTTATTATGAATAGCAATGTCTTTTCTTTGTTCTTTGGCAAATAAAAATAAGAAAGAGAGAAATTTTCCATGTTTCTGGCAGCTCCAGAAACACGTGCGCGGAACTCCACGGTGTGCGCGCTCTCAGTGCGAAAAACTACTGATGGCCAAGCTTCATTCATAATCTTTCCAAATCCATGCAGAACTTTAATTATTATTAAAAGAAAAAAAATAAAAGGTGCTGAAATGAACACGTGGCTTTTGTGCCTCGTCCTGTATTCCTTCATTCCGCTCGTTCGTTCTTTCTCACCCCGTCGTTCTTCTATTATGAACACATTCGTCTTTAAATTTAGTTAATTCGAAAGAATGTCACAGATGGTGTTGTTTTGTTGTTTCTTGTCCTTGAAATAAAATTTAAAAAACCCTTGTAAAACACAAGAGTTGAGATGTATAACTGTTCTATAAATATGAAACCATGTTACATAATAAAAGGAAGAATATTGTTATGTCTTGTTCTTTGTTGTTGTTTTTCCCCCCGGAATCATCATGCATGACTTAAATTAGTGTCTCTAGGTCAAAATTCACAGATTATACACCAACCAGCTCCCTGAATAGTTAAATAAATGTTCTTCATAAGCTTTACAGGACTGGCAAAGTGAGAAATCTAGTTTAGAGCTCAATCTAGAATCTAATAGGACCTGCATCTTGTTATTTTCAGGTCAAAGCTAACATGTAATTTCTCCTTTACATAGCTTTAAGCTTTGCGTATCTTCAGGGCCAGATCGTAAAAACCACAGAGATTCTGAGCATCTGATATCTTTTGTACACTTTTCGCGTCTTCAGAACATAATTAGTTTTCCCTTTGCATTTTGCCCTTCTTTTGGTAAAATCACAAGCATTTTGGAGCAAAATTACAGCAAAAATATTCAAATAAAAAATAATTTTTACTCAACCCTGTCCACACTACGCACAGTTGCAGGGACTTAGATGTAATTACAGGGTTGAGATTCAATTAAAGATTGAGCTGGTGCGACAGGAAGTGTTGGAACCTCACGACTCCAGGTTCCTGGTTCTGGTTTGTGTCTAAGTTGTGCATGTTTTCCTCAGGGTTTTCCGGTTTCCTCCCATCCACTAAACTCATTTTGTTTTGTAAACTGGTTATAAAGTCCGACTTTTTTTTTCTGGAATAAGGTATTCCTGGAATACGTGCTTCTCATCCGGAATAAGTGCTTCTCAGAAGGATAACGCTGGACTCTCCTTAATAATTGATTTAAATCCCCAAAGAAAAATCTAAACATGACATTTACGTCTTTAACTTCATAGCAGATCTGCTGCTTCTTCCTCCTCCACCACCAACACGCGCTTCTTAAATCCTGATAAACCCTCAAACCCTCACCGTTCAGGGACATTACAAACCTAAGCGCTTAAGTAGATTTTTTTTTTCCACAGCTGCACGTCTTTAATTCTCCCAGCCCTCAATTGCACTGAGTCACACTGAGTGCCGCTGAAATCCACTTACACAAATCCCTCCAGACGCACTTCCCCATCACACACTATTACTGTTCATGTCCTACTTCTGCACGGCTCCCGTGTGTGCTCCTGCATTAAAGAGGTCCGGCTCAGTCTCTCCTCCTCCTCGTCCACATATTGTGACATCACACTAACAGAGGGCTACGTCACTGGGTGTTCCAAACTGACCAATGAGGAATAGGTGCAGAGGACTTGTAGCCTGGTTGCCAGATTACTTGTATTGCTTGTATGGAATCAAATGTCACTACAGTTTTAGGAGATCTTTTTAGACTTAAACATAAAATCGTTGCATTTTTTTTTTTTTTTTTTTACAAAACTTTAAAATAAAATAAAATAACTTTCATCTAATGTGACAGGCTTTAAGAATGCATCTGAGCTCTATATAAGTAATAAGTATTCAAAGTATGGTAAATTGAACTAAAGTATGTAGATTAAATAAATGAAATGTCAGCAAATGGTTTACCCAAAGATACAATAAAAAAAATAACTTGTGGCTAAGGAGTTGGACTACTGCTACTCAGAAGATTCCAGGTTTAAACACCTGCCAAGTTGCTGCTGTTCAGCAAGGCCTTAAAACCAAACTGCTCTGATGTATAATAAAATAAAAATGTAAGTCACTCTGGATAAGAGCATCTGCCAAATGTAATGTAGGATGTTGTTGTATTTTTTGGTTAAGTGTTGGGTTTGCACAATAAATTCAATGTAAGTTACAGTGCCTTGCAAAAGTATTCATACCCCTTGAACTTTTTCACATTACAACCACAAATGTACATATTTTATTTCATTGGCATTTTATGTGTCAGACCAGCACAAAGTGGCACATAATTATGAAGTCTGCAAATTACGAAGTCTTACAAATCTGCAGAGTGTGTTGTGCATTTGTATTCAGCCCCCTTTACTCTGATACCCTTACCTAAAATCCAGTGAAATCAGTTCCACCTGTGTGTAATTTAATCTCAGTATAAATACAGTTGTTCTGTGAAGCCCTCGGAGGTTTGTTAGAGAACATTAGTGAACAAACAGCATCATGAAGCCCAAGGAAGACACCAAACAAGTCTGGGATAAAGTTGTGGAGAAGTTTAAAGCAGGGTTGAGTTATAAAGAAAAAAAAAATAACTTCTCACAGAGCACAATTCAATCCATCATCCAAAAATAAAAAAGAATATGGCACAACCGCAAACCTACAAAGACAAGGCCGTCCTCCTAAACTGACAGGCCGGGCAAAGAGGGCATTAATCAGAGAAGCAGTCAAGAGGCCCATGGTGACTCTGGAGAAGCTGCAGAGATCCACAGCTCATGTGGGAGAATCTTTCTACAGGACAACTATTAGTCATACACTCCACAAATCTCACCTTAATGGAAAAGCAGCAAAAAAAAAAAATCCATTGTTGAAAGAAAGCTATAAAAAAAAGTCTCGTTTGCAGTTTCACATGGCTCATCACAAACTGCAAATGTGAGTTCTTCTGAATTTCTTTTAGTTTAAAGGGTATGAACACTTTCATAGGTTGTAGACTCATTCTCACTCACTCATCTATACCACCTTATCCTGTATTCAGGGTCACAGGAGGCCTGGAGCCAATCCCAGGAGACTTAGGGCACAAGGCAGGGTACACCCTGGACAGGGTGCCAATCCATCACAGGACACACATACACACTGTACAGGCAAATTGGGAACACCAATCAACATGTATTTGGACTGTGGGAGAAAACCCACCAAGCACTGGGAGGTCATGCAAACTCAGAGACGCGACTCAAGCCTAGCCAGGAATCGAACCCAGACCCTGGAGGTGCAAGGCAAGTGTGCTAACCACTACACCACCGCCTATGATTGTGAACTTTTTTTTTTATTTTTATTATTATTATAAAGTGCACATTTTAGGGTCAGGTTCATTCCAGTACCTTCAACCTCTGCCAGGAATACATACTGGATAGACCACCAGTCCATTACACACTTTTATACTTAAGACACTTACTTAAAAAAAAAAATAAATAAAAAAAGGGCTTATTGGTTAAACATTGGAACAAAAATACCAGAAATGTATCTGTCAAAAAGTGTGTTTAATAAAACTGTGCACTTCTGGATAGGAATTTTTGCTTAAAACTTGGATAGCCCGTGCGTAAAATCCAAGCGACGGGTTTAAAACTGAGCCCGACTCGAATCTGGCAACCCTGACGAGTCGACCTGGTGTGTGGAGTAGTGTAGAATTTACGCACACACACACACACTCACACTCTTTCACTTACACACACTGGAGTTTCAGATCAGCAGCAGCAGCAGCACGAGCGTTTACGCACGGAACAGAAGGACAGCGGGACAGAAGGACAGCGGGACAGAAGGACAGAGGGACAGAGGGACAGAGGGACGAACTCACAAATGGCATCTTAAGTTCAAGGAATCCTTGAGGACCATAAACAGCTGAGATGTTTCCGGAGCTCTTTCAGAAAGCCAGTGCTGAACAGGAGGATGTAACTCGAGATTGCGCTCTAATGGAGTGGTGCTGTCGGAGCGCGAGGCACTGATCCACACCGAGCGGCGCGCGCAGAAGGGGAAGCCTTTATACTCCAGATATACACTAAAACAGGGAACAGCGCACGGATCGGAACTCTCCTGCGTTTGGCTTAGTGAGGGTTTATTGCAGTTATGCGCACGCGGAGGGGAGTTTTGCCCTCTGTGGCTCTTTTTACCCTCTTTCTGGTGTCAGTGGATGGTTTCCCCAGCAGAAAGCAGAAGATCAATGACCCTAAACCCAGAGGGATAGAGAACACAGCTATTACGGTACGAAGGCGCATGAACCTCTCTCTCTCTCTCTCTCTCTCTCCATGTGTAAAGGAGAACATATGGGATGGCACAGTTGGGAGCTGTTTCTCATAGGAAGGGGTCATTAGTGTCTTTTTCATGTCTGTGTGTGTGTGTGTGTTTGAGCCTCGTGCTAGAACCTTGGGATTAGAGGAGAGGTGGCTGCAGCACATGGTAGTGTTTTCTAGCCCACTTTAATGAAAGGCTTGCAGTAATCAGGGAAACACTCAAATGTAGAGGATTAAAAGCAACAAGCCGGACTGGGAAAACCACTCTTCTGTGTGTGTGTGAGAGAGAGAGAGAGAGAGAGAGTGTGTGTGAGTGTGTGGGTGGGTGTTTAATCCTTCCAGCAGTCCATATTGTGCATATTGAACAAATGACCGGTCTCATCTAACCTCAACTTTTCTTTAAAACATTATCTGAGTGGACATGTCGTATCTTGCGTCGCGGTTCACCCGGTGCCAGTTAGTGCCTCAGGATTTAGGATTTGCTCTTCCCTTCCTTGGCAGAACAGTGGCTGCCAGTTCACAGCTCCAAGGTTCGACCCCGAACTCAGGTTACTGTTTAATGTGGAGTTTCACTTGTTCTCTGAATGCCCATGTGGGCTTCCTCCGTGATCTCCGGTTTCCTCGCATCTCCAAGAAACAAGCCAGGAGGTGAACTGGATATGCTAAATTGCCCCTAGGTAATTGTGTGTGTGTGTGTGTGTTTCTGCATCCTGTGTTGGACTGGGTTCCAATGAAAAATGTGCTCCTGCCTAACACCCAGTTTTCCTCTCTGGATCTCAACCATCATAGACGATTGCTGAGGAATGAATGAACCGGAAGTTTATGTAGTTTATTTATCAGTATCAAACACTCAGAAGACATAATCTTCATTATTTTTGTTTCTTTGCGGTGGAAGAAAAAGCTATAAACCAGAATATAGATAATGTGTCACCGCCTCCTTTCTTCTAATCTTAAATGGTTTCATGATTTTTTTTTTTTGAGGAACCTAAAAGCATCCAAATGTAGCCCTAAAAGTGAATCTCCTCTCCCACACACCCACACACACCCCAACCCAAAGTGAGGAAATGCACCGTCACCATTTAATAAGCGTACCTATAACTGTACTGTAGGTCAAGGTAGTGGTAGAGGCAATTGTTTAAAAACACCCCAATCTTCTAAAAAGGGTTGGTGTGGCTTAATTTTTTATTATTATTTTTTTATTCTCAACTGAGACTTCAGGTTTGGCTCCTTACTGGTTGGAATGACAAGCGGCGTTCCTCCATGAATAAGATTGCCCCAAACCCCACCCCACCCCACTCCACCCCCTGTGTCCTTTGTCAAGTCAATAACCAGCTTGATAACGTGTGATTGATGATTGGAACCAGTCAGTCACTGGTTAATGTGTATTGGAATTACATCATATTAGTGTGGTGAGGTTTGAAGTCTAGTCGTCCAGATCCGAGGAGCCTCAAGTAGACAAATGATAGGTAATAAGTGTCTTGGAAAGATTAAGAATCTGACCTTTAACTACAAATCAGCAAAAATGGCAATGGTGTCTGGGTGGGCGGGACGGCATTACTCGCTCTAAAGTATTTGAATCTTGCAAAAGACGATCCTGGACATGGTGGCTCAGAGTCGTTCCCTAAACATTTGGTGAGTGAAATGCCTGATCCTTGAAAATCGACGGATAACTTCACCAGCTTGCGAAAAAAATATGCATCTGGCTGTGGGAACTGTACATACAATCATTCACATTACACATTACAGGTCCATATAGTTACATTACATCCATATAGTTCTGAATTCGCTCCAAGCCGTTTCCACATGTTTAAGGAATTCCTGGGAGGCCAGCGTTTCAGACGTAAAACCATCACATCACGGCTCTGGTATACTGAGAAAACTTTCTACCTTGATGGTATACAAGTGCACTAGTGAAAAGCTGGGATAAGTGCATTAGTGTAGCAGGGGATTATATAGCAAAATGAAGGAAGTATTGTCAGACTGTTTTTTTTTTTTTTTTGCCTGCACAGTCCCGGTTTGAACACCCCTCGTAGGTTGTATTCTCATAAGAAACAATAGCTAAGCTTTAGCCAAGCTTACCATTATGGCAACCAATTCTTCCTTTCCCTCCTGTCTGCAACCTGAGACGTGAGATTGGCATGCAGCAAAAGTGAAAGAGCCCCAGTGGTGTAACAGATAAACCAAATAATCGCCGGTCTTTCCTGCTCTTAGAGGCAAGCTCCCCATTGATGCCGCATACCACAGAGGGCGCCAAATTCTTAAGCCTTTGCATTTCCTGTTTTTTTTTTTTTTTTTTTAAAGTCCTGTCAAGTTGAGTGACTGTGGATTGGAAAGCTCTCAAATATCCAGCACCCTAATTAAGGTTAAGCTGAAACCATAAACCATAATCTATGTTTGAAAGTATACCGTGCAAGTGCTCTCATGCGCATGCTGCAGATGCTATATCAAGGATTTGATGCTGAAACGCTAGCTTGTGTTTAAGTAAAACCACTAGAACACACACATACCATCAAGAATGGAGGAACGGATATAAATCAGACCAACGTGTAAAATGCTTTGGGCTGTAGCGCGGTCAGAAGATAGCTTCTGGGTTGTTGTTTTTATTTTAAATCCCAACCAAGAATTATTGATGGGATCATGATTGATAGAATGTGTTATATAATATAAATCACTTCACTTTTTGACACATCAATGGTTCCTTAGGGTCTAGGAGATAAACCCGAGCTTTTATTATTTGGAACAAATACAAATCTGTCTGATGTCTCTGTAAAATGTGATGTATAAATGGTAAAGTAGCAAAGCCAACCACCATAACTCAAAATGTTACAGGATTGTGGTTCACCAAAGACATATAATTTAATAAACCATGTCTCCATGCTGTAGTTGACCAATAATACACCCTAAAAAGGTCTACTTGAGCTTTAAACTGGGTCCCCTAGAGATTCCTTTTTTATATTTAAGAATGAATTGGTTCCAGTGCCTCTAAATGTATCGAGTAAAATGAATAGCTTTTCTGAGTCAGCAAGAATTTCCGTTGGGAATTTAATTCCAGAAACCTTGAAATGTAAAAAAAAAAAAAAAAAAAGGGCCTGCTTTACCATATGCTAACAGTCCGTTTTGGTTTGTGTGGGTTTCAGTCATCTGAATGTTCTCGCATTGGATTTCACAATCTGCACATGAAGGTGTTTAAGCAAATACCGACCCTTCAAAGAAAAATGGCTTCCAACAGAGTGATTAATCGTCAGGCCATTTTTGTGGAGTCGACTAATCAGGTCCATCCATTCCAGTGAATTACGAACCGAGCTGCTCACTTTTTAATTTTAATAAGCGTGTCTCATGTTCTGTTTCCAAACCAGGAAGTAATGGTTTTTGGGGTCTTCAGAGGAATGGCTGTGGGTTTGTACAGCAGCTCCCGTATGTTCTCGTGTTCTTGGTGGTGGAACTCGTCATGACTTCATCATTTTAAGCTCAATGAAGTTTTATTTGTTCTCCTGGGGCATTGGTGTGTTGGTGATCTCAGTCGGAAAATGCCAAGCAAATCAGATTGCAATACAATGGTATGCAGGATGTGGAAGGCAAAAAAGAAAAAGAAAAAAAAAAACGCTTGGCCAGGCATCCATCCATGCATTGACACAGTTTTTTAGTATCCTCCGTTTCTCTCAGCTGCTGCTCCTCCCCTCTTCATGTGAGCGGTCAGGAATTCCGGCTCCAGGCACTTTGAATTACGCTCCGTTGTTGTGGAGCGATGCGCAACCACAGGAACGTCTTCTGAGCCGCTTACTTTCCATTCTTAACTTGGATTATTCATGCAAAAGCAAAGCTGTCCTCTCCTCTCTCTCGCACTGGCAGGTCGGTCTCAAAGTGCTTCACTGATGTCGAGGATGAGACAAAGCCGAACGGCATTATGGTGAGCAAGTGGCTAATCTTGGCAAGGACGTTGTTCCATAAGATTTGATGTCAGAGTCACGGAGGCAGAAGATATGAGACATCCCTGGGGGGTTTTCTTAGAACCTCATCGCTCTTATTACAAATTAACAGGAAAGACTTTGTGTAACAGAATGTTTTCTGTTTTGAAGTTTACACATTCAGGCACTCTTGAAAGATCACGTTCTTCCCATAGCTCCTCTCTTCCCCAGATAAATAGCCATCTTCTTCCATTGCATTCCATTCCATTATCTTCCCATGGACTATAGGAACATGTCACAAGACCTCTCATTTTAAAGTTGCTTTGACCCAATTGTCTGGACATAAATTCGTCCCTTGTCAAAGTCACTCAGATATTTACATATGACCAATTTTTTAACGTCAGAACATCAACAAATAACTGTTCACTTGCTGCCTAATGTACCCCACCCCCGGACAGGTGCCATAGCAATAAGATAATTAATTTACTCGCTTCATTTTTTAAAGTTATGGATGATTATTCTATGTTGAATAGTTTATGCTTCCAGAGTTAAATTCCAATTAAGAAGCCAAGAACCATTCTCTATCCAAGGAACCCCTAAGAAGTCTTCTAAATGTCTAAAGGGGGATGCATAAAATTAATAATTTCACTCTTCGGATACAAGTTTTTAAAAATCGATTAATTCAAAGGCTTTATGTACGAACGTTTTAAAAACCGAAGAACCCTTCTCCCTCTACAGAACCCTTGGGGAACCTTTTTTTTTTCTTATAAGGTGTAAAAAGAACTGCTTGACCATAATTGCGTTCGCTCATGGGGGCACATAAGGACCCCTCAAGTGTTCCAGTTACAGCCTATTAAGGAAGCTAAAAAGCTTAAGAAGCCTCATCTCTTCAAAAAATCCATGAAAAAACAGTTTTTTTAAAGTATAGGCAGGGCTACTTGGACATAATCACTTTCACACTTGTGAGACATATAAAAATCCCCTGCATCACTATAATTTTGATTTACGGTTGCCCTGGATAAAAAAACAAAAAAAACAAAAAAAACAAATACAGCTCCAGCTTGAGAACCCATTATAGCGTTTAACTGAGGTGACTCAGACTTACTGTGGGCCTGATAATTGTTTTAAGGACACGGAAGGTGCTTCTCTTGCTTCCTTGGAGATGGTGAAATTCAATGGAGCGTCTGTTTGGGGTGAAGTTATCGTCTGCACTGGAGGACATCTGCTTTGCGTGTGGGAGAGACGGATTCAGAGAAGTGAGACAAGGCAGGCTACACATGATCAGCAGAGGAAGGCTTTGATCAAGCAGCCTCGCTATCCCCCCCCCCCCCTCCACACACACACACACACATAGACACACACACGCATACTCTTTCTCCCCCCGTCTCCCCTTCATTGCTGTTTCTGTGCCAGAAGACGAAAGGGATGATCGAATCAGGTCTCCAGATGTGCGCTTAGGGAAACAGGAGTCATACAGATGTGGTTGTGATGGACTGCATTCAAAAGGTACTTAAAAATTTCAGGAATGACCTCACAAATAGGAAGAGTTAGCTAGTAGGAGAAATTACGATTATGATCGGACCTTATTTGTCCCTGGAGATGAATTTTAAATGATGAATTTTGATTCGGATGAAATCGACAGCGTTTGATGTTTGACGATGTGCATCATGTCCATGTTCTTGGCCCTCAGTGTCTGGCCAATCATGTTCTCTGGCTTCTCTTTGATGTCCCTGGTGGCTCACAGACAGGGCCTCAACACCAGCCCTTTGAAGTGTTGTAGGAACCAGGATGTAGAGGCCCGACGTGACTGGGTCTCATCTGGTGCTATTAGGGCATGCATGTAGCTCATGAAAGGCTCAGGAAGGGTCCGTTTTTAACCTCTCTTGCACTGATAAGATGTTTGTCCTGGACGTTCAGGATCTAGTAGATGTTGCCGAGAATCATCTCACGTTTTCTAAGCATTCCAGGATCCGATAGTGGGGTTTTGGGATGCACGGTATAAAAATAAACACTCTTGAAAAGTTTTAGGAACATTGCAAATTCTAGGTTGTAAATGACATAGCACACGTGAATCATTGAGGAGGTCGGTACCAATTAAGTTTACGTCATAAAACATTAGTCAGAGAAGTGGGTGTGTCTTCTTTTTGGTATTTGAATATATATTACAATATTGTTCTGTGTTTTTTAAACTTGGACTTGGTTTAAATTTAGGTTTTTGAGTTAATGATGTCAAAGAGCTAGGGAGAGATGGTATATAATAATAATATTATAATAATAATATCACCCACATGCACGTAGACAACTAACCTAGGAGTATTGGTGCTATAAGCCAACACATAGGTCAACAGATATATGTTTGCTCTGCGTGTAGCTGCTTAAGATTTTGTTTAGTTTGTTGCAGTTGACAGCAAAATAGCTATTTCTGGGGGGGAAAAAATGCAAACACCAGTTCCAGATTAGACGCTGGAGTTGGAAAACGTCATCTGTGCTTTCTCAAGACATAAAAACTTCCCTGTTTTACAGAGAGTTAAACTGATGAGTGCATGTGTAAAGCACTGTGACGCATTATGAGATTATCTAGAGATACCTATTAAATCAGTGTGACAGAGAATCCCTGCGCCATCAGACGGAGCGTTTGTGAATCTAACTTTGCGGCGAGACAGGAGGTGCCGGAATGGTGATAGATAGCAGATGATTTCAAAGCTCTCTGACGGTGTTGTTGTGGATCCGGGACAACAGGAGGCCATCTCTCCTACGCCAGACTTCAGGTCTCCATATTAAAGTAAACCAGATGAAAGAGATACATATCCCTTAATGTGTAATAATTTACCTGCATGCACCATCTTGGGCCGTCCTCCAAGAATTCGCAGTGCTTCTCTCATCAGTTCAACGCAGCGTTTGCGCTTAATGTCAACCAGCTGTCAGGAGAAAAGCAGCTGAACGCCGCGTTGTTCGTGTCTGGCCGTGTTTCTCTATTTTGTTTGGTTGCTAGCGGGAGGGCTGTATCATGCAGGCTTTGGGTTTGATAAGTAACTTATGTAGGATGGAGGCCTAAAAACAACAGCTCCACATCTTATCAGATGTTTTGCAATGTCAAACAGGTTGTGCAACTGGAGTATATCAGTGTAATGTGAATGTTTAATGCACTGTTAACTGTTACACTGTTTAATATAAATGAAAAGATTACATTTTTTTTATTCTTCGAGTTTTCACAGTAACCCTGTCTATAAACTAGCCTGTATTTCAACCTAAGCCATGAAAAAACTTACCCGTTATTCCAGTAATCCCCTTTTAAAGTCCTCTTGATATGCTGTCATATGGTAGACATTTCACTCCAGATGTGTTTATTTGAAACCCAGGGTTCAGGGTCACAGCTGTATAGATTTGATATGGTGTTGGAAGATGACAGATCTTCTAGTTGTCTTCGCATGCTTACTACAATTGCTTCAGGAATTATTCGACCTGTTTTTTTTTTTTTTTTAAGTTTGTAAGGAGGCTTTATTTCTATTAAAGAAATGTTGTCATTAACGGAGAGAACACTGGTGTGCATTTTATAACAAAATGTCAGAATGTCTTGTTAGAATTTTAGTAGATTTTTATACATTTTATTATAAATTAATAATTCAATTCAATTTTATTTGTATACTGTAGCTCTTTTAACAATTGGCATTGTCCCACAGCAGCTTTACACAATCAAAAGAATTATTTAAGTTTGTATGGAAATTGAATGTGTATGAATCAAAATGATCAGATAGTCCTTGATGAGCAAGCCGAGGGTGACAGTGGCAAGAAAAAACTCCCTGAGATGGTAATAGGAAGAAACCTTAGGAGGAACCAGACTCAACAGGGAACCCATCCTCATCTGGGTGACACAGAGAGCAGGAATTAATCTGCATTCATACTGTGTGTAAGTTGGCAGGCAGTTTAGCATAACAGTTGATGTTAATTGATGTTAATATGGAGTCCAGTTAGTTATTGAAAACTCAGGTAGACTTGTATGAAGTTCCAGTCCTGAACTATCGAACGGTCAAGTCCTCAGAGAAACAGCTGCCAACACCAGTCAAGGCCAGAACCGTCTTCTAGGTAGAAAGAACCATCCCCAGACACGAGACGCATCCCAAAGAGACATCCATGTGACGAGATCTCCAACCAGAAGCGGGGCACCAGGATGGGTCAGACAGGTCCGGAGGGCAGAGGGAGTCTGGATCACTGGCAGCTCAGGAACGACATGTGTAGCTCGATGGAGAGAGAGGGGAAGAGAGGAAAGAAAAAGAGCAGGAGAGAGAGCAGAAGAGGATACATTATATAATGTATAATGTAAAGGTATATTTACTGTAGAGTGCATCAGAGACTCCGACTATATATAAGTAGAGATGAAAAGCTGTTTGAGGTAATTAAAACAAAAAAAAATTACTGTACTATACTTATTACAAGAATCTGAACAGCAAAATCCTTTTTTGTATACACATTATTTTACATCAGCTAGCTGGCTAATCAAAGCTAGCTAGCTCATACAAGCCAGTTTAATAAGTTTTTCTCAGAATATTTATCAAAATCAAGACTAAATGACACTAATTGTCCACTATATATTATATATTAACTGTATATCCACATACACGACTCCTGAAACGATTTGTAAATCATTAGAGTAAGTGTTGACGGTCTTCGCTGCTAACAATGGCTGTCTGATCAATGTAAGACACCTGACTAGATTTCTGTGAGAATTTTAAAGTTAAAAATGTTCATAAACCTTACTGCCATTTCCAGCTTTCTAGCTGATTTTCATGGGAATATTTATAAAACCTTAACTGCTAATGAATAATAGCTACAGTATGTGACTAGGATGAGCTAGCTTTCTGAAAGGATTGGCTGGGGTATCTAATACAAGCTAATTTGACAAGATTTCTGAGAGAATTCATAAGAAATAAATGTTCATTAGCTTCATTGCTAATAAATCATAGCTATATGAAAAATATTATATTAATAATAATAATGTTATTATAATAATATTAACTTGCTAATAAATTATACATTTAAAGCACGTATACTAATGCAAATGATTGTGAAATATGCTGCTGTAACATAAAAGGCTAAATATGTTTTAAAAATGTAGTTCTTTGCGTGATACAAAAATATGTTTGTAATGCATGTCTCTGAAACAGTATGAAATACAGGGTACCATTTTTTTTGCCCATATTTGTCCCTTGTAGCTGTAATTTTTGATTGTAAAGTGCTGTGTGTTTCAGCAGGCGGGAGATCAGGACCGCTCTGTAGACTCTAGAGCGACCCTGGAGGACCTTCAGGAGCAGAACCAGCTGAGCAGGAGCAGGTCACCCCCACGCCGACACAAAAGGAGATGGCAGCAGTATCGATCTGAGGGAGTTCTGCCCAAACCTGCACCCGAGGAACAGGAGCCCTTCATCTTAGACCTGAAGAACTTCCCTGACCTTGCTAATGCTGATCTGGGCTCGCAGAACCCTAATATCCAGGTAAAACCAGGCATATAAGTCTCTTTACAGAAAGCTAATGAGAAAAGCTTTGTTCATTATAGCAGAAATTGCTGGTAGAGTCTTGCTTAGTAAGGATGACATGTTTAAAATACCTCTATAATGCAACCTTTGCACTCGAAAGCAATAGAATACCTGCATTGCTTTTAACCACAAGAAGTTTTCCCATGGTATACTTACAGTACCATGGTGGTTATTTTTTGACAGTAACATGGTACTTATTTGCTGATATAGTGGATGGACCACACTACGATATGGTTCTACCATGGTACATATATTGGTACAAAGGTACATGTACTATAGTATAATGCATTGTTCTACCATAGTATGGTACTATGAAACACATACCAGGATTCTGTCAAAAATATGTTATACGTGTTTATGTAGTATAATAATATTATTACATAGTAACCTCTGCAGTGCTATTTTATCTGTTATGGTACCCTCCAAAGGTTAACACATAATATTTTGGTGAACACAATTGGTGGTACTTGTTGGGTACCACAGTGGCTACCAGAGTTCAGCATATACTGTATCTAATATGGTACTGCCTGTACTATATCACACCAGATAAACAAACATACCAGATTCTAGATATGGGATACCTGCTGAACTTTGGTAGCCACCGTGGTATCCAAGTATGTAGCATATTCACCAAAGTATTGTGGTACACACCATAGTACCAACACAGTACCCACTGAAGTGCCACAGTACGTACGTACACTATTTAAGTCCTATTGTGCCTACCATAGTAATGTCTAAATTACCATGATAGCACTATGCTATATTACGGTATATACTATAGGTAATAATAGTACATTATAATACATACCATAGTAAAATTTCTTATTGATAGTTACTCTCTTTTGAGGACTTCTAGCAAGCTATAACGTTATCTCTTGTAGTTATAGGTTTTGTCCTTTTTTTTAAGTTTAGAAATAGTGCTAGATGTATATAATAACTGTTTGACAACAAAATTAGATAAACACCATTTTCGCTTGGAGCATTTTGGCAAAAGTTATCCCCAGTTCATTTTAGGATCTTCATACTTAGCTAGAATGCAACAAGAACAGCAAGAATGCTAAAATTGCGGCTAAATAGATAAATGGGTTCAAATCTCACCTGCTGCTCTGTGTGTGTGTGTGTGTGTGTGTGTGCCAAGTTTGCCTGCGCTCCCTATGTTTGGTGGCTTTCCTCCGGGGATTCTGGTTTCCTCCCGCTTTTCAAAGACACACGCACAATTGTGCTAATGTGCTGTCATTTTGGCAGTTTGGGGGTTGGAGACCTTTTCTTCCTAGACGATCTGTATTCTTTGGCATCCATGCAAAAGGCATTTACAGCAAATGATTGTTGGGAAACATAATTATGTTCCTGTGCGACAGTGATCGTTCCTGTGGACCTCCCACCTACCTGATCAGCTTGTAGCAGTTCAGAGAAATTAATTAACTTCACTTGGCACCAAGTTTTTGCTGGATGCAATTAACCTGTGCACTCATTGTTTCACACTGTTATTCCAAAGTGATTGCAAAAGAAAGTGGTTTTATGCACTTATTGGCTGTGACACAGCTGTTCTTAAGCAAAGAGGCCTCTTAAATTACCCAAGGCGAGACCTCTACGCTGGTGGAGCGCAGCTCGGCCGTCTCACTCAAACCTCTCCGCAGAGTTTATAAAATGGGAACAAAAACAAGGCAAATCCAAAAGGTGAAAGGCCAGCGTATTATTTTAACAGACTCCTTTTAATGTTTACTGCAATAGCTGATCCTGATCTTTTTTAAATGTGCCTTTAAAATAAGATAAAAAAAAAAAAGTTCCTCTCTTATTTTCTTATTTTTAGTACTGTTACAATGTTTGTGCTCATGAGGGTTTGAAAGGAAATGATGTTAGACTTCTGGGAAAAAATACACGATTGAATTTTATAACAGGGAAAAAGTTTAAGCTGTCCAAGTGGGAACGGTTCATCGTCCATGAATACCAGAGAAAGCTGTTTTTATTTGCATGTCTCCTTATTTGCTTTATTCGCTTTATTAAAGTCATTTTATACATCGTAAATATAATCCGTTACAAGGACCAAGGAGTCCGTTGCTAGTAAATGTTTACTCGTCGAGAAACTCGACAGTTCATAAGACTAAAATAAGTTGCGTATGAGAAACCAAAGCCAATAGATCCATCAGTTGGCCTTGTAGATACAAGGGAGACGTTTTTTTTATTTTCCTCTACTCTGTGCGAAGCCAGGAGCAATTGCAGTATAATGATGAGCTCTATTCCAGAAATGGGCGGGGCTAATTACAGGACGTGAAATTTCCTGAAATGAGATCCATTGCATGGAAATATCCTCACTTATAGTTTATAACATATTCTCTGAAAATAAAAGAAAATAATTGTTAGAGACAAAGAAACCTAAATGTTGCAGACTGAACCTTTAATGACGCCTTAAAGTCATGGAAGAATGGCAATTTATCCAATTGCTCAAACACACACACTGAATGCAACAATCATGACACCAAGGAAAGAAAAAGAGTTCACTACGTTGCTTTGAGATTCCATGATAAAGGAGCATTTCATTCCTCTTATGCTACACCAACATTTTTATTAATTTCACAATAGTTATTTCTATAGACATTAGCATTTAAACAAGTTAGTTCCTATTCTCATGTATGAAACAATGTCCCTCGATTTCCCATAAGGTAGTACGTGTTCGTCTTTAAAATATAAGCCCCACCCCTGAAGACCTTTTCCGAAGTTACAACTTTGCCCCTGACTTATGGAAAGCTCGGAGACTGCTGACTGTTTTCATGGTTGTTACATAAGCAACATTTCCTTACTGCGCACCTCTGAGCATTACGCTTGAGATTTAAATCTTCATGTACCTTCTATGGATGTAAGAATGTACAACCTGCCTGAGGACACGGCCGACCGATGTTATCTCGGTTGTTACAGAAGCTTAATCACCACGATACAGGTATTTATAAACAGCTTGTGCAACCATCAGATTGTTACCTTATGAGCAATATAAACAGCCGGTTATTTGTCTAGGCCTGCTGAGAGAACACAATATCTTTATCCTGCTACAAGTCACGGCATGCTGGGCCTGTCACAATTTAAGCATCCTCTGGTAAATTGACATGTGGGATGATATGGAGGGCGTTTTCTTTGAAAATACAGTTCAACAGGAAGTCAACATGCGCACTCTGGGTATAGGGTGCACAATTTTGTACTCATACACTGTCAGTAGGGAGCTGTGGAGGAAAAAAAATGTTCATGGGATGGCAAGTGGTGAGTACCTGACTTGCTGAAGATAGAACTTTTTTTTTTTCATGATAGGAAATGAAATGAAAATGTTTTCTTTGTTCTTGTGTCAGGTCACCATCGAGGTTGTAGACGACCCTCAAATGGAGGTCGAGATGGACCTGGCGAAAGAGGGCAGGAACGACTGGCCTCTGAACTCCGAGGAATGGCTTGGTCATCAGAAACTCTTCTGGCCTCTCTTCTGGGAATACCACGACTCCAGCGAGGAGAACGCTGGCCAGGCCAGTCTAGAGGAGAACGGCGACGACCTGAGCTACGGAGGAGAAGATTCCGTGCTGAGCGGAGTGGGAAGGGACTGGGACACCCCGTGGACCGGGTGGGACAGTTATGGTAAGAAAGATGGAAGACATTTGTGTTTGACGATCTAAAATAAAAGAAAAAGCATTTTGTTCTCGATGTCAAGCGATGACAGCTGTGGTTAAAAAAAAAAAAAAAACAGAATTCTTACACTTTGGTTATTCTTATACGTATGTTTGCATTAAGTCGATTTCCTTTCTTGTATGAAACAGCAGTGCAGAAGTGTGTTCTGGTGCTCTGTAGTCCTGACATGATTTATGATTCAAGGTTGGACCGTTATATAAACACACTAATTCTCATGGGCAATCTTTCAGCCTTTGGTTTGATCCCTTTAAGAAAAAAACATACAGTGCAGATTATCATTATCTTGGTGTATATTTTACGTTACTTAAGGCGGTGTGTTACATTACCATAGGAAAAGATGGCTTTTAATTGTAAGATTACTGCATGTTTTTTTTCTACCTTCGTTACCTTTACCTTGTGAGAGATTCTTTTTTGTAAATCTCTCTGTTTTGTGTTTCACGTTTTATCCGCGGCGAAGGACAGAGACTCATTTTTACTCACATTGCTAACATTGTGCACACAGTCCTTTGTGCTCGACGGCACGTCTGGGAAAACTCTGAGTTTAGAAGCTCTGTGCTCTTCGCTAATGGCAACGTCGGGCCTCTCCGCTGGCTAAACAACTAATATTTGTGTATAATTAGACGGCGGATTGGAACAGGCTGCGAGATCGCGGCAGACAGTCCAAGCTCTTCTTTTCATCTCCAGCATGCTCGGCTCTTCTTTTCATCTCGAGCCCTGGCGCTGAGCTGCACTTCACACGGCTCATACAACTTTGAGCTCGCCGAGGAATTTGCTGCACTTTTTTCTTTTAGGGTTCGACACACAAAAAAAACCAAACACGCTTCAAATTTTCTCTTCTCTTTCAAATGAGATTTTAAGCAATTAGTTCCTAACTCAATCCAAAACCATGCAAACAGCTGTGTGTTTTATGATTTCTATTATAAAAGTTGCTCACTGGTCGAGATATAGTCGCTGTTTTATGCAAAGGTGGCTTAAATGCATCAACGGTGTCCTTAAATCAAATTTAATGTAGAGTTTGGGAATAGAAAATCCATAAAATCGATATGAGCAGAGCTCAAATGAAGGACCACGAGCACTTTGAGTCCATGAGTCACGTCCTTATCGCTCGAAAAGCCTTCTGTGGTGAATGTCACGTTCTATATTTGACACACTTTTGAAGCATGTTAAAGCACATAGTATTATACCGGTAGCGCTGTGTATATATAAAACCCTCAACCCCAATAAAACCCCTGTTAGGGTGTTTAAATTACACAGTGTTCCTGGAGCTCAGTTTACACCATATTGCATCAAAAGCAGCACAAAGCATGGGTCAGCAATCCGATTCCAGGTTAACGTCCCTCCATTTAGTTGGTAAGATCAAAACGCTGCTGTTCTCTAACCCATCTCCACCCATCGATCATGACTGTACGGCCTCTGTGCTCTAAAAGTCGTGGCCCTTAGCTCTGAAATTGACCTAATGAGCGCGCTCGGAGTGAGGCGTACAAAAACATGAGATCGAAACGCATCGTTGATAACACGACTTTAGCATCTCTAGATCTTTAGTAATGTAATGTTCCCTGTAATTATGCTCACATGCATGGTAAACAGCAGAACGTTCGCTTCTCTTGGGATGCTGTAACTGCACTACGAGTGTTTGAAACATAACGAGGTCCCATGTTTCTGGATTATCGGAATATAACAAACAAAGCCCATGTTCATGCTAGCTTCTAAAGCAAAGGAGTTAAACAGAAATGAAATGAAATAACACACTAATGAGTGTGAAAACTGGTTAAGTGTAAACGATGAAAACATGATAGGCTTCTGCATCAGCAGCGCCAACAATCTCTTATTATTATGTTTCAAACATTTAGGTGGATGATGATAAAACGAAACTGCTGTCCTTGGTTTTTCTTCCATTTCATAAACAACTGCCGTGAATGATTTGTTCATAGATCTACTGCGAAAAGATTTTTATACTTATTTGCTTTTTTTTTTTTTTTGTTAGCTTTTTTTGGTCGAACTACTTCTTCCCGGAAAAATCTCTCGGACATGTGCAAAAGAAAAACAACCACAGGACTGGCCTTAATTCCCCTTATGATAAACCAAAAGTTGCGTTTTAAAAATAAAGTCTTGCACAAACCTCTACCCCTGAATGCTCTAATGTGTGTGGAGCATTTCCGGCTTTAGTTGCATAACCTTTCCACCTGCTGTGTGAGGAATGTGCAAGTCCGAGTGCCTCTCATGCACACGGAGCGAGTTAAGGCTCTGAAAATGCTCTAAATATTAATGATGTAAGAGACTCTTTTTAAAATATTAAAATTATTACATTGTCTAAAATAGCAAAACACAGTGCCTCTTTTATTTCTTTATATAATCCCGTTACACTAACGCACTTATCCCCGCGTTACACAATCAAGAGATGGTAACGCTGGTCTCCCAGGAGCTCCTATAATAACCCAAATAGGTGAAAATGAAATGTAAGGACTGTACGAACTGTTCCGGTTACGTGCAAGTGGTGCTTCATTCACAAATCCCGGTTTCACATGAACACCCCTCGTACATTACAGAAAACACACAATCAGTCTTTGATTGTAGCTTTAATGACATCGACAACCAAGTGAACAGCAGTGTGAATGGAACATGATGCCAAATTTCAGCAATTAATTTTTTTTACCCCTCTAAACCCTTTAGAGGATGAAGAAGAGGAGTGGAGCGACTGGTCACCCTGCAGCGCCACCTGTGGCCACGGCACCCAGAAGAGGGTCCGATCGTGTGGGTATGCCTGCACTGCTACCGAGTCTCGCACGTGCGAACTGCAACGGTGTCCAGGTGAGGTCTGCTCCCATCATTCCACCTGCTAAACACATACAGTACACACACACACACACACACACACACATATACACACAGAGCATTAATACCGGAAGAGTGCAGGCAGTGTGCACGGCAGTCCTTCCAGATTTCTGAATTAGACTGAACACATTTGCCGATTACTGAAAACACAGTCTTTCACTGTGTGTGTGTATGTGTGTGTGTGTGTGTCCGCACTGTATGCGGTACAGAAACCGCTCTTTCTTGGCCTGTGTACGAAGGCTCAAAGAGGTCTTTCAGTACACACCTTATACACTGGTCATTTCAGCACATGCGCATTAGTACACACACACACACACACACACACACAAACATGCATTCACACTGTCCAGCTCTTGCGTGCTGTTGACTTTACAGAAATATACACGTAGAATCTGTGCTCCACTAAACGTGATCTAGCTGATTTAGGCAGAGATACAGATAGCTGAAATATTTTTTGTACCTGATTTGGATTTAATGCAGATTCACCCTGAAATCACACTACACATGTACACAGTGTGTAAAAGTATTCGCGCTCATTAAGCCTTCAAGCATTGAGACACAGTAGGCTGGTCTGTGTTCTTCAACTTTAGTTATAAACGTTTAGAGATATTATACATTTCCACATTTTTGCTAATGTTCTATAACTTTTTTTATAAAAACAAATTTATAAAATGTTAAGTATTTTTTTGTTTTGTGAGTAATGCCACTTTAATGCTTTAAAGGCTGCCAACAGAGAGAAAGTCTATAGAGCACTTAAAGGGAAATGAAGAACTATAAATACGAGGAGCGTTCGAGTCAAACCGGGATTTGTGATGGATTTCCGGTGAATGGAGGCAAAAGAACGATTAACATTTGCAGAAGAATTCAAGCGAAGTATGCTCAGATTCGTAGCCACAGTAAAACATTTAAATGGTACAAAAGTTTTAAAGACTTTGACTCGAACACCCCGCATACAGTACATAGACGGTAAAAAAATATATATCCTCACAGTTTTCCACAGTTTTTTTGCGAGATCTTGCAAAACCAAAATATAATTCTGGCTCTTTTAAACTGCTCTTTAAAACCCTGTTGAAGTTACGCATTCATTGTCTGGGTTTCTAACCAATAATAGACAAGACTGAATTCTAGTAACCAATCATAACGCAGGAGGTGGGATTTCTTAACCTCGCACAAGCAAAAAGGAAAGTGCCAGATCTCAGGGAAAAAGAAAGAAGAGTGCAGAGGAAGAAAGTGAGGAAGAAGAAGCAGAGGCAGTTGAGAACCAGTGCCAGAACCCGGACAGGTTCTTTCGGTCAATGATCACTATCCGTCCAGACCGTTCCTCCGAACCAGGAGATGCCCAATGGCTAAATCCATCAAAGTTAAAATTGTGTTTGCACTCCACTTACACCAAGATCCAAGTCCCACTTTACATATTATATTTATTTATTTCCATATTATTCCATTTATTTATTATATTTTAGTGCAATTATCTTTCGTATATTCTTTTGTTTATTCTTACACTTTCTCATTGCTGCTGGTCTCTGAGGACTACCGAACTAATTCCGTTGTATCACCACAATGAGAGTCAAGGCTCTTTATCTTATCCTACAATAATATAATACGATGTGGTTCTAGTATGTAGCTCATGGTGTGTGTAATGTGTGTGTGTTCTCTAGATGACCTGAACGCCGTGACAGAACTCGTTCCTCATGAGATGATGAACGGCACCGATGCCTTTGATACAGGTTAGTAACCTCCAATGAATACGTAACACTAATTATATTTGTTACTACTGTATTTATTTCTACTGTGTGTATTAGCTCACAGTTTTTTTAATTTATTTATTTTTGTCGAGCGTCCAGTCAGCGTTCACCAAATGAGACCGATTTATAACCATTACCGGTACTTGCGGATGCTGATGAGGTTACGCTCCTTGGGGAGACTGGGTTAATTCCCACCGCGCGAGCTGATTGCGCTCAAAGCTTTGCAGTTTCACTCTTTAAATATTTACAGATTTTATTATCTTCTCTTCAAGTTTCCCCTGCAGCTGAAATGGCCCTTGTCTTTTTTTTCTTGGGAATGGCCCCCATGAGGCTGCAATCAAAGAGAAAGCAGGAGTTCAGTTGGACTGGAAACAAAAACATATTTAAGAATTTCAGGATTGCTCCATCAAGAGTGTTAGCAAGACCATGAAAGAGTGGCTTGCTTTCCAAAAACTGTTCTTTGATATTTGAAGATTTGGGCCCAGGAAACTGATGGCTCTTTTTGTTTAACTGTAATAAGTGCGGTATAAAAACGTAGCGAGATAAAATGTCAGGACATTTTTTATTTTAAATAATCACATAAATGTTTTTAATGAAAACGTTCCAATATGGCAGCTGCCTCCCGCATAGATTTTGTTCCTTGGCAGACGATATGAGCCGATGCTCAGAACTGTCTCGTTCATTTAAAGTTGTTTTTTTACAGAATAGAGGATGTCGGGTAAAGTGGAGAAACTTAGTGCTATCTCAGACTTCTCGGGCACATATGTCAGCGTTTTTCTGGTAATTACTGAGCTCCGTGATTGAGCTGTTACTGATTCTTCCTCCGCAGATGTGGACAGCTGTGAGAAGTGGCTCAACTGCAAGAACGACTTCCTGCAGAAGTATCTCCATCAGGTCCTGACAGAATTACCCAGCTGTCCCTGCGTCTACCCGTCCGAAGTCGTCTACAGCTCCGTCAACATCTTCGACGAGAAGTTGCGCAAGACCTACAGGTGGCGCGACGCCAGCGGACCCAAAGAGCGTCTGGATATCTACAAGCCGTCAGCGCGGTTCTGTGTGCGCTCCATGTTGTCGTTCGACAGCACCACGCTCGCCGCCCAGCACTGCTGTTACGACGATAACACGAAGCTGATCACAAGGGGCAAAGGTGCCGGTGCGCCAAACCTTATCAGCACCGAATTCTCTCCGGAGCTCCATTACAAGGTGGACGTGCTTCCGTGGATCCTGTGCAAAGGAGACTGGAGCCGCTTCCACTCTGTACGTCCGCCCAACAATGGACTGCAGTGTATGGAGAACCCTCAGGAAGACGTCTATATGAACGAACTGGAAGAGGCTCGAGAGTACTGAGAGGCGAAGCTGTCTCGTCTCTGGACTGTACAGTATTTCGCTGCAGGTTACGACTGGAGTTACGTAACAGTTAAAAAAACGGCACTGTACACTGTTTATATACATACACCTCAACTGATGAAACAGCCAGGACGAAGTACAGTAACGCAGGATCTTGTATCTTCCGCACTTTTCCCCCAGAGAGCCAGTTGAAGGAATCAGGGACTCTTTCCATCACCATCCTACGGAACAGGTTCACCATATTTATCGGGTTCACATCCCCGACCCTTCTTTATTTTGTCATGAAAGGAATCCAGTCAGGCTGCTAAACTTGAGTCCAAGCAGAATGCCCCATTGTTATCTTAGCCTTGGCTAAACTCAGAGTTGGCGCAAGATCAATTCCAATAAATCAGACACAAAACTGTGTGCCATGTGCAGGTGGCTTCGAAAGATATAACTGCTCTTCCCACTTGTTTCCCCAGATACACTTAGTTTCAGCATCATATAAAGTTGTCAGAGTTTTAGAGATGATGGCTCTCGATCACAGCAATTACATGGCCCTGAAATGCTAGTTAACAGCCGTTTTAACAGAAGAGGTCTTGTTTTGCTTCACAAGAAGTCTACTTCACAAGAACTAGGCATGTGCAAGTATTACACGCTCATATCATTATCTCATGCTACCGCAGTGGTCTTGGAGGACCCCCTGTCCTTCACATTTTAATTTTTCCTCCTTCCTGTTAACTAGCTGAGAGATGGGAAAAAAACATGAAATGTGCAGGACATGGGGTTCTCCAGGACCACGATTGAGGGAAGAAAAACCTTTAACCTTTTAACTGGTTTAACCTTTTATTAAGGTTTATGATCTTATCATACATGAGTTCCTCAAGGCTCTTCAACTTCCCAGGGTAAAATTATTGCGTTCTCCCAGACAAACATGCATGAAGTTTCTTTAAATGTGTTTGCAATTAGGGATATTTAGATCTTTTGAAAGAGGTTGTATTCAAAAGACAAGTCAGCTGCCTAGATGCATTGCTTCCCATGGAGTCTTCGAAGACTTCAGGTGCCAATAGTTGCTTGGGACAAGTCAAAATGGTGCAAACAGCTGGATGAAAAGCAAATAATTGAGCAAATGTGCATATAAGATTACACAGAACCTTTATTAAGAAGGTTCCCATGGTAATCTTATCAGTAAAATTGAATGCGCACTCCTCTTTTAGCACACCCTCTTCTTCAAAAGGCTTCTTAAAGGGTCTTTGACAGGACAAGTCTTCTAAAAGGGTGTCAGCACTGTCTGTCGTGGAATTTAACTTCCAGGTCCTTAAGGGTTAAACCTAAGCATCCTTAAAGTCCAGGCAAAAGTCTATACTTCTTTTAGTTTGAGAGCGTTCCTCTTTCTTTAGGCAGAACCTTTTTTCTATAAATTACTAGGAAGCATTTTTGACATCTAAGGATTCTTACTTTTTCAGCTTGTACCTCCAAGAATATTTTTTATAGATTTCATAGACATATTTCGCCTTGTCCTTGTTGAAGAGCCTGTAACACAGGGTTCCAATGGGGGACTCTGAGATGGTTCTGAATACATTAGAACCCATAAAAAATAGCGTATGTTCCATCTAATGATCCTTTAGGTTGCCCTTTGGGAAGAACGTTCTGAGACTCTTCACCAGACAAAAAAGAAGGATCTAGATAGAATCCCTGTCTATCCCAAGCAGGCAGCAATTTACATTCTTATCCTACTGTTTATCTCTGGAGCTCAAATTCTCACCAAAAAATTTCACCTACCTCAAAAACTAGTAAATCATACAGTACAACCAGGTACAGCGTCTTACCTGAGTATTCAGCACATGTGAACTTTTTGTCATGTTAGAACCTGAAACTGGAATAGACTTTTATTGGGATTCTATGGCATGAATGAATTTACACAAAATTGTCCATCATCTCCTCAGTGAAGCGTGGTGGTGGAGGCATCATGTTAAGAGCTATGCTGTTTTAATATTTTTTAAACGTGATTTTTTTCTTCCCCTCACTTCAATTTTATGGGCTGTTGTGTACAAGTTCATAATGCAAAAGTTCAAGCAGGGTGAATATATTTACACTGTATTTGGCGCTCCACCGAGCAGGCGCTACTAATTTTGTTATTTCACACCTGAGACAATGCCGTCATTGTAGTGCAGACTCTATCTTTCTTTTAAAGGCAGTCGGGACGTTTGGGGAACAAACAGAGCATCTCTATAAAGAACAATGAAGGTGTGCTTGGCAAATCCCAAAAGTATCAAAGCCCACTTGTATGTACAGGGATGTTGTTTTAAGAGCTAAAGCCTCACCTTTCAGCCTGGATGTTTATCTTGATCGGTGTCTTTGTGAGATGTTGAAAAAGAGCACCACGGGATTGGCGAACGAGAAGGTGCGTTGACAGGCCAATCTCGCACCGCTGTAAAAACATCCATGTTTGGGTGACGTCTCAACGAATGAATTGAGATGTGACCCTTCCTGAAAAGCTGGCGTGCACGTTGCCTATCACGGGTTGCTTTCCTCCATTATGTTCTCACTTTCTTATATACTGACAGTCAAAAGATTTGGAACGTGTGGAGTTTATTTTTCCCCATGGATTTTCCCCATTATCGGCAATTAAATCTGGACGGCTTCTTCATTCTGAATGGGAATGCTTTACGAAATTAGTTTTACAGTTTATTTATTACATACTTTTAGTACCAACTATGCGACAAATTTAGAATCTAGAAATAAAGTCACAAACATTTCACATTTCGCCTGTTAATTACTTAAAATTTTTAATTACGTATTTATCTCGAATGGTAATGTCCAAAAACCTTTGACTGCCAGTACGTATGTACAATATTGTTTTTTCACCTGCACACAATACATGTTGGTCTCTAATAGCTATCTTTCAGCAGATGTCATGTGACGTAATATTTTTTGGAATGTTTATAGAAAATAGTTTACATGGGATTTTTATTATTATTATTATTTTAAAAACTCATGCTGTGTGTGAGCTAAATAATCAGTGCACAAAGGCTTATTAAGTTTATTAATAACTTTTCTGGATGTCAGCGATGTCAGGACTTGCCCCAGTAAGCGTCTTTAACGTTTTTCAACACGAGCACCCGTAAGTGACCTGGATCTCTTGTTGAGTTAGCCTCGCATTCCAGCGTACAGGATCTCATACGGTGCAGCTGTGGAGGAGCTTTAATCTCGGCGCAGGAGCATCCTGCGCACTCTGCTATGTCATGGCATGTCCGCATCACGTTTCAGCGCCCTGGAATCCACCAGCCGAGCGGTATGCACGCAGGGCAGGAGGTGTGCGTGCGGCCACTGAGGAACCGCCAGAGCCTGGGACACGGGGTGGGGGCGCTTGGCCTTGGTTTCTGGATCTCTTTGAAGCTGTGCCAGGCTTTTACGCTCCCTGTTTCAATTTAGCACCAGCCCTAGACAGCAGTCTAAAGCTCACCAAAATGGACCGATATTACAGGTAATCGAGAGAGGTGGGGGAAAGGAATTCAGCGATCTACCGCTGACAAATAAAAGAGACAAACTCTGAATTCGGTAGAAGTTTACGAATTTTTTAATGGTCTTTCAGGAAACTTTGACTGATTGAAGATTTTTAAGAAACATCTGAAAGAAAGGCACTTTATTTAAAAGAAAAGTGGATATATATCTTTGTATATATTATCATTATATTATATAATACCTGCAATGTACAATTTAGATTATTAATATTATTTTTTTTTTTGTTTTGTAAAAGGGATAAATTACACCTCCTATGCTGCATTCTTAAAGGACTTTGTATGTGGTGTTACGTCATGTCATGTCAGGTCATGTCATGTCAGGTCATGTCTATTGTTATTAGATTTATTATTGTACAGTATTTATTATTGTCCAGGATCCATAAGATGCACTATATATGAAGCTGAGTGAAATCCCCGTATTCTGGGTTGGATGTTTTGTGAAAAAAAGGGAATGTGTTCATGCCACACCATGCCACGCCACACACCACACTACATCAGTTATATGCATTTTTGTTTTTTACCACCTCTGTCCAAAATATAATAAATTTAACATTGAAAGTTAATATGAACATTTGGAGTAATCTGTTTTACTTGGTTTTATCTGTTTTGTTTGGGCTCTTAGATCTGAGTTACAGTATCATCTTATGTTTCAGTGCTGTTAGATTCTGCATTCTCATTAGTCAGAGGGTAATTAACATTCCACAGTATGTGTTCCTACACTCTGGAGTTTCTGGAGATAACTTCTTCTACTTCTCCTCTCGGCTGCTCCCATTAGGTGTCGCCACAGCAGACTTTTTGTTTCCATCTTTCTACCACATCTTCCCTTGTCACTCCAACCACCTGCATGTCCTCACCACATCCATAAACTTCCTCTTGAGCCTTTCTCCTTTCCTCCTGCCTGGCAGCTCCATCTCTAACATTCTCCTCCAGATATACCCCCCTACTTAATTCCTTAATTCAATCTATTCATTAACTTGTCCATGCCTCCATTCGTCCATCCATCCTTCTATTCCACTTTCAGTTCAAATATGGTGCTGATGGAGAGGTCAGTAGTTATCTCTTTCACTACCCAAGTATTTATCCATCAATCCATCCATCCGTCCATCCATCCACCTCACTGTAGTAATGTAATAAATAAATGATATGACATGCTATGTTATTTGTCTTATTAGCTTCAAGAGAGAAATAAAAGTGGCTGGTGATGGAATGACTATTTACAGGTGGTATAGAGGGCTTTTACTACCCAAGTGTTTATCCATTTATGCATCTATCCATCTATCCATTCATGGTAATATAATGAATTGGATGACATGAAAAGATGCATTATTTGTTTGCTTTTTAGAGAAAAAAAGAGAGATCCAGTCCAATCGTCCAGTGCATCTATTTTGTCCTTTCATTTATTCAGTTTATCATTTATCATCTATCTATCATTCATCAAGCCATCCATTTTCAGTCAAACATACTTTAATTCCCCATTCAATTCATCACTCTATTCAGTACAAACATTTATCTATCACCCAAGTATAAAACCCAAGTATTTATCTAGCCATCCACTCATCTCAAATTCAAATTTTATGCTTATACAACCGCCCGTGACCTTAAAAATAAAAGCTTATTAATAGGAAATAAATATGAATAAAAAAGAAATACAATAAAAAATGAATTTAGCCAGGATAAATAAAAATAAAAATATTCTGTACAATATAGAAAAATATAGAAAATATAGAAATGTTTGTGTAAATAAAAAAATGACTGGAGGGTGTGCAAATATGCATGAAAATGTCTTATTAAAGTGACCTGTGTGTAATGATCCACGAAATAAAATGATAAATATGTAAGTAACATGCTATATCTGTCTTATTAGCTTCAAGAGAGAAATAAAAGTGCCTGGTGATGGAATGACTATTTATAGGTGGTGGAATATAATTGATAAGCAAATAAGTTGTTTTGTAAAATGTTTCTACATTCTTTTAATAAGAAAAATGCTGAAAACTTCAGGGTGGTAACAGTAACTCCACGTCATCATATTGATCATCATCACTCATTATTTTTCTTTAACAGCTCTCCACCAAGTGTTTAATTACATACTTTCGTGTTCCCCATTGCATTACCTACGTGTCAGTCTTTCTGGACTATTGAATACTAGATAAAGATTTACTGAAACTATTGAAGCCTTAAGGACATTTACTGCCTCATAAATATCCAAAGCGATCTCTGTTAACTGTCACAAACAAATCAGCAGAAAAAAAAGCTCAGTATAAACCCAATACATGTAGTGACCACGGCCAGCACCGTGCTCGGTTTGGAGCTAAAACTGAGTTCCTGCAGAGACAAAAAGAAAGCGAGAGTCGCTTCTTACAGCTTATCAGAGAATAACTATCGAGTGATGTAACCGCCATCTGGCGCACTAATGATCTAATTGCCTCCACATTATGCGCTGCCTAAATGCCTGAGACATAACGCATCCGGCTTCCAGTCTACGTCAGGTGTCACTGGTGGAGTCTGTCTGACTATCTGTCTACAGCAGCCTTTATACTTAACAGCTTTCACAACAGAAATTATTATATAAAATTTGCTCAATAATTACAGTAGAATTGCCACTTAAACAAAAAGATAAACTAACAACCTGGTATTCTTGGTACATATAACTACAAGAACATGTTCTTGTTGAAAAGTATGTGGCAAATTAACTGAGACATTAAGTAATATTTTAAGTAAATGCAAAAAATGTCCTTCTTCAAAAAGAATCTACAGAAACTTGCCATCCAATACTTTAAGAAAAAAAAAAAGAAATTGGAACATAAAAGTTACAGATGGATGTTGACCTGCATAAATCCATCAGTCTGTCCATCCATCCATCCTTCCCACTGTTACGTAACTTGTGTACCTGCTGACAAAAGTATAAATCAGAATCTCAGAATCTTTTCTCCCATCTATTCCCTCATCTATCTACCCCTTTATCAATCCACACATTCTTCAAACTATCTGACCAAATAATTCATCTATTCACTCCCTATATCCAACCAACTATTTATCCAAACATGAAGCCAAACTATTCATCCAATCTGTTTGTCCTTTCCATCTATCATTTATCATCTATTTTTAAATCCATCCATCCATATATTTAGCTATCCATAACTATCTATTCATTTATCCATCCAACCCTCCATCAATCTTCCATCCATCATTCTATCCATTTCTCTATCCAGTCCAATCATCCATTCATATATTCATCAAGCCATAAGTCCAGTCCATCAATCCATCCATATAACTATTCAGTCTTTTAATTGATCCATCCGTCCATCCATCCATC
This sequence comes from Clarias gariepinus, assembly GCF_024256425.1. Lineage (NCBI taxonomy): Eukaryota > Metazoa > Chordata > Actinopteri > Siluriformes > Clariidae > Clarias > Clarias gariepinus. The sequence continues at coordinate 29,103,086 of NC_071112.1, forward strand.
CATCCATCCATCCATCCATGCATTTATCTATCAATCCATAAATCCAGTCCATCAATCCATCCCCTTATCTATTCAGTCATTTTATTTATCTATCTATCCATTAATCCATCTACACATCCATCAATTTATCCATTGGTTAAGCCATCCCTCCATCCAGCCATTTCTTTCATTCATTTATCCATTGATCTAACCATCCACCACTCAATCCATTAATTTATTTATTGAGCCATTTCATTCATTCTTGCGTCTGATACAATTTGATTCGTGGTGATGGAAAATCAGTTCATTCACTGCTCAGGTAATTATCCATCCATCCCTCCTTTCATTCATCCATCTATCCCACTAAGGTAGATCAGACAAATGTAAAAAATATATATTTAAAGTTACATAGCATCCAGTCATCTTAACTATTACAGCTATCTACATCTGTCTACATCTGTCTATGGTGCCCTCAGGATCCATTCAGGATCACCACACATTTCCTCCTCTTGAGGCAGATTTGTCCAGCAGACGCAAGCTGAGACAGTGCTCCCGTTTTACATGACCTCTGTGGCAGCTTCACTTCTGTTCTTCCTCCATAAAAGCTGTGATTTAACTTCAAAAAACAGCAGAGAGAATCCTGTGGTCACTACGAGGTCAACCCGAGGGCTTCCGAGGCCTGGCTGGTGTTTTTGTTTGTTAAGATTGCAGTTAGTGAGCCTGAATGTAAAAAATACGACCAGATGCAAATCATAAAACATTTGTCTAAACATTTATACCTATAAATATTGCAACTAAAGTAATCACCATGTACAAATATGTTGTACACGCTACCGGCTGTGAAGCGTAAAGGCTGTGTGCTAGAACTTTTCACAAAGATTAAAGAAAATGCACATTCAAAGCACATTTTAGATATAATTTACAAGTGCTACATGCCGCGCGCTCTAGTCAAAATAACTTAAATTTTATTGAACGCATAATATTTCTCATTCAAACAGTAACAACAAAGCTGTGTTTATGCGCTCTTTGAAGAGAACTGTCTGAACTGTCTCCGTCTCCTGCTGTGCCGTTGCTTTTCTTCCAGTGGCAATAACAAGGGGAGCAAAATGAAGAATATTTATTGTAGGTCAGGGCATTATGGCTCCCATGCTACAGCTATGCTTGGTGGGACCCAGACAAAGCTAACTCCACCTGTATCTGGCCCTGTTTGCAGTGAAAACACCCCCTCCCTACCTCCTGGAGAGGCTGGGGACGCCTGCCCTTTGTCTCCGGCGAGTGGAGGAAACAAAAATAAATGAATGGGGAAGCGGTTACAGGACATTGGTCAAATATAAAGGACGCTTTCCGGAGAGTGACCGCCACATTCATTATGTATAGGCCTGCTTGGTTTATGTACATGCCCGTTGCACTTTCTCATGTCTCACGAATTGACATAACGGTTAGAACACTTCTGACTAATAGAGCATGGAAACGATTGTTTTCGCATTAAAATTTTGAACAAAACCCAGTTTTTAATAGATATTTGAAAAAAAGAAGATTTTTAAACAGGTTGTTAAACCACATTAGCGCCAAAACTTTGCTTGTTTTGTATTGATATGATGCTATGGGGCTAAAATTACAGATTTAGGCACGTCCACCTCAGTCAGCTCAATGGAATGTTCTGTATCTCAGTATCTAAAGTAACTTGATTTTGCGGTTTCTGACTCACTATTATCTATAAATAGATAAAGGAGTACAAGGTGTGGCCCAAAGGTTGATGGTAGAGTTTGATGCTAATACTAGTATGTTACTGCTTTGTTAGTTCATGCAGGCAATTACCTGGTCTATTTAAGTGATATATACAGCATGAAAAATGCTGAATGTGTAGATATATATGTAGATCTGCCATGTAGGTAGATTTATCTATCAATCCATAAATCCAGTCCATCAATCCATCCCCTTATCTATTCAGTCATTTTATTTATCTATATATCCATTAATCCATCTACACATCCATTAATTTATTCATTGGTTAAGCCATCCCTCCATCCAATCATTTCTTTCATTCATTTATCCATTGATCTAACCATCCACCACTCAATCCATTAATTCATTTATTGAGCCATTTCATTCATTCTTGCGTCTAATACAATTTGATTCGTGGTGATGGAAAAGTCAGTTCATTCACTGCTCAGGTAACTATCTAGATATATATGTAGATCTGCCATGTAGATTTTGGGTCTTGCTTGTGCCATCTGAGTGGGTTTGACCCCTTGGGTGTGGTTCCGCAAGGTTGCGGGACATTAGTGGCAGCTCCTTTGGGTTCTCTGGGTTGTGGGGTTGGGCCTCTGTAGGTGGGACTTGTTTGTCTGGTAAACCCTGTGCATGCTTGATAGGATTAGGATTTGGTCAGTTTGGAAGCTAGTACAGTAACCTTGAGCTCTTTGTCTGCTGGCCCTAAGCAGGGCAGGCTGTGGTGCACTGGGCGTTTTGGTGCCTTCCTATCATGGCCAGCATTGACTTTTTTTTTTGGGTGGTTTTTGTCCTGCATTGGCTTTTCTGTGGGATCAGACCAAACAGGTTTGCCTTTGTGACACGTCACCTCATGGGCACAAGTGAGCCTTGGGTGCCTATGATCATGTTACCAGTTTACTGGCATATGAATGAAAATCATCATTCAATTCACCTGGCAGTGGTATTAATGTTACAGTATGTATGATTGGTGTACAATATATATTGTTGCTTCTGTACCAAACTAAAGACGCAAGCTTTTACATTCCTGGCTCATTGACTTCATTTCTGGTTATCTCTTTGGCTTTTGTGCTTCTCTCAAATGTTTTTTTTTCAGATATCATAAAGATAATATAAGGTCATCAGGTTTTTTTCTTTAAACATTCAGGTTTCTAATTGTGTTTGTTGCCTTTTCAAGATACAAGTTGAGCAGAAGTGAGCAGGCCCTCGGTCAGTGGGAGAACGGCGCTCAAGAAGGACTTGTTTTACGATCACTCTCAAGGCTGTAAAAGAGCGAGAGTGGGAGATGCAAAACAGGCCTAAGAAAAGTGAGTCCAGATGGGGGCTGGGGAACGTGCCGTGATGAGTCAAGATCAAAGCGGTTGGTTCGAGCTTGCTGTGGCTTCCTTGGCCAAAACCTTTGCCTTTCTTAACACAATGCATCTTCACAACACCAGGGTTTAGCAAACAACCCGCTCTCTGAGCTGCCCTTATAACTCTCTCCCATTGAATCATACTGTATCCATTAGGAACGATTCTGTTCTGTTAACGTGACACCTTGACACCAGTCTATTGCAGTCGCTGTTTAGTTACACCCGAGAACATTGTGCGGTCTACCACTTTAACACTTGTCTGTTCTTGTATTTGTGTGTGTACGCCTGGCACTAAATGACCACCAACTGTTAATCAAAGCTCACTCGGGCACACCAGAGAGGTTCGCTGGGTGTGAAGAAATCTAGCCATTAGCACATTTCTGTTTGTTTGCACTCTAAGCACTTCCCAGAACTGATATAATTTATTCCTTGCTCTGCTGGACAGCTTCCAGAAGCAGAAGAAAGCCAGCTACAACTGGCAACCTGCTCATGGAGGCTGTTCTCCTTACCAGAATTACTTCCCCTGTAAATTAATTTAAGATTAAGATTTGATATAAATACAGCATTCTGAGTACTATCACTATGTAAGGTGAGGTGTAGAGTGCAGTGAAAACACTGAAGCATGATGTCAGTGAAAACATTGCACTCTTTTCTCCCCTGAAGCTGTCTTTTATTGAAACGAGCTGGAGCGCGTTTCTGAGTCAGACAAAGGCCAAACTATCCAGATCTACTCAATTACTAAAAAAAAAAAAAAAAAAAAAAAAAAAAATCATGGATGCAGACAAATTAAAGGAAAAGCCAAGATAGCTGTTGGGCCTCCACAAGCTGCTAGAGAAGCTATAAGTAATTAATCAAAGATGGGACGGGGAAAGGAAGCATATTTTACTGTTACTATTGTGCTGTAGTGCTTTATTCTTCTTATACAACAGCAATGTGCCTTTGATAATCATATTTCCTTTATGTAAAAACAATTTTGATAACTTGTATGTTATAGCAGCTATAAACAGTTGTTCCGTCAACACTCATGTTTTTTCTCCCTTTCCTTATTAATGTTTTTGCATGTTTAATAATGCAGTTACTATTAGGCCTAGGCTGATCCATTACAGTAGACTCTATATAGTATTAAAACAATTACATTAATATACAGTATATAAAACTATAAGTCGCCACACTTGCTAGATCTAGTTTCGGAGCTGCTGTCATGTAACATGATCCAACGCCTTCTGACTGCACTGTGCTTTAATGGTTTAATTGATTAACTAGAAGAACATTAGTGTTTAAATATTTATTGCACGGAGGCTGACTGGGTGAGGAACCTCTTTAAATATATATCATAATAAAACCTAAACATTAGGGGAAAGGCAAATCCCCGAGAACACTTGCAGATAATTGCTGGTGACATCACTGACCTGTGTGTTATTGCTCTCTCAAGAGTTCATGCAACACACAATCTCGAAGTAACACGTAACCTCGAATCCTCAACGGGCCCAAGCTCAAATCAGCCGCAGCTGGGTGAGGGTCATATTTAGTGGAACGGATTTCAGAGCCGTGATGTGGCTCTCTTTCACCACACGTTTGGTTATTATCACTCATTCGTATAGTACAGTATACTCGTAACACTTTAGTGTTATTAGCTTTATACTGACTCTTATCTGAGAAGAAATGGACACTTATGGAAACACTTACATAAGTTTTCCAGTTGTAAAAACTACCGGAGAGTTGTAAAAGAGTCTACCGGTCATCAAACAAACAAATAAACAAATAAATAAATAAATGTATAAATATTTATTAGAGTTGTAATGTAGCTACATGATTATATATTATAAATATAATGATATACATTATTTTATATTTAATGCTTTATAACTATTTTAAAATGATGGTTAATCAGTCTTGCATAGTTTTTTCCCCTATGCTGGATATCAAAGTAGGATTTTATTTGCATTAAAATCAGTTGAAGGTGGCGTCGTTGTGTTGTTGTCTCACTGCAAGAATGATGTCTCTTCCTATTTATGATGTCACTCTATTTTAAAAAGAGCAATTCTTCATTTGAAGACACAGTACAAAGATATCAACTTTTATCCCCTTTAGGATTGAAAAAAAAAGTTGAAATCAATAAATTTCAAAAGCAGTTCATCTAAATGAATACTTTTGTATTTAATTCATTATATCTTCGAAATTTACTTAAAGTAATACATTACTTTTCAATACATTATTTCATACATAATGCAAAAATGTTCTAATCATTATTATTATGCAAAACAAAAACATATTTTGAACTTACTCCACACTTGCTATGAGAAAATCTTTTTTAAACTAATTTTTAAAAATGAATGAAAACATTTTAAGAAAAAAACGACTGAGCTGCTTTGGTGATGTCAGAGAAGAAAAAGAATGAAAACATAAGGAGAACGTATAAAAGATGTATAAAAGAAAAAAAATAGTATTTTTTTTATTTCTTCGTAAAATAAATTAAAAAGATCATTTACATAATTTACACTAAATCTCAGTGTCAGTGTGGGTCTAAAACAAGTGTGAGCACAAATTTTGCCATTTTTAATGATAATGCTTGAAAAGTTGAAAAATGACTGGGAAATACTGTACATTGGTCACTCGGTTTTCACAGTAAAGCATTAAAAAGTTTTTTTCTACATATTTTTTCAAAAGGAGAAATATAGCAATAAAATATTTCTACAAAATAAAAAAAAATCTTTAAAAAGTTAAAATAACAAACTGCTCTGCCTATATAAAGGACACCACATTATAGGAAATACCTGTAACAACATTTAAACGAAACGCAGTGCCATAATAAATTAAACTATAAAATGCATCCTGACTTGAGAGTCCATGTAATTCTCGTGAAGTTTAATACGTTTTAAAAGTTCAGCCTTTAGGTACACTGACGCCTATTTCCCTGAGGGTGTGAAATTATATATGTATGTATATCACTTATAAAGACTGTGCTGGCTTTGTTGAATGAGGATGCTGGAGAGAGACACAGACACACTGCTCTTTTACTAAAGAACTTGGCAGGCTGCTCCTTGAGTCTTTTTTTTTTTGCTCTTCTGCAAGACACACACAGGAAATCTGGGATTTCTTTCGGTTCGAGAAAGTAAACGTGTTTTTAACCACCGCGAGCTGGCAGAGGGCCTCGGCCGCCGATGTCAATGCACACAGCTCGCCTTTCACACCGCTTCAGCTCCGTGTCGTTATAACTAAGCCAGAGAGCCACTGTGGGTCGGAATTGAATCCCTTGGTGTCTAGAAGTTTACGTTCGTTCACCATCGGAGGTTTGATGATTGGGCTTGAGTCGAGCTACATTTGAGTTACATACCAAGGTAAAATATTGTTTAAAGGCCGCAAAATCCAGCATTCTTTCTGCAGTCACCACTAAAACTACCACCGCATTAGTGTCAATTTCTACGAAAGCTTTTTCTGACTTTTTTTTTTGTTGTTGTAGCTAAATCTAAAGATGGTGAGCTTTTTGGATCTGTCTTGCATCAGAGAACAAGGTTTTCTTCATCAGAATCTTGGAACCAAAGAGTCAGCAGCTGATTTGCTCACTACGTTTCCTGTGTAGGTGACTCTTCATCTTTTCCATCTCCATCATTCCTGTCTAAATCTGTCATCATTAGCAGGTCCAGACAAAGCCGTCTAGTCATTTACTTCAAACAGATGTCTAACGGCTCATCCATCCTCCCGCCTCAGACCCCACTGACTAGCACTAACTCTGAGTGATTAAGGCTTGGATTTTGATATTAAACGTAGGGACAGGAATTATTTAAAAAAAAACATTTATTTATTGTCAATCAAGAAAATACCATGAATCTTATTAAAACATATATGATCAATATAAAATGCAACAATAATCCACATTTGATGTGAATACATTTTTAACATAGACATTTAGACATAGACATGTTTCGTAAGCGATGGAAATCAACAGATCTTGAACAGGTTTTGAATATTTCATGAGTGAAATGAGTAAAAACACTTTCCCCTGAAAAGACTTGCTTACACTTTTAGATAGATAGATAGATAGATAGATAGATAGATAGATAGATAGATAGATAGATAGATAGAATGGGAATGACTATGGACCAGCCAATATAATATTATCCCGATGCCTAGATGCTGACAACTATTGTATTTATCTATTTAATCTATTATCTATTAATCTATTTATCTATTTAACTATTTATCTGTTTATTTATCTATTTATTAGACTTTGGCGGCACGGTGGTGTAGTGGTTAGCACTGTTGCCTTGCACCTCCAGGTTCCAGGCTCGATTCCGTTTCTGTGTGCATGGAGTTTGCATGTTCACCCCGTGCTTGGTGGGTTTCCTCTGGGTACTCCGGTTTCCTCCGACAGTCCAAAAATATGTAGGTTAGGCTAACTGGCGTTCCCAAATTGCCTGTAGTGTGTGAATGAGTACAGTATGTGTATGTGCCCTGCGATGGATCGGTGCCCTAAGCCTCCTGGGAAAGCGGTATAGAAGATGAGTGAGTGAGTAAGTTACTAGATTTTGTTACAATTCAAAACAAACCATTCTAAATCATTTGCTGCCTGGCAATGTGGGAATAAAAGTGCGCCACCTGTAGGATTACAAAGGAATGGCAACATGTTACCACCTCAATGCACCTATATACATTTTAAAATAACTTTAAGGAATTGTATTATTTTTTCTCCCACCTCTAAAAGATAGATAGATAGATAGATAGATAGGTCAAATTATCTCCATCCTTAAAAAAATTACAGCAATTATATAACATTATTTTTTTATATAAAAAATGATTATGAAAGATTTTAATAAAATATATAAAATATTATTTTAATTAACTTAAATAAATTACATCTATTTCACTGTTTATTTTCTAAACTTTATTTAAATACAATTTATGGAGTCATTATGGATCCAATTCAAGAACTTTCCACAGACTCAACATTAATTAGGCTTTTGGCTTAACAAAGCAATAACCAATAATAAATCAATTAGAATTCGACTGGTTTAAATGTGCTATCAGGGATACGCCCATCTGTATATCCATACTGTACTGTATATCAGATTTCTTGCCATTATTAAATATCTTAAAGAAGATTATTTTTTCATTGGTTTAGCATACAGAACATGAGACAAGGTTTTCCATGATTATAAGTTACGAAAAATTTCAATTATTTATTCAACTCTCTAACATGAACATGATCAGCTTATGAAATATTTGGAATATTTCAGTAAGTCACATGTTCAACAGTTTACAACTTCTTGATTTCCTAAAGATCACGGAAAGAAGAAATCTAAGTTCTGTTCTGTTTAGATAATGGACAGTAAGTAAGTAAATAAGTTATTAATTAAAATAATCATAATTAATAAATGATACTGTTATAAAACAAAAGTCCTTAATAGCTACGGTATTTTAAGCGGAATGCAATTTAATCACAATTTCTTCTGTACTTTGAATGAGCCATCTTCTAAAAATGTTCTCCTCAGTCAAGAGGAAGTCGTGCCTCAGATCATGGTATAAAGCGTAATCGTTTCTTTGTGCTACCGTTGACCACCCAGAAAAGTTTGCACAAGACCTGCCAAAACACGCCAGCTCGTTGGAATGGCTAAAACCTGAAGGGTCAGCCTATTGTCTGGTTTGTCGCCAGTGAAATCCAGCACTCAGGGGATGTTTATCGTTGACCCGTCACACTCTCTGCACTACGGCGCTGACCTTGATGATTCCCATTCTTCTGAAGAAGATAACTCAGCTGCTTCTCGAGAGGACGGAGTAGGAGAAGGCTGTAAAAACATAGACCTCCCATTGTTCCGCCAGCCGAGTCGACCCTGTGTCTGCGGACCACGCCGGCTCCGGACCCTTAGCACTGTTTGTTTTCTTAATTGCTGCTTTACGTTTGTGTTTGTCGAGCTTTTACAGCAGGCTTTCCCTCGTTCTGAAGGGATACACATGCCAATCCGATCAGCCAGGAATGTGAGCAAGCATGCAGCGTTTGAGAAAAGCAGGTGGGCTCCTTTAACGTCAAATGACCTCTGTGATAGGAAAAAAAAATCCTGGTTGTGCACTAGACTGCTTCTTCACTAATCTGGAGGGTTCACTGGTTTCATGAGGGTTCACTGGTGTGAGAGATGGGGAGATGAGATGATACTGGGACCTCAAACTGTGAGTAAACAGCTGCAGGTAGGATCGACTTCCAGTTTAAGGACAGATTCTCCTCAAACCAACTAATCCCACTCACTGATCCTGTCACTGTTCTCCTATTTATATAAAGACAAGCTTAAAAAATGGAAACCTCTCATCTTTGTTGATCAGATCCATGCCATTTTTCCTTATGAATGTGAAGATAATGAACGATGCAAAAGGAATTGTTAAACTGTTTTTCCTCCATCAGAGGGTTAACCCATGTGAGGTGGTTTGGAGATGTTCAGAGGAGAGATTGTGAATACTTCGGTAGAAGGATGACGAGGTTGTAACTTCTTTTCCAGGCAGGAGGTCTAGAGGAAGACCGAAGAGGAGATTTATGGATGTAGTGAGAGAGGACATGAAGTTAGTTGGAGTGAGAGAAGAGGATGTAAAGGATAGGGGTATACAGTATATACGCGTACTGTGGTCCGGATGAACCAGTAGGCCGCGTCCTCGCTGAATGTAACAGTGGGTAGCATCATCTACAGCAACAATGTGCATTTGCGATGGGAGGTGGGTGGAATTAAACACAAGTCGTTTCATAGCAAAGTTGTTTTGAAAACGGGTAAGTCAGGCCGAGCTTATAGCTACTGAAACCTCGGATCAGACTGTGATGCGTCTATAGCGACAGTGCACATGACAGGCAGAGGTAAGGGCTGCACGCAGGCGGAGCCGCGGGTACCCTCTAGTGACTTACGGGTAAATGACAGGTTTTGAACTTAAAGCTAGTTTGCACAATCAAAAAAAGTAAAAAAGAAAATAAAAAAAGATGAATGTTTGGCCATTAAATGAAAACCGGCAAATATCATGAAGCTCAAATATACCTGAATACATAAGCGCCAAAAAATGCAAAAATGCAACAGATGAATAAATACACGAATAGCCATTATAATATCGAGAGAAGCCTTTCTACTTTAACGAAGCTTTGCATTTTAGCTAGCTTAGTGTATGGATTTTGTTCTGATCTTGCAACAATCAAACTCATAAACATATGACACCTGCAAATAAATACACAACCTCCACGCTAATATGCAAATAGTTTCTTCCATTTTTGTTTCTTCTTACCTGTAATATCGAAAAGGTGGGAAGTTTAAACATTGTTTCAAACAAATTTATTACGGACAAAGAAAAAAAAAATCATGGACACTGGAGCCTGATCCAGAAATTATTATTATTAAGAAATTAATTTAGCATAATATTGATCATAATATTGATCGCTTTCCTTTTTTTGGATTACATCATCTCAAACCAAAATTGGAGCAAGATGGGTCCCTTTAACCATTTCGCTCCACTTTTAGTTTGAGTTGACTTAATCCAAAAAAGAAAAGGCGATCATCTATAATTTAACATTTCAGTTTGAAAGAGAAGGTGGCACCACATGAACGGTTTTCACATTCACTTCTTTTCCACTTCCAGCATGTAACCGACCCAGTTTTAATACTTTTTTCTTCTGTCCATCAGCTTGAGGATCACAGCCAATAAAGACGTCCAGTAGGTCAGGTGCTTCCCGTCTGTAACTGGAGAATAACACCAAGCTCACTGATCATGATAGATTTCTTTCAGGCTGTACAACCAGCTGACTTTGTGTTGAGTTTATGTTCCCTTTAGGGATTTTACTATAACTTTGTTATTGTGAAATATGGTTGTGTGTGTCTGCATTTTGCATTACATTTACTGAATGCTATATAAATCTTCTCACCAGTTTTTGGATCCCTAAACATGTAATAAACCAGTTCCTGCTGTGAATGAATATCTTACAGGATTTATACACATTTTCTTTTTAGAATTTTAGGATGATACAAGGGGTGTTCAAATCAAACCGGGACTTTTGATTGTACAGAATAAGAGAACATGAGAGTAAAACCTTCCTTTTATTTCTCTATATAATCCCCTACTACACAAATACTACACTAGTGCTGGGATACTATCAAGGTTTGAAAGTTTTCTCAGTATGCCGGAGCCATGATGGGACTCCCTCCTTCACATCTTAAACGCCGGCCTCCCAGGAACTCCTTTAATGCCTCTTCCAAACCTGCGGAAATAGCTCGGAGCGAGGTCAGGCGTTCCACTTGCTGGATGTTAATAGGAACGACTGCAGTGGGCCCCGAGCCACCTCGGCTGAGATAGTCGTTCATGGACATACAGCCTTCTTTAAACCTTTTGCACCATTAAAATGTTTGCCCTGAATGCCCCTTGTAGATTTTGAAGATGAATCATAAACCATGCAGCTGAAACCCTTTGTCGGCTGGATGGATGAGCAGATGGATGAACAGATGGATGGAGGGATGGACAGATGGGTGGATGTATAAAATTTATGTAATGCCTGGATCCAAACAGCTGCTTCAGCTGGCATATTCGACTCTGCCAACTGAGCTTTTAGATGTGATAATTACTGAGGGATATAATGGTATAATTTCAATCTGATAGTTTTATATAGAAGTTATATTATGTCTGGACACTCTTTTATAAGCTTTCTTGCATATCCTTTTATACATTTAAAATATTTTAGTAACAATTACAAATCACTGGAAGCTAATTTCAAAAAGATTTGATTTTTTTTTATACAATTTAAACTGTACATATTTGTGTAGATTTTATGTAAGACTATAATAAATATAATGCATATATTTAAATAAAGCGCTATTTGTTTGTTATAAGTTTGTTAAAAAAGCTATTCATTGTGCATTTGGTAGAAATATGCCCTTCATGCCCTAAATTTTTGAGATGGGTTGGAAAACAACAACAACAGCAACACTGTAGTCAGTATAAAACAGTGGAACAGCACCACCTCCTGGTGATATACTGCCTAACCACCTGTGCTCCTGATTCACCAGTAGGTGGTGCTACAACTTTACTTTTAATTCATCAGATTAACAAGATTGAATTTCAACCTTCACCAAGATACCATTCTGATTCATGGTGCTGTGTCATGCTTACAGGCTGTGTTCTGTGAAAAAAAAATAATGCCTGGATGGTGTGTGTGCCAAGATTTATTTTACATCTTATTTTATTAATGTTTTGTAACTGTTATCTAGAGCATGTTATTTTTTTGTTGCTGTTCCTATGCAATGTGGGCAAATATACTCGGAGTTACAGCTTGTCACGTGACAGTCCGCCTCTCAAAACTAATATGTTTGTTATCAGGTCATATAATTTTTTATTTTATTTTAAAAATAAACGAAAACGTTGAGGCCCCAGCGAGGATCGAACTCGCGACCCCTGGTTTACAAGACCAGTGCTCTAACCACTGAGCTATGGAGCCATGTGTGCAGCGCGAACAGATCTCCATTTAACTGTAACACATTAACGTTAAGTTTTCTAAGCAACTTTTAAAGATTACGTTTAAAACGTTGTATTATTAAGTTATAACGTGCTACGTTAGACTTTTGAATTTTTTGAAGACCTTTTAATCAGGTGTAACCACCCAGGCTGGGATTCGATCACATCATAACGACCAATCGCACTCACCCAAGTCATTGTAAAGTGCTTCGAAAGACTGGTCCTGCCTGGTATCCCTGTACTTTCTGAGAAAACTTAAAATAATATAGCACATCCAATGCATAATGTTGCGCAGCTGTACATTCTTATATCACTATATACAGTATATACCATAACTCCATTACCAAATGCATCTTCTGTTTGTATAATCACATATACATATCACATATACACTTATGCACTTCTGGTTTGTTGCTAACTGATTTCATTGGCTATGTACATGTACTCTACACAATGATAATAAAGTTGAATCTAGTCTAATCTAATCTAATAAAAATGAGACTCTACAGCATGTGTACAACACTGTTTATTATTACGTGTGCGTGTAAAGCAAAAGAAAGTCTCATTAGAGAGGTTAAAGATCCATTTTCTTTCTCTCCCTGGGTTAGCATGCCGTTGTGTGTGCGCACGCGTAATCTGACATCTTGCCCCCCCTCTCGCCTTCACATACACACAAAAGCCCAATCCCAATGCTACCCCTTACCCCTACACTTAGCCCTACCCCTCCGTTTGACGCGTTCACGTGAAGGGGTAGGGGTGTCTCATTTCTCTTTTGGATGGAGGGGTAGGGGTAAGGGGAAGGGCCAGATAGCCCTCCAAACGAAGATTTTTCGGGACCTCACTTCAAACGAAGGGCTAACGAAATTTTCAAGATGGCCGCTCACTCGAGCAAGCAGACCCATAAATTTAACGAATTTTTGCCATTAATAAGGATTTTTATGACAAGTTTTCATTATATGTATATTAATTTTAGTCTTGTGTTTGTGTTTATGGTGATGTTTTGTAAAAAAACGTTTGCAAAAAAACCGCTAAAGTTTGCTAGCGGATAGCGCCAATTGCGCAATATTACAAAAATATATTTTTATGTCATATACACTTTACTGTATGCTACAAACAAATATGAAAGTTCAGTAGCACGGCAGTTTGCCGAGCATTTGATAACGCATTGTTTGTTTTGCTTACGGCCATACTGTATGTGTACATGTAAATGAACAGATACGTATGATGACGTATAACAGTGTTGTAGTGGTGTCCCATTTCTTAGGGGAAATATTTTAACCCTTCCCCTTTCCACTTCGTTTCAAGGGACAAGGGGAAGGGGCGAGGGGTAGGGGAAGGGGAAGGGGTAGAAAATAGAATTGGGATTGGTCTAAACTCTTTCTCTCTGCTCTACATGGGAAAAAGCTCTGTCACAATTCTTTTCAAAAGTAAAGTGCAGGTTAATTTAGTAATTTTTTTTACTTTACAGCAGTGATTCTGTTAGCGTGCGCTCACACGAGACTTATTAACGATGTTCCTTGCTAATTTTTCTGATAAAACATTCTTTCCGTTAGTGTGTGTGTATGTTTGTATGTGTGTGTGTGAAACTGAATTAAGAAAGGGCCAGGGGTAGCTCAGTGGTTAAGGCATTGGACTATGGTTCGGAAGGTCCTAGTTTCAAACCCCACAACCGCCAAGTTGCTACTGTTGGGACCTTGAGCAAGGCCCTTAACCCTCAACTGTTCAGATGTGTAATAAGATAAAAAAATGTAAGTTGCTCTGGATAAGAGCATCTGCTAAATGTAAGAAAGGAGGAAGTGTAACTGTGTAAGGTGAGAAGAGGGGAGGGGCTGATTCCTCCTTTTCTCTTACTTTAGCTTTACACACATACACAAACACACACACACAGCACCTGCACACTTAAACGGAAACACATATGTCTGGATTTATTTTTTTAAAGGTAAAGTGCAGATTCATTTGTTTTATTTTTATTTTATATGTTTTTGGGCTGTGGAACAAATAATTTGAATTTCCATTATTTCTTATGGGGGAATTAAATTTTTTGAAATACGAGTCCGCTTCCGGAACGAATTACGCTCGTAAACCAAGGTTCCACTGTAAAAAGTAACGTCCTCCAACGTACTAAAGAGTAAGAATGAGATACTATGTTGTGGTCATGACTTACTAAGGCAAGGGAAAAGAATACTATGTTGAGGCCATGACTTACCAAGACGTGGGAACTAGATACTATGTTGTGGACTGTATTAAAGTAAATTCCTCATCACAGTTTTAAACAGACTGTGGTTTGGTTACTGCAAATCCACTCCTGTAATCGGAACATTCATACATGCATTCACAACATGCATGAAGCAGCAAGAGTTGACAGAATTGTTAAACTGTCTAAAATTTAATTTAATAATTTACAATTTCAATAATCAATTAGACAAACTGTCAAACAGCTTTGAAACAGCTATCAAAATTTTGTGCATTGTGTTAAATTGTTCGCATGTTATAGAGAGAACTTCACAATTCAAATGTGTTAATTCATATAATCACTTTATTTTTAAAATCTAACACAAAATCCAAGTATTCTCATAAACGTCTTCACTTAATTAAACATGATCCAGCCAAGTTACACATATTCTGACGTTAATCTTTATATCCATTGATGAGGTAGACCTATGTGCTACCTGTTCAGGGTTTACGTCTCCTCCTCCATCCGTATAAACACTAATATTCTATGTTTTTTTTTTAATTGCTGCATATGACGCCTGCGTCCTCGTGATGACCGCAGTTGTGTTCGCCTACACCTGAATGCTGGCATTTCAGAAGGGTTTCCTCTGATCCCTCACACTGCACATCATCCAGAAGTATCCTCAGATGCTTCCCTTCCCCAAACTCTGCGTTTCTGGATGCTTTGAGAGCGTAGCTGAATCCTAGCTGTCGACATACCACCGCGGCGTTTTGGGTGGCCCAGAGATCATCGCAGATGGTCCCCCATTCCCCATGGATATGGATTTCCACTCTGCCACGGTCTTTCCTTCCGTGTTCGTCTCCCATCAGTCTCACAGCACCATTTTCATACTTCTTACCTTTTTTCCGTCTGCCTTTCCGGGAGTGTTTAGGAGTGGCAGCGGCGGTGGTGGTGGTGGTGTCGGGTGTGGTTGTCGGAAATGGTGTGGTCTTATCTACAATGCCGTCCTCTTCCAAAAGCTCTGAGAGTGATGGTCGTTTTGTTGGTGTTTCAACACCAATTAATGCTTGGGAGAGATGGTTTAAAACGGTTAAATAAGGGATTGCAATAAATATTATTAAAAATATTAGTCAAGGTAAGCACTTGCAAGATTTACTTTTTTAAAACAGAACGTAGGAACAGTATTAATAAAGACAAGCCAGAAGACCTACTTTCCTTTGGCTTGAACGTTTTAAGCTTGCTCTTGACTTGCACTGGAACGGGGGTGTAATGACATTTTCCAGGTGGAGCGCGTCTGTAATAAAGCACACAGCGTTCTTTTATCTGTTCACTGACCGACATGACCATGTGTTTTTACTCATCTTGGCTTCAATGCAAAATTTTCAAGAGGATTGAAACGAAAGTGTAGAAGAAAAGATGCTAACAGTCAAAGAAAAAGAAAGCGAGTGAAGAGAAAGAGAGTGTTACAGCTGTGTGGAAGTCGGCCAGTGGACGTGTGCCAGACACAGAGTAAGATTTAGATGACAGCCCTGTGCTGTGCTGCCAAAGCTGGGTTTTTCACTTTTTTTTTTTTTTTTTACATTTTCATAGACAGTCTGTACAAGCCAATTTTTTTATGCCTTTGGCAAGTGAAGATAGAAATTCATTGTGCATTTCACTCAACAGCCCAAATTAAAAGCTTTAAGATTTTTGTAAACATGCTTTAAGCTTCTTTTTGTAGTGATTTGTATAACATAATCGTAAGCAGATGCTAAATTCCGGGAAGAATCTTCATGCTTCGTGCCATTTTGCAAAAAGCAAAATTATGCTGACTCTGCAAATTACATGTACATGCAGTGCAGCGGTGAAAATATCCTTACCGTGACGGATCGACTATTTTGTACACAACCCCAGTGGGTGACGTAGCACTTGGAATTTCAGTAGACAGGAAATAGAGTTCACCTAATGACAGACAGGGATAAGGGTAGCGTTCGTTAAAGCACAGGGTTTTAATATTTATGCATATATAAAGCCAGGTCTATAAATTTTAGAACAAAGATAGGTTTATTAAATCGAATATGAAATGAAACACTCAAAATGTGAGTGATGTCAGGACCTTCAGCTTTAATTTAGGGGGTTTGACAAATGTGTGGCATTATACAATCAGGAATTACAGCCATTTTTATACACACGTGTTTTAGGGGGCTCATAAATAATGGAACAAATGGCTAATTTGCAGTTGCATGCCCAGATGTGGCCTGTTACCTTGTTACACCATGACTAAGAAATCACATAAAAGGTCTGGAGGAGGTTCTGAAAGTTTCATTTGCATTTGATATGTGTTCACTTGAACTCTCAACATGGAATGAAGGGATCCATCTATCACCAAGGTCAACAACAGCAAAAGGCCTGGAAGAGCACAAAAGTCAACTAAAGTGGGTGACCTCACAATCCAGTAATTCTGTCCATGGAAAACAAGAACTCCCCCACATGCACACACATACAATATAACAGACTTTGGGCATTTTATACATTCATGTACAATTATTGTACAGAATTGTAAATATTGGTATCTGGTGCACATGCAATGAGGCTTGTTCCAAAATGTATGGACCAGGCTGTTAATGTACACATATAAACATACACAAATAAATATATAGCATGCGCTTGTACAGCTTTAACATTTTTTATATTGTGTCTATTTTACTGCAATAATTAAACTTATGTGAATATAATTGATTTTATTTTATGGGGTCAACCTAAACATACACATTTTTGACTTTTTATAAAAAAAAATATTTCTTTAACTTACCTTTTTTTTACCCTTATACTGTATATAATGTTTTGATATATTAATATTCTTGTATTTATTGACTTCTCCCAAACAAATAAGCCTTAAAAACACTTAGCCCCCCCCACATAGCAAAATTGTTCATTACTGTATTATTATTCTGTATAAATCACACAAAGTAAAACATTTTCTTTTTTTCCAAACAAATATTTAACTGTAATAAAGTACTGACTGGTAATTTCACAAAAAAATTGGTGTGAACCAATTACCCGCCTAACAATACTGTAACTGATAAAAAAGTGATGCAAATGCACTGCTGCCTATGTCACCATTAACTGTAAATCTATGTAGAGTGACATTTGGAAATGATGCACAGACTGTTTCGTATTCCTACCTGCTTCATCCTCACCAAAAGAAATGACATACGGGTAGTAATTGTTAATGAGGCCTGGAAATGCACAGGTCTGACCCAAGCCCATGCAGATCTCGCTGTAGTCCCATCGGCGTGTGTTACGGTTCTCCTTTAGACTCATCAAGCGTCTGCAGGAAACACATGCGATTCAGGCTTAGGAATTAAGTTTTGAACTGCTCAAGGCTGTACTGGAACAGTGATATAATCTGTGGACAAATTGATGCACTTATGCATGTTTGCTCAAGTACTTAAAGTATGTACATTATTAAGTAGGCAAATGTTTGTACACCTCTTGATTCCTACAGTATGTGAAAAAGCAACATGTAGCCTCAATTATGCAACCACATATCCATGATATAAACAAGATCCGAAAAATAATAATAATTATAGTAGCAAAAAGGAAGTTAACAAACTCACACTCACACACTACAGGAAATTTACAAACACCCATTAGACTGCATGTCTTTGGACTGTGGGAGGAAACCAGAGTATGTGTAGGAAACCCACCAAGCATGGGGAAAACATGCAAACTTCACACACACAGACCCTGGAGGTCATGACACATTCGTGTATAATGTGTAAAGTTTTTTTTGGTAAAACATACCCACTCATAAAGTCTCCGAATATGTACATTCCATTTAAATTGGGGTATTCACAGCCTCGGTAGACGTATCCTCCTGTCACCGATTTCCCCATCTTATGCGGATATGCATAAATCGGAAGCACATCGTCTGAGAAAACAGAAAGGAAATGGCATTGTAATGATTTCTGTAACACAACAGAGCAGAACTGTTTCGGTCCGAACAGCCTTTTCATCGGGGCACCCACCTAAAGAGCTGTTGGCGCAGAGTTTCTTGTCATAACAGGAGAAGCCTTCTTTTGCTCTCCAGCCATAGTTCCTGCCTTTCTCCACCAGATCTACCTCCTCGTATTTATTCTGGCCCACGTCGCCGCAGAAGAGGCGTCCTTTGCCGTCCTTGGTGAGGGGGTCTCCTCTGTCCACAGAGCACCTCCACATGTTCCTCACTCCGTAGGCGTAAACCTCGGGCCGGGCGTCGCGCTCGTGCACAAACGGGTTGTCAGGAGGGATTCTGTACAGCGGCCCCTTCTCGTTATCGTCCACGTCGATGCGGAGGACCTTACCCAGCAGAGCAGATCTAGAAATAGACACCACAGTGACATCAGAGCAGGTCAATTCTTTCTGTATGAATTATCTCATGAGGGTCAATCTTCAGCTCAATTTTAGGCTTAATATTTTACATTTTCTTTGGCTGTTTATTTAAGCCTGTGGTTCTCAAAGTGTGGGGAGCGCCCCACTAGTGGGGAATACAGACATGACAGGTGGGGCGCAATAAACGGGAGGGAATTAGTGGAAAATAATGGGAAAGTACCTATACTAAGTCATGCTTTTCTTTTTTTTGGACAAAAAAGATTGGACACTCGAAACTAAACAATCACACGCAAAGAAATGGATCATTAATACAAGTAAATTAAAATAACATCAGAGAAAAAGTGGAAGCATAGTGCAACAATAACGGTTTAACGTCGGCATGTTAACTGCAGAGGAACAATATATAAGGAAACATTTGGGCAGTACTAGTCTGGCGTTTCTAGTTTCCAGTGTGGCAACAAAGTTGCTTTTTGATCCTTCAGGCGCTTAACAGAAGGTAAGATCAAAGAAACAGAAAGGAAAACATGATGAAGCCTATGTTGCGATTGTATTCATGGTGGAGTGGTGGGACAGAGAAGAGACCCGTGTGTGTTTTGTGTCTTAAACCACTGGCAGCAGACGGCACGAGACCCAACAAAGTAGGAAGACACTTAGAGACAACACACCCCAGTCACGTTAATAAGTCACTCAACTTCTTTAAAATAAATCTCTAGATAAGTGACGAAGTAAGCCTGTTATAACAATTGCACGTGTATTTTATCTGTTTTAAATTTGGTGTTATTTGATCTTTTTGGTTTAGAAATTGATATTTCAATAAATAGTAAACTTGGCCGATTTCGTTATCATTTTGTTGACGAGCGGGGCTTGAAAATTTGCCCACCCCGCTTAAGTGGGGAACGACAGAAAATTTAAGCAGAAGAGCTTTTTATTACTGAACTTTATCCTCATGTTATTATTTTTTTATATTCTGAAATTGTTTACTTTTATTAATTATTTGTAATAGGTTTATACAGTATATACAGAGTCACACAAAAAATGTATCCACACTTCAGTAAAAGAAAAACTTGATCAATATTTTAATTTTGATTTTATTGCTATACATTAGATGATAATACTATGATAATAATATAACATTATTAATAGTAAATTATTAGAATATACATCATACTGAAGTGCGTATAAACTTTTTTGGCTGACTCTGTATACATACAGTACACATCATAATAATTTCCTAATTGTGCATTGTGATTTCCATCACTTTGACAAATCCAGTACATATAAATAAACAGTGACGTAAATAAAATGAGATCACATTGTATGAGGTGTAACCATGGCAACAGCAGTGGTCTGTGTTGGTTAGGAACTAGAAAGTTATTTTTTGTTATAAGTATGCAAAATAGCTAAGCATGAGGTTTTAAACACTGCTAAGTGAGTGCAAGTGAAAAGAATGGATTCAAAAGCAAAAAATAAAACACTTCTGGATGTTTTGTTTGTTTGTATAAAATGAACTTAAACCTTAAAATAGTTTGTTGTTCAGACTTACTTGTTCTGCGCATTCCCAAATTTTCCAAAAGGGTCTCCGGCCATGCCGCCGTCACCAGTGAAGATGTACAAGTAGCCATCATCAGCAAAGAGCAGCTGACCTCCGTTGTGATTTGACGCAGGTTCATCGATCTCTAATATGACTCTAAATAAGCACTGAGTGAGTCAGGGATGTACATTACATATATACAGTATATAACCTCCTCAAAACAATTAATTGGTGTGCAATTAAACACAGCATCACACCCCCATCCCGATTTAAAGGCAAGTTAGGAGAGATTAGTCAGTCAGTTTTTTCCATGATAAACTCTGACACACTTCTGACACAACTGCCCCCCCGCAATGTTCTTGAAGCTCCGTCTCCAAGCGTTTTCCTTTTTTTTGCTGACTTAATAAACATTTGACAAGGCCACAGCTCAGTCCAATATTTTTTATTTTTTAATCATGTCCCACATAGTGTAACTTCCAGTGCTATTTGGAGAAGTAAAAAAATTAAGAACGTTGACTGCTATATCTTTAATGCTTAGATATTTTACCAATCTAATCCATGTTCTGATGAGTTCTGGTCACGAATACTGAAGAGAAGAAGTTCCATGCACTTGATGATAATAATAATAAGAAAACTGCATGTAGTCTGATTTGAGTGGTCGAACTGGTTTGGCTTTAAACTTAACAGGGGAAAAAATCTTATTTCATGTGGCTTTTTGGCTTTCAGTGCACAGAAAATTCCTTCCCAATGAAACCAGATATCTCTTTTACTCTGAGGTTTTAGTAAAAGATCTTACCTTTCAGAAGTATGATCAACAACGTTCATATCTGTGGCAGAGATCCGAAACTCGCTGATTCGGATCCTCTCGTCGAAGCCCACCTCTATGGAGTAGTAGACGTACAGCTTTCCATTGTACTTAAACCTGGGATGGAAAGTGAGACCCAGGAATCCCCGTTCATCTCCTTCCCACGGAGACGTCAACACAGCCTTTGTGAGGTTCAGAAACGGCTTCTCCAACTTCGACTTGTCCGGGAGATACACCCACACCAGGCCGACTTGCTCGGCGATAAAGAACCTGTGGGTGCCGTCGTTGGCGTGCACCATAGCCAAAGGGTTCTGAAGTCCGTTAGCAAATTCCTCTAAGCACAGTTGGAGGCAACCTTCTGTATCTGCGGTAACTCGTCCCAGGTTTTTGTTTAAAGCCTCGTTGCTCAGGACGTGAGGGAAGCAGTAGTCTGGATCATCAAGCTCCAGATACCGACAGAGTCTGGTGGGGTTGTGTTCTAGTTGTGACAGACGTGGGTCTTCTGATAGCAGAGGGATAGCGGATCTGCATTTAGAGTAGAAGATGGAGCAGTAATCTGGACAGAGTCCTGGAATGGATCTCAGGGGTGTGTTGGGATCTTCGGCATCAAAAAGATGAGCGGCGTACGGTGAACATTCCTAAAGCAGGAAAACAGGAAGAGTGAGCAGGGAGCTCAGGGAATTGGACAATTGCCAATACATTTGTTCTGCACGTACACAAATGATGTGCTACTCCTTAAAGCTAATGACTGTTTGATCACAGCAGTGGAAGAGATAACCCTGATAAGATCTGGATTCTAAAATAGACAAATCAGGCCAAGAATCATATACAAGTGCAAACTCAGCATGTAGCAGCAGACATGCCGGGGCAATTATTTTGTTTTTCTGCTTAACCAGAGATAAGATAATCCCATATAAATCATTGGAAATGTTCATTGTTTAGGTTTTAGGTAAAGTGACAGCTTGTCCTATGAAAGACAAAATAAATGAGTGGAACACATTATGGCAGATGGAATAACATGGGATTTCTTAGCAAATGAAATAGTTTCCCCCTTTACTCATCTTCTATTTATTTAAGACACTGACATAAGATTCACAGCTGGAAATAAGTTCTTGTAAAATGTGCTTTAGAGACCATCAGAAATCAGTGAGGTTTAGACAGTAGGGTCTAGATTTTCGCAGAGTGCATGCAATGTTTTTTCATGGGTTCTTTGGGTTATAAACAGTTCTAGACTTCTGCATATGATCTACAAGAAAACCTTCTGGTTTTAGGGGCTAAAAACAGCCAAGGGTTCTCATGAGGCGCAAAATGAAGAACCCAGTTCAAAACAGATTTGTAGACTTTGATCCCCGGTGAACAAATCAGTGGTGACTGTGGTGAGGAAAAACCTCATCTGGTTTCCTGAGAAGAAACAGAACCGAAATGGCATCCATCCTTTTCGAATGGTGCCAGAAAGCAGGATCATAGGCCAGTTACAAATGAAGACAAGTGTGTTAAGAGGATGTTCAGTACAAGCAGAGTGTAAATCCAGGGTGAAAAACAGGACAATGTGTTTACACCCGCAGTCCAGGTGTTAGGCAGAGAACGTTTCTTAACAAACTTTATGACTGACTAGTCACTTTAATGAAAATCTACAATTAGGCTTAATTACTGATAACATGTATTATAATAATAGTTTAATAGTGTCATTTAATTTTTTTAAGTGTAATAAAAATAATAATAATAAAAGAAGAAGAAGACATCCATCTTCTATATTGCTAATCTATGTGTAGAGTTGCAGTAGGACCTGGAGACTGTCACAAGGAAATAAGGACACAAGGCAGGGTACATCCTGGATGGGATGCCAACCCATCATGGGGCTCAAACACACACAATGTGGGCAATCTGGAAACACCAATCATCCCACATGGTATTGTCGTTGAACGGTTGGAGAAAACCAGGTGAAGTGAGATTTGAACCCACAACCCTGGAAGTGTGAGGCAACAGTGGCAAGGGGTGAGCCACCAACAACAACAACAACAATAATAATAATAATAATAATAATAAGCCATTCATCTTCTATATCGCTTATACATGTGGAGGGTCTCAGTGGGACTTGGGGCGTATCTCAAGGAACTTAGGACACAAAGCAAGATGGGGTCCAATCCATTGTAGGGCACAAGCACACTCAAACACACTTTGTAATGTGGGGGGAAACCAGATTACCTGGAGGAAACCCACAAAGCATGGGGATAACATGCAAAATACACAATAACACACATACTGGGAGGTGAGATTTGAACCCACAACCCTGAGGGGAGCGAGGCGACAGTGGTAAGGGGTGAACCACTAATAATAATAATAATAATACTGCTATGGATAATAACAATGTATGTTATTACTTTAAACCTTTAGCTATAAAAGCAGTACTAACATCATATCTGTGTGTGTGTGTGTGTGTGTGTGTGTGTGTTTTGTCCACCAACCTGGCACAGGAGGTCTTGCACGTACCCGGCGCAGTTCGCATAGCCGTAATAGTCGAAGTTGTCCATGATGCGGTAGAACTTCTTCATGAGCTCCTGGTCTCTGGCGAAGTCGCAGCAGCCGAAGTGCTTGTACATGGCGCAGAACTGCAGCTCCTGCAGCGGCTGAAACGGCGGCTTGAAGTCCAGACATTGCGGGTGAGGGCGCACAGGTGCGAAACACAACAAACCCGCCAAAAACATCAAAGCCAGACGGCGCATCGTGTTTCCTTTAATTAGAGCCAAAACTTCACGCGCACACACACACACACACACAGAGACGCGCGCGCGCACACTTGCGTGCAGCAGTTATGCAAGAGGCTCCGCTGCGCTTTCGGTCCTCACTGCACTTTGGACCGGGTGAAGCGCAGAGCCGCACACACAAGAGTGTGTAATGTAAATGATCTGGCCTGTTGTCCCCGGGCTGTTTTTACACTTCCACCATTCGGGGGGGGGGAATGAACACACTTCCTGTAACGGGTATTCGCTTTCTTCTGCACGGTTTGCGCAGAGCTCGAGGTCCGTACAGTGTGGCCAAGTCTGCTCAAAGACATGTAACTTAGATCAAAATGAAATGAAGAGTTTCCACACGCTTAAAATAGAATAGATTTTATGTATCATAGGAAGAAAAAAAACATCACAGACCTTAAAGTACTATAAGATAAAATAGCTCTGATTGGTATGGGAAAAAAGTAACTAATACATTAGGAGACAATTAGAATAAAATTGATTGGACTAGGATTGGTACTGGCTAGCACTGTTGCCTTGCCCCTCCAGGGTTTGGGTTCGATTCTGTGTGCATGGAGTTTGCATGTTCTCCCCATACTTGGTGGGTTTCCTTTAGTTTCCTCTCACAGTCCAAAGACATGCAATTTAGCCTAATTGGCATCCATAGTTTGTGTGTAAGTGTGTGTATGTATGTGTGCCCTGCGATGGATTGGGGTGTACCCAGCCTCGTGCCCTACAGTAAGTTAACTCGGATAGGCTCCAGGCCCCCTCGCGACCCGGTACACAAGGTAAAGTGGTATAGATGATAAGTGAGTGAGTGAGGATAGAGTACACTAGAATAGCCTAGGGTTTTATTACAATAAGGAATATACAGGTAGAAAGATTTTTTAAAAAGAGATTAAAGTTGAGTAGACTCAGAAGAGAGTATGGAAGGTATAACAGAGGAGAGTGTAATAGATTTGAGAAAAGAATAGACTAGAATAGACTAGCAGAAAGTAGAATAAAGGAGAGTTAAAAGAAAGTTTTAAGTAGAATGGCAGAGTGGAATAGAATAGAGTTTATTCGAATTATAATTTGTAGAAATACAGTACTGTGCAAACATCGTAGGCACCATATTATATGCTGTACCAATTTTTGTTTTTTATATCTTTATCATGTCTGCATAATTATGTACAAAATCATTTACAGTTTTCTTATATAACTTAAAAATAAAGAAATAAATAAATAAATAGATAACATTACAGGAGAATATATGCATGGCTGCAAGTTACCAGAAGAACTCATATTCTCCAGCAAGCTCGGTAAAACCTAACAGCTGTTTTTTTATAAAACTGCAAATCCCATCAGTGTACATTAGGTTTTTTGTTTACATCTGAAAACTGGTCTGTCTTGTACTATATTTTTTTCTTTAAAGCCATACACATATTCTTTTGTAATGTTATTAATTTATTAATTTTTAAGTTATATATGGAAATACTAAACGATTTTGTACATAATTATGCAGACATGATGAACATAAATAACAAAATTGGTACAGCATATAATATGGTGCCAAAGAATTTAGCTCAGTACTGTATATGTTGGTTATTCCACAATAATCTAATTATTTCCATATTTACAAAATTATATAATTTATTTAAAGAAATGGAGCAGTCGTATTGAGGAGACTGGAAACAGACAAAAATGATCCATTTAGCTTTTATTATGTTAGAAATATTACTTAGGTCACAACAGTTACAAATGCATACATGCACATTTTCTAAATACTTGTATTGTGTACATCATCATTGCTTCCGTTTCTGTCTGACATGCCCTGAAAATGCTTTCCCAAAAGACACTGAAATTAATCCCATGTAAGCCCCTGACTTTGCAGATCTACGATTATAGATGTGCTGGTTAGGGTTTAAAAAGTTAGTAACGAGCAAGCTCTGAAATTCAGATGCATCTGGTGAAAGGAAAAATCCGATAATGGAAAATAGACATTATAAAACAGAAATATCATGCTAGACTCATTTTTTATTATTGTCCCCATAAATAATTTGTCTATGATCACATTCCCTCTTTAGGGAAATTATCTCGTATATAGCACACCTGCAACAAAAATAAAACGTCCCCATGCTTTTGCTTTAGTGTGTAATTTCATCGGTATGTTGCAGATTTGTACTGAAGAGCTGTTGCTATAATCATAATGACTCTGCTCATAATAAACATCATCCAATTCTTTTTAATTACTTATTTCATTTATTTATTTAGACATTTTTAGAGGAATTTCAGGAAGTTCATACCATTTTCTGTTACCTAGCTTAATATCTAAACACAGATTAAAGATACTCTACTCACAGTAACCCAACAACATCCTGACTAACCTGATGATGAACTTATCATAAAATAAGTTATGGACTTATGATAAAATAGTTCATTCGCTTATATTGATTGAATATGTCTGAATATTTGATTTCAGTTCCTAATTCCTGATTCCTAATGTAATGCAGATGTACTGCTGGAATGGGATTATAATCCTGATTATCTGTTATCACTCAGAATTGTTTATTAGGGATCTGTAAAACATCTTTGTAATAATATTTATTGTTATAAACGTGTTTAGAAACAAAAATAAAATTGAAGAGGCATTGATTTATAAATGCGTGCAATGTCCCATACCCCAGTGACCTTTTCTAGTACTGAAAATCCAGTGTTTGTTTATCTAGAGCACAAATTATAGATTAACTCAAAGATCCTTAAGTGAACTTTTATACTGTTAATAGTAACATTGTACTGGTTGATCCAACAACCATGAGGAGACCATTTGACCCGAGAAGGGCTTAATATTTAGGTTTAAATCACAAGATCAACATTAACCCTAACAGATAAATAAACGACTCAGGAAAAGATCTCAGACTGGATTTAAAATAAGTATTTTGGAGTTTTGTGTTTAGATACACACTGTTACATAAGTGTTATCTGACTTTGGCAGGTGTCAATATTTTTAAGTGGTCACATAAACATTAACATCATGGTACTCTATATTGGATTCAAATATTCTTGGATTTAATAAAAGCAAGAAAGTACAATATAAAATGCATAGTCTATACATTTTGATAATCTGATAGATTTTATTCTCTACAGTATATCCTGGCAAGTTTGCAAACATAACCTAAAAGAAAGACTCTACACCTTTGAAATCATAAATTAAATGTGAGTGAAGTCCAGGTAAGTGATTTAATGTGTAAAAAAGGGTGGCAAGAAGATTGAAATTTGAACCCTAGGCCACGTCATTCATACATGCATTATGGGTTTAGAAAGAAATGTGATTATTAACAGACTTTTTTCATCATCACTCGAGCACCACTTTAGTTTATTTTTTAAAGTATGACACACTCATTTTAAGGCTGATTTTAAAATGTTAAAAAAGACAATACATTTTCCAAAGAGGGTGCAGCTTTTCAATTATTTTGGTATGAAACTCTACAAAATTCTCGTATACACTTTGGCCACCAGAGGGCGATCATTGCACTTAAATGAAGCCAACTTATTCATTCATTCGTCCATTCATTTTCTATACTGTTTATCCTATACAGGGTTGACTGGAGTTATAACAGGAGATTTCTGGGTACACCCTGGACAGGGTGCCAATCTATCACCCTCACACACTCATTTACACACAAATACCAATTAGCCATTACTGCAGGAATCACATGTTTACATTTAAGTACTCTTTCTAATACATTATCTTTACTCTAGGAACAACTTTTGGAAGGAATCCCACCTGGCACAAGGAGAACATGCAAACTCACACAGTCACAAGACAGGAATCAAACCCTCGACCCTGGGGGTGCGAAGCCACAGTGCCATCCAATTGAAGCCAACTGCATTTCCACAAGGGCAAAATATTTACCTACTTCTTAAAGTACTACAGTAAATATTTACACAATTTATACTTTCAGGATTAACCACCAGACATATGACAAGTTGTTAATGTGATAAAAGATGTACAAATGCTTGTGGTATACGTTGTTATGGAATAAAACCCAGTAAAGGTATGCTCTTACAGAAAAAATGATCAAAAAAGGGTTTGTGGGAAGTGAAGTGTTTAAGAGTCATGTTATAAAGTAACTGTAAAGTTACAGCTTTACATTGTTACAAAGCATTGACAGAGGGGACAGCTTCCAAAATTTGTTTTTGTTCCAAAAGTTGTTTGCATTTCTATGGTAATAAATAACGAAGTATATAGCCTGTTTATAGTCCTGTTATCACTTATGTTATTGCAGCTATAAAGAGACATTTAGTGCTGCTTGGCATACAAATGCTGCTACAGAAAACAACACATTTTTTAAATGAAAACAAGTAATATCCATGTTAGAATATATCCAACAGCTGTCCTGCGTAAATTGTTACCAGAGTAAAGTTAATGTATTAGAAGGAGAACTTAAATGTAATCGTGTGATTCAGTACCACAATGTTAAACGATAGCAATAACACGCTCGGTTTGTGTGACAATACGCATAGCACAGTCAAATTCACCAACACTCACTCACTCACCCACTCACTTGTCTTCTATACCACTTTATCCTGTATTCAG
Organism: Clarias gariepinus; assembly: GCF_024256425.1. Taxonomy (NCBI): domain Eukaryota; kingdom Metazoa; phylum Chordata; class Actinopteri; order Siluriformes; family Clariidae; genus Clarias; species Clarias gariepinus. Next base: position 29,131,780 of record NC_071112.1, read on the forward strand.
GGTCGCGGGGGCCTGGAGCCTATCCCAGGAGACTTAGGGCACGAGGCAGGGTACACCCTGGACAGGGTGCCAATACATCACAGGGCACTCACACTCACGCACTCATTCACACACTACGGCCAATTTGGGAACGCCAATTAGCCTAACCTGCATATATTTGGATTGTGGGAGGAAACCGGAGTACCCGGAGGAAACTCACCAAGCATGAGGAGAACATATTCACCAAGACATTGAATAATTTTTTTTTTCATTCCTTGCAGAAAAATGTTTCAAAACCTTTTTTTTCTGATTTAACTTGTGAATTGAAACGCTAAACCATAAAACGTAGCCTACGCGTAGCCCAGTCAAATTCTCAGTTTAAATCGAACAAAATATGGCAGCGGTTTTGTTTTATTCCCTACAGAATCATTTTTCCAAATCTATATTTTTTTCAATTTAAATTGTAAAAAAAAACTTTCCATTTTTTTTTCCGATTTAAATTGTAAAAAAAACCCCGTAAAACATAGCTTACGCGTGACACGCTCAAATTCAAGACTATTAATAGGAAATAAATATTAAAAAGAACAATAGAAGGCAAATTTAACTAAAAAGGAATAAAACAACTGTACAGTACAAAATATACAATATAAAAAAACATGAAAAAAATATGAAAAACAGCTGTACAATATAGAAATATAGAATTTTCTCTCTCCAAATTCTCCATTTAAATTGAACAAAATATGGCAGAGGTTATGTTTATGTTTTGTTTATTTTAAATGTAACAAAATATGACAGGGGTTATGGTTACCTTTATAAAGAATAATTTTTTAAAACCTTTTTTTTTTCGATTTAAATTGCGAACTTGACAGCGCTACGCTCGCTATCTTTTCGTCTTTAGCGTCCGTATGACGCGCGGTGGGCGGGGCTACACGGTTGCCGGTCTAAGGGAATTTTAAGGCTCCTGTCTCTTTAAGAGTTCTCAGTGCGCTTTAGGAGGCTGTATGGTTACTGTCTCTCTCTCTCTCTCTCTCTCTCTCTCTCTCTGTCGGTACCTACCTGCTCGCTCGCTCGCTCGGAGGTTTACATAACCCGCTCTCTGTGCACGTTTCTTACTATTTTAAAGGTTAAAGTCGACATTTGGACAAAGTCGGAAAATATGGAATAGACACACAGAACGGTAAGAAACGTCTCTCTCTCTCGGTTTAAAGTCTCACCGCGCAGTGCTGTCCCAATTGTGACATTTTCGTTTTATTATTTTCCTCTGTTTCCTTGAAAACCAAAAGCGTGGACGCGTGGTATAAGTTATATTATATTAAATCGTGATTAACATTATATTTTGCATCATCTGTGTTAAATTAGGAGAGTCAAGAATGTGGGATAACTGAATAGTTATGTTTTGCTGGATTGCCAGATTGGGATAATTTCAGCATGGTGTATATCGCCGTTATACAAATAAAAAACGGACACATTGTTCATGCGCTTAGGATAAATAAGTTTCATCATCTCTAAAACAAGTGCATTGTAAATTTGAGTTTTTAATAAACGCGTTAACTACGTACTTAAACCTCCCAATCTGGCAACCTAATCTCTGCATCCACTGCAGTGATTCAGGCTCAGCTTATTTTCTCATTATTGCAGGTTATGTCCAAACCAAAGAAAGTCTGATTTCATCTGACTGGATTAAGGATCTGACCTTGTTAGGATGAAGGATTTTTAAAAGGAAAAGTTTTCAATCGAAGCGCCACTTTCCCCACTTCTTGGATTCATCTTCAAATGACATGGGTGTGATTTTAGATCCCCTCCATCTATGTAGGCATCATTAGCTCTCCATCATCTTACTCTTGTCACCATCTGTCCACGCAAAGGAATATGGCAAAAAATGTAACCGACGTCCCGAGGGAGGATTTAAGCAAAATCTCAGATGAAGAACTCCTCCGACTCAGCAAAGATGAGCTGGTTCGAAAGCTCCGCCGAGTCGAGAGCGAAAAGATCAGCCTCATGGTGGAGCACGGGAACATGATGCGGGACGTGAACCGTAGGCTCCAGGTGCACCTGCACGAGATCCGGACTTTGAAAGAAGTCAACCAGAAGCTCCAGGACGACAACCAGGAGCTCAGGGAGCTGTGCTGCTTTCTGGATGACGACCGGCAAAAGGGCAAAAAGCTGTCGCGGGAGTGGCAGCGCTTTGGCAGGTACACGGCCGGCGTGGTCTGGAAAGAGGTTGGATTCTATCAGCAGAAACTAAAGGAGCTGGAGGTCAACCAGGAGGCCATCATGCACGAGAACATGGAGTTAAAGGAGATCATTGTGATGCTGGAGGAGGAGAGGAACGGTGCCGGGTCGAGGAGCTCAATAGACAGCCAGTCCAGCTTGACCAACCTTAACGGAGGCACGAACAACGTGAGGGACGTTGGGGACGGAAGCAGTACGTCCAGTACGGGGAGCGCTGGAAGCCCGGACCACCATCATGGTCATGGGCACAAACCTGTCGAGGGCAAGATGGCAGTAGTTCGAAGATCTATGGATGATCTGTCGACTAACCACCTCCACAGGAGCATACCGAACGGACTAAACGGTAAGTGAAGCGCAGTACGCTCTCTGTTTACGCACAAATTCCTTTTACATTGCCATTCTGGGATCTTCATACCTGTCTTGTGGTCTGACAATTTTTCAGTTTCCTGTTCAAAAGTTACGACTTTTTACATGCAACCTCTTATTAAAAGTCATGACCTTTTGTCAGCAACCTTATGTACAGTGGTGCACATCTGGCGTCGTAGAGACGTCCTCAAATGTACACCTGTGTATATATGTGTGTGTGTGTGTGTGTGTGTGGAAAAGCCTTTTAACACCAACATTCTCATCAGCTTGTGGAGGAACTTAACAAGACAGATAATGTGAGATGCCTTCACTCATCTCCAGGGAGTAACCCTGGAAACGGCGCACGGACCCGTGGCTCGGGTTTTACTGGGCGCACGAGGCGGTGTTTGCACATGGCCGTGCGAGACGGCTTTAGCACACAGCAGCCTGACTGTGCAGATGGCACCGCACTAATTAGCATGGCCTGTGAAGTCAGGTTTAATGAGGATTTAATGTGGTCCGTGGCTGTGCACTGCGCTGTAAATTCACTCTGCAGACACTTCACTGGAACACACACTCTCCTCAGCAGACTGCTTAGAAATGAAGGGTTATTAACGGTTATAAATGAAGAGCTGATCTGAGTGTTAAAAATATCTGTGATAAAGAATTTAAGAGGTCTAAATGTTAGAGTTAAGGCGATACCTTTAATTGCTTGGTAATTAAGCATCTTGTGGTGGCTACGGTAACTAATGTCCTCGTTTAATAATCCTCTAGTAGAGTAAATGTTTTTTTAGTTTTAATGTGACAGGTTCATAAATGCTTTTCCTCACCCTCATGTGATTGTGTTGATAAATCTGACTTATTTAGCTGATTTGCCTTTAACTCCACCCACAAAACTCCATAAAAGGCAAGAAAGCTGTAAGATCCAACTAAACAACTATTACATGGTAAAAATTCAGTAATGCGGTGCGTCAGCTAATATAGATACACAGATTTTTTTGATTAATCGAAAAAATTAGTAAAAAATTATTTTGCACTGATGCAGTTCAAGATTTGGCCTAAGCAGCTGCTATTTCACCTAGCAGGAGGTTGCTTTCTAATTAGCAAGTTTGTGAATATTTGTAGAGCAGGTGAAGGTACAAAAGTTTCTACTGTTTTATATTATTATTATTATTTTTAATCATTTCTACTAGCGATGCATTAAAAGCTGAAACTGGAAATTCCTAAAGAATACAACTTTAATATTTATTTTTAAAAAATGTATAATATTTTTTAAGATGTATCTTTATAAATTTTAACAATCTTTTTTATTTTATGGAAATTATTTTCATCTTCCTTATTTAAAAATTGAAAAGACTACTAGGTAAGATAATTTAAAATAAACCCATTTGGCTATCATTTAAAAAAAATTATTTTGGTGTGCTATTATTTAAATTTTATTAGGATTGTTTAATTCTGTATAGTTTTTTATATTAATTGAAATATATAATATTTACACTAAGCATACATTTTTACATTAATATCTCACTTATTTACCTGATTGAAACACCCTAAAACAACAAATTGAAACGTAAATTAAAATGTAATTTTTAATAAAACATAACTGGGACAATTATATTTACATTATAATAAAGTTTTTTGTGCAAAGTATTAGATTAAAATATCAATTTCTAAAAATGTAAACACAATTCTCAGCGGCTGAAATTTCACTGCCTCGCTAAATTCTAATCATTTTAACCTGAAAAGATGTGTGTTTGTAATTTAGATCATTAGATCATTACCTTTATGAAAAGCTGATATCTTGTACTTGTTTGCGTAGTTCAGTAGTGTGTGTGTGTGTGTGTGTGTGTGTGTGTGCGCGTGTGTGTGTTTGTGTGTAAATATGTGTGGGAGTGAGAGAGATGGTGCTAATCAGGTTGTGTAACACACCTTAGATGTGTTGTATTCATCATTTTATTGCTGATGCCAAACCAAACTTTGCATAAATGTCTTTATAGGGTTTATGGGTCTGCCTTTTGTTTTTGACTGTTTTCTCTTATACAAAAAAACAAACAATGAATGGGCTGTAAGTGTTCTGCCGTGCGGTTCGCCACTTCACGTTTATTACTTTCAGTAATTCCAGTTTGATTTTAAAGCACTTGTTCTAATATGTTCGCGTTTCCACGGTAACAAGAAATCAGGGTGTGGACTCGTCGATACGGTGACATTCTTTGTGTAGAAGTTGTGAAAGAGGAATAAAACACTTTAGGATCATCTTCAGGAGGAAAATAATTAATCAACTCCAAAGTGAAACAGTGACAGCGACTCTGTTTTATTACTTACTTATCTTCCTTACACTCCTTACTTTAAGAGCTGAGGTTACATAACAGGTTTACACACACACACACACACACACACACACACACACACGTCTGTCTACTCAGGAGGAATTGCCGGAGAGAATAAAAAGACTAAAGGTGTGGTCGTGTTACAGTCGAGTACATGACGGCTGCTTAGCTTGAACTCTCTCTGATCGAGTTGTAGAGAAATTAACTTAATAACTTAACTTAAATGATTGATTAACTCATGGGTGGAAGTTAATTTCATTAAGCCTGTAATGACTAAAGCTTTAATTTAATAATAAAAGAATTTACAATCGTGAGTATGCATACATCCTGAATTATTAGAAGGCAATTTATAACACGTGGATTAACACGCGGACAGGCCGTGCTGGTTTTATAAAAATAATCCACTTAGCGCAAAGTGTGAGACAGGCTAACGTAAAGCAGATTATTTTCCCACAGCATGGCACAAAGCGCTTCATTTCTTCTATATCACAGCTCTTATACCACTCTTATATCACTGTTTTGTCTAAAAAACAATCAAAACAAAAGAAACGTAAACTTGTTCTGTCCTAAAGACTTTCCCACAGTGGAATACTTACTGTTGCAAAACACAATACCTATATACCTATAATACACGATACCTAAACACAAAATGAAAACTTTGTCATACTAGCAATAATTTTTTTAATTCAATTGCTAATATGCAATTACATTTTTATTTTATTTTATTTTTTAAATATTATTTTTTTTGCAGTGTGCGGCGTGTCCATTATACAATAACGTACAATATTAGAACAAATATTAAAAAACGTATACACACCCCTATTAAAAAAAAACAACTTTCAATGTGTAATATCAACTAACTAACTTAAAGTCCATCTCTCTGCCTATTATGTAAACCAATTATTCTAAGAAAGGTCGCACTGGATCCTATCCCAAGGCACTCAGATTGCATCACTTAGTTATTTTTGTGGGTCTACCAACTTTATAATATTTCTGCAGATTTTCAGTCGCATTTACATCACAGCGCTGACTCTCTTCTGAATTATTATGAAGGAAGGTGAAAATTGGCAAGATGGCCAATTTCAAACCTCATGACATGATGCTGCCACCACCATGCTTTGCGGTTTTTGTTGATAATTTTTCTTGTTTTTGCACCTTTTAAAGCGTCTTTATATTAAGCCTGATTGACCCCTAGTGGTCGCCATTCACATTATGTCTGCTCTCCGTTCTTGGGGACCCTCCGATACTGCAGGTGGCAGTAAGCACCTAGTTGGTTTGAAAAATGTCAAGAGCAATGCGCTCCTGAGCCTTTCTTCTATATAAGGGTTTAATTTTCCTCTGCATCTGATTCAATTGATGCCCGAGTACGCCATATCATTCTTGAGACCACCTCTTCTGGTATGGCACGGTTCCTGAGCGTGGAATTATTGTGTTCTCTGAAATGACCTGGGGCCCTAACAACCTTAGAATCTTAAGGGCTAAATGTTACCATAACACACTCTGGCACGTGATTCGTGAGTGTGTGATTGTATGTACATTTTCCAAGGCTTTGTTGTCCGTGAGAACGTTCCTCACGGCTACAATCAGAGCTGGTAAATTGCTTCATCATCATCAGCCGTACTTCTGAACAGGTGAAACTCGCAAACAAAAGAACGTCAGTTTCTTCCTGTGCCACCACTAACAATGCAGAGCGCATTACAAAAGAAACCTTTATGTGGTTTTCTGCGCAAGAGCGCCGTTGTATATAAGATATAACTCTTTTTATTTGGGTTACACAGTAACGTGACAACATTTGCGGTATACAGGAATACGTGTCAAATTCTTGGCATGCTCCGTTTGCCTCGATGTCTGATCTTCTCACATGGGGAGTGCACTACCTGCAGCAGGGCATGTCTCTTTCTGTTCCTACAACGCCAGCAGCTTTCAAATAATAACAACGCCACCCAGTAAGGTTGACAAGTCGGCTTCCTGTCGGGCGGAGCACCGTGCTGCTACCGCGAGTGATTCCTTGCTGGAATTTAAAGCGTGCTATGAGATGCTGAGTAACGCGTCACTGAAAAGCAACAGACAAAAATACAAAAAAAAAAAAAAATCTATTTAAACAATGATAAAGAGAAACGGTCTGTAGCAGCGTGTGTAAAGACTGACTTTTGCTGAAACTTTCACCTCGTTCAGTAGAGCTGGGAATCATAGCCAGGCTGTTGAATCGGTTGGATGAAAATTTTGGGGACTGTGACTTTTCATTTATTTATCTTCTATACTGCTTATCCTGTACAAGGTTGCAGGAAGCCTGGAGGCTATTCCAGGAAACTTCGGGCACAAGGCAGGGTACACCCTGGACAGGGTGCCAATCCACCACAGGGCAAACACATGCACACACCATACACTCACACACTACGCGCAATGTGGGAACACCAATCAGCACTTGGAGAACATGAAAGAACTTCATGTGAACCGTCAACCCTGGAGGTGCTACGCCACAGTGCTAACCGATACGCCACCCTGTAATTTTCCCATTAAATCCATTCAATTCAGTAACATTAATGTTTATTGTATTAAGTATTATACACTACTAAGAGTATCTTATAAGCACTAAAATGCTTAATAACTTGGTAATTATTATTTTCATAAACTATTTAAACATCATGTCTCGTACTCCAGTCCAGTAGGTGCATATAAACTTGAAAGAAGAATAAAAACAAGTGATGCTCTTCCAAAACACGAGTATTTGCAGAAGATACAAGCGGTCTGTAGTTTCTAAAAAAGCTGTGGTCATGTTTTAAGGAATGAGCCAGTTTTAGACTATTTAACGTTCAGAAGTTTGCCTAATCTGTGAATCGATTCTAAATCTAATTAAAAAAAATTTGTCGCCTAAAGATCAATTAAGTCGAATAATTATTTAAGTTTTTTCTTTTTTTTTGCAGCTTCTCATGGTAGCTTCTTTCCGTGCTGAAGATGTCAAGCAAGCGTTTTTTTTTTTTTTTTTTTTTTTGGTATCTTAATATTTGTGATATAATATAGAAATCATTCATTGTTCTCAGTTATAAATTAAAAAATGATTTCTTGTGTCATTTAACATATCTTGAAGAAATATCCAGATTTTTTTATTCTTTTTGTTTCATTAAGATTTATCGGTTTCTTTCAGATGTAAAACAGTGACCCTCAGTATCACTGAAAAGGCGGAGACCCCCTGTGATCGCTATATGGGTTAGATACTCTGCCTGGGGGGTCACGTCGGGGTCACGTTACACTGTTTGCATTTCCCAAGTCAAAAGAAAAGATTTTCGTCGTTGTCTCATGACCTTTCTTAAGAGTCATGGGGTTTACTCTGGTTTGTGATCAAGACACAGGATTTGAAAAATGTCTATTAAAACTCATGAATATTTCGGTTGTGTTAGTGTGTGTGTGTATGTGTGTGTGTGTAGTCGGCTGTAATTAGGACTATTAAATTACCAGAGTAAACGTCTCATTGGTTTTAACGACCCCCGTCATGATTTATCTTGTTTTGCTGGAAAATCCTTCACCCTCACAAATGATAAAAAGTCATTATAATTGCACGCTTGGAAATTCTCGTTGTCGGATTAACCAGCATTGAAATGTGCATGTTGTTACTTGTTTAGTCTTTTTTTTTTTTATCCTTAACTTGAGCTTCACATGGCAAAAGATATTCGGATCACAATATGGAGTGCTTGAGCAAGCCAGATCCTCCGCCCAAATCAGATTGCTTTTCATTTGTTTTTTTGCTGAACAAGGTTATTGCTTATTCCCTGCTGCCGCAGCCACCGCCGTCGCTGTTGTGGATTGCCTTGTTTAAAAAAAAACAAAAAAACAAACCTAATAATCTGAGAAAGGCGTGCACTCCCTGCGAGGTGGTCTTGCCAGCGCTCGGTTTTAAATGGCCCTGTAATTGGGCCCTCCCCAGCTCCGTGCCTCGGGCTGTTACTAACAGCTCTCCTGAGACAACAAACCCAGAAACACTTGTCAGAGCTCATGAATCTCTGAGCGATAGACTTTCCAGAACGCCTGTATCCAAATCAGACGACTTTTTATGCTTAACAGACAATCATCTGGACCGTGCTTCGTATAAGCTCAGCTATACGTTTTATTAAGATGCAAATTTCAACAAGGTGCTTCGCTTTAGCTTGCTTGAGAAAAATCCCACGGTCCTCATGTTTTGTCCCCGGGATGCTCTTGGCCCACATTGTAATTCTCTCTCTCTCTCTTTCTCAATCTGTGTGTCTCTCTCTCTCTCTCTCTCTCTGGAGTGATTTGTGGCTTTGAGAGAAGACGAGCGAACAGCAGGGTGGTGATAATGCCCATGCTTGTTCAGGAGGTCTGGAGGTCTGGACAGGATCCAGATCAGTAGCAGGAGATAGCTTGGTGTTGGAAGGTTTCTTTTACAGAACAGACAAGGGGATATGACGCGCGTATCGTTTTTGTGATAAACCACCAAACAGTACCGATTTCTGAGAATGTAGACGTGCAATTCTAGCACTTCATAGCGATAAAAATAAATAAAAATTATATATATTTTTTCTAAATACAAAGTTAGTAGGTTAAGCTAATGGTCAAATTTTTATAGCTGAGTTGGATAAATATTAATTGGTAATAATTCTTGATATTTTTGTAATAGAAAAGGAAAAAAGGATAAAAACATAATTAGTAAAGACATACAATAAGGTAATAAGTGTGAAGCAATCTAAAAGCTATAAATACAATAAGTGATGTAAAATAACATTAGAGTAACAGGTTGTAAAGGTGTGAAAGGTGTATGTGTGTGTGTTCCTTTCCCCACAATTTAGTTATTTTTTTCAAATTTCTATTACTTTTGTGAAAAAAAATTGCATAAAAAAAAAACAAAAAAAGCTGCTTTTAGAAAAACTTCAAGTCGATTTCAGAACATGATTGATCTTGATTAATTAGACGGCGTCTAAAGCCGGGATCAGACAGGTCAGACTTGGCTGGGACATCTGCTAATGCTGAACGGTCAAGCCTGGAGATTAACGGAAGGTGTTGGCACCACGAGCTAATAATTACCGGCAGAGGGGCATCGATGCAGAAAGTACACGTTTAACACTCGCGTGATCGCACAGGTCAGGAACACGTGTAACCTCGTGGGCGGTTTAGTCGAAACGGAAGATCAGAAAATCTCAGATACAAACGCTATTCATGAGGTCTGATTTGAATGAGAGGGATTGAAACCGGTCATGTTAAAGAGATTTTTTTTGTTTGTTCCTGGTTAGTTTAGACATCAGTGATACTCCAACCTTTTTTTCTTTTTTTCACCAATTTATCAAAGAAAGTGGAAGAAATACAACGGCAAGATGATGGCGGACCTTGAGTTTCTACATTCCCAGACAACAACAAAACAAGTTCTCTGTGGTTTTCTTGTGAACGGATCGAGGTTGAGGTCACAGATTCCTATGCTTTTTTTTCTTCTTTTTCTTTTGCCGAAACACCTGTCGTACTTGTCGGAGAGACTGGTTAAGCTTGTCTCAGAACCTGCAGAATCTTTTCACCTCTGAATAATTGAAATCGTGCAAACCTACATGGACAAGATCTTTTCCGTTTCAGTCCTCTCCACCCTCCACACATTCCTAATTTTATGATATAAGCTCCAGTGAGAGAAAGTGAAGTCAGAATAAGTTCCATGAGGTAATATGAAATGCTCGGTAGTTTTGTTTAATTAAGATGAATGTGGTAAGATGGAGGGGTAAGAACAAGGTAGCTTCAAGGCGCCATGTCTCCATATACTGTAATAGAATTAAAATTTCATTTTTGACCCTGGGGATAAGATCAAAAACTGGTAGCTTTTAGGTTCCTGAGTAAGATGGAGGAGAATGTAATGGTGACTTTGGGTTAAATATATTGGTTGGGGTAGGATAGGGACCTTTTGAGACTTTGGGGTAAGCTGCATGGGAAGAAAGAATAGCTATTGAGCCCTGGGGTACTTTTTTAGAGATCTGCTTTGGGCACTGACGTACAGTGCTGAGATCTTCTTTTGAGTTCTAGGGTAAAACGTTGGTGTCTAGGGTAACATTAAGGAGCAAAAAATGGGTTCTGGCTAAGGGTGAGACAGATGGGAAAGATTTTTATCTCTGAGGTAAGATAAGGTGCTTGGAAGAGGTAACTCTTTCATGGGGTAAAGAAGAAGACAATAAGTGTATGTTTGTTTACAGAGTACAAGTTGTACTGAATAGAAATGTTGAATGAATAGAAAAAATAAGGCAGAGGTAGGTTTCAAGCCATGGACTAAGAGGTATGGTTTGTGGTTCTAAAGTAACTTGGTAGCAAGAGGTACCTTTTGGGTTTCATTGATGAGGTTTAAGCATTGGTGCATTTGGGATACTGGTTGATATGGATGGCAGGAGATCTTTGGGATTAAACGAAAGAGATAGGAAGATGACATTTTGGGGTTTTTTTTGGAGCGGGGGGATGAGGTACCCATTGGGATTGGGGGATTGTAAGTGGTATCTTTTGCTTTCTGGGTTAAATTGGAAGGGTACAGTAGGAGGGGGGTACACATCGAGTCGGTTCTCCAAATGTTACCCAGGCCTACAATCCTTTGGAGCTCTATCCACGTTATTGAAACTTGTCGTTGCTGGTCCTAAAACAGAGAGTCTACAAGGTCAGCTTTCATCTTCATTTTCATCTTTATTCCACCTGAGCTCAGCGTAAAACCCAAGGGCCAAGCGTCCTTGAGAGCTATAACGTATACATTTCCTCTTTCCCATCATTATATCATCAGATCTATTCCGAAGCGCTCTTAACAGGGTTTGCGGATTGTGTCCTTTAATTTGATCCGACTCAACTAAAAGGATTGAACTCAATTGTATATGTTACACACAACTCCCTCAGCAGCCCTCATGTCTTGTTCTTGTCTCTCGTGCTGGATCGTTTAATGCCGCAGTGGACGGGTATCTGTGCGAGTCTAGACCTTCATTTGTTTAATTTTAGGTTTTCAAGATTGACAAGTGGCAACATATTTGTACCTGCATGACACAAAAAGGCCACTAAAGCTACAACAATCGGCTCGTCTTAGGCCACCGTTTAGCTTCTGGTTTTAATCTGAAGATCCGTTAATCCATTGCTCCGCCTCTTCCACGGTCTTACCGTTTGTACGTGTCTGTTCCGCACATGTTCAAGCTTGTGATGCAGTAACTCCTGACTGACATTATAAGAAATTACTCATGTTAGTAAAACTCACATGGGGTAAGATGGGAGGAACATCACCATCATCATCATCATCATCTGTGAGGCAGAAAGAGTTCAGTGGGGAAGGAAGCTGTGTCGTCGGAGCTCTCATGCGCAAAAAGATCAAGAACAAGATAAAGGGAGAGGTGGGGAATAAAGGTTAACTTCCAGGTTTGGGGTAAATGGAAAGGAAGACTTTAGAGGAAGCTGGAAAAGTAGGATAAGATTGAAGAATTTGAGTCCTGGATAGAATAAATGGGGAAGAAAGAAGTAGTTTTGGGTTAATAAGAAGCGTCATAAATAAGAATAAGAAATAAGATAATAAATATTCTTCATGGATAAGAAGCGAGATCTGTCTTTTAGGCGTATTTGGGGAGGTAAACTTTTTTTTTTTTTTTGATTTTGGGGAAAGATGCAAAGAAAGTGAGGCTTTTTTTTAAAAACACAAATCACTTTGGCCCACCTCAAGGTAACCCCTGCACTGTTAATATTATTAATTCAACCTAATTTTAAGTAAATAAATTTTACTACCTCACTTTCAGTGCCAAATTAAAGAACGTATTAAACACATACACCCCCACCCTGGTCTACTTCAGACCGAGGGGAAGTGGGGTTGTTAAATCCGTGCGTTGTCTTCGGGAGGCGGGGGTGAGGGCGGCTGAGTGCCATCGGTTTAGACCGGGGCCATCTGTCCATCGCATTGTTCAAAGCACAAAAGAGGAAGGGGTATTCAAAGACCACCGGCGAGAATGGAGCCATAACGTCATCCTTTTTAGTCCTGAACTCATTCGTCATTGGGTCTGTTTCTGAGTTTCTGAGCGAGCCTTCTCTCTCTCTCTCTCTCTCTCTCTCTCTCTCTCTCTCTCTTTCTCCCTCACTCACTCTTTTTCTCAGTCTCTTTATCTCTCCGCCAATCCCGTCACTGCTTTTATTTTCAAACTTGTTGATGTATCAGAGTGCTCTTATCACCAACTGTTTGGAAATGGGCTGGTGTCTGTGTGTGTGTGTGTCTGTTTTCTGACCAACTGATAAGAAGGACGTCTTAGGAAACCTTTTAGGCTTTTCAACATTCCCCTAGTCTTTCCATTAGCCTGCTTACGTCTCTGCCTGAGCAGTCTAGGTAGTGCTGCTGTTCTATTCCCAGTGCTCAAGATTCCATTTTGCGTATTAGTGAAGCCTAGGTTTATCCCGGGGGGTTACATAACCAGAATCTTTGGGGTTCTTGGTGAGGTCTGCTCTGGGGGACGGTTCTATCGGGCACATGATGAAAAAAAAAAAAAAAAAGCACGAGGGGAAAATCTAACTTGATCGTTCTGGTTTTGCCGTGGAAGCCAAGCCGTGCTTTAATGAAACGTGTCAGCCTCAGAGGATTGGACCACAGCATTAAGCTTCAGCATCAGCTCTTAAAAAGGGAAAGAAATAATAATATATATAGAAATAAGAAGCCTTTATTGGTCAGCATTACAATTGCAGTTAATCTTCTTTAAAAAGTTCTTTGAGTGAGGGGTGGGGGGTTCCACACTTTTTTGTACCCATATTATTAAGTGCCTTCACGATCAGAGCTGTTGTTGTTGTTGTTGTTTTAGAGTATTTCATGTATGTTTTCTAAAATATAAAGATATTGAAAATTTTTGCGTGAGTCCACATTGCTGAATTTTGCAAAACTTCCACTTGGGAATAAAGTTGTGGATAAATTTGCACATTAAATGGAGTTAATTTATATATATTCACATTTCGATAATGCACAAAAAATGTTGTTGACAATAGGAAGTAGCTAGCTACCTGCAAACATGGGATGTGTACACTGTAAACACGTTGCATCATCGCTTTAGATGCCTGAAATTCCTCTTCTAGATTCATTCCAAGCGTATATACTGTATGTGTCTCGTCAACATCTGTTATATGGTATGTCATCAATATTTAATCATCTAATTATTCCCTTCTCCTCAAAGATTCCATGTGGAGTACCAAATATAGTAAGTCACTTTAAAATAGAAACACTATTTCAGTATAGAAGCAGCACTGTATGATTGTTAAATACTTGAAGGAGTCTCCAGTTGTGGCTATTTGTAAGACAGATGAAAAATCTAGAGATGAAAAAGTTTTTCGCTTGACAAGCTAATTAAATAAATGAAATGAAATACTAGCTTAATTTAAAAAAAAAAAAAGAGAGGCTGACGAGGGAATGATGTTGTACAACTACAATTGTGATACAATTGATTCAGTTTCGCTGTTTAATCAGTCTTTTGTTGGATGATTTGATACACTGTTATTTTTTCTATTCAGAATTGATTCATAGTTAAATTATTTAAATTATTATTAAATGTTTGTGCGGTCTGTGCACCTTTTGGACTGGAGTAAGGAGCACATAGTCAATAAGACAATAGTTTTGTTTGTGACACAACAGTTAAACAAACGACAACACAAGTTAGGCAGCATTTTATTTGTTTATTAGATACTTGTTAGTAGTTTTTAATGGTTTAAAACCTGTAAGAAATACAGTTGCTTGAGACAAATCAGGCAATAAACATTAGTGTTGCTATTGCAAAGAAATTGAATCTAATAAGATTAACAGTCTGATTGGGGTGGTGTTAAAGCAATAAAGTGGGGTAGAGCAATAAACGTTTATGCTGTTTGAAAATAATCAACTCATCGCGTCTTATCAGTTTATTCCTTAAGCAGGATCCTCCAGTCACGTTGAACATGGAAAGGACCGCGGTTAAATTCCAACCTTCGGCTGTTACTGTGATCTGGAAATATAATATTTCAGCATTCCTACTTGCTACAGATAAAACACTTGGCAGCAAAGCCGTTCTTTGAGGGGTTTGTGTGTCCCCGGACTGACAGGTACGCCTTGTGCTGAGGCATTTCAGGAATCTGTTCAAACGGTAATTGGACGTCGGCTTCACCAGCCTCCCGTTTTCCCTGACTGAACTCTGTCCAAGATCTCTCCATAACCTCCGAGTGCACAAATGAAAGAGTGTGAACAGAACAGACATCGCAACACGAGTTCATGTGTGTACTTGTACACGTCGCTCTGTTGCGTCTCGATGTTGTCACAACCGCGTTACGTGAAAATCAAACCCGTTATGAACCTCAGGTTGGCACCGGAGATGTGCTTTTTTATTGTATTTTTTTAACTTGTACTTCACGGTAAATGAGTGACTAATGGAGTGCTCAAATTACCAGTTTGCAGGGCGGGGATTTGTTTGTTGATCTTGTTGCAACAACTCTGTTTAGCCGGCAAAAGGTCTCCCACCCACTCATCGCCTCGAGGCTGAACGATTCTTAGAACTGATCACCGTTGTCACTCATGAAGGTTGCTGCAACGTTGTCGCTGAGTTACCGGTAAACTTAACCGTGAACTTGATTACTTTTTAATAACTGCGTGTCCTAATGCAATTTGTCTATTTGTGGAAAAATTGACATTTGTACTATTTGTCAGTTTATAGCTACGTTTAATATTGTTGAACCTCCACATTCGATGTGAGTCGTTTCAACAGGCATTCCTTCTCCAGCTTTTCTTTATTCCGTTTTTCTTTTTCCGTTTGATGTAAAGTTAGCTGCGACATCGGAGACTCCTTACTGCAAACTCGATTCTCTGACCATAGAAGCCATGCCGTAAGTTGTTACCATAGATTAAAGAATTGACCCAAAGTAAATTATATTAGCCGTACAAAAAGATTTAATTGTTTGTTAAATAAAGAACTATTTTCACGATGTCATTATTGATCATAATAACTTTGACGAGTATCATTTTTGTGGAACATATCATTTTGGGGCCAAGCATCAAAAATACAGTGATATTAAAAGCGGTTATACAGTATAATAAAGATCACTGAGGCAAACATGAAGGACGAGCCCGAACAGAGCTGCGGTTACCACCACCATGACCCAAAGCGCACGTTTCGCACTTGACTTCCGGTTTAAAAAAAAAAAAAAGAGAGAGACATGTTTCTTAAACATGATTGACGAGCAGTGCGGGATATTTGCGGTCTGGTGGTTTGGCACGGAGCCCGATGTGAAGGAGCTGACTCGGAAATAAATGGGGGAATATAAAAGCGAGGCAGAGCACGGGGCCGGGAAACACACGAGCTAGACGCATGGCATACCGAGGTATTGATAAGAGCGTATCCTAGCAACAAGCCCCAGTGTTTGACTAAAGGGTTTGTCTGCGCCTTAGTTCTTACACTTCGAGCTTCTTCACACACACACACACACACACACACACACACACACACACACACACACGTAGAGAAGTCTACAAATGGAAACTAAGAAACCACTAGGAAACTATAAAATATCTTATATCTTTTAAGTTAGGCGTAACGAAACAGTTTGAATACTTTAACATCTGGTTTGATTTTGAGTTTGTCAGTAATCTATTTAGTAATTTGTTCATTAAATGTCATCTTCATGAGATTTTTTTGTCCAAATATCTGGTGTTAGTCTAGATGAATGCGTTAATCAAAGCGGTACTTTTAGCAGTTAAACATCGCAATTAAAATCGTGATATGCAACCTGGATGTGATTTATTTATTATTATTAGTAATATTTTTTTTAATCAAATTGTGCAGCTCCTATATAGAAAAACGATAATATTACGTTCACATTATGCCTAAAAAAGCATGCGTAGGGCACCAAGTCCGAGTCCTGGATTATTTATTTATGGATTTTTACTTTTCACGTTGTACGAGATCCCAGAATTTTTTTTCTAATTTTTGTAACAGGAATATGTGCGAAAAAACATACGTGAACCCACAAGTATGTTCTATTTAAACCTACTCGTATGAACACTGATTTTCTTCAAAGCGAAAGGGTGATTGTGAAAAGATTTTCATGTCCATGTTTTGTTTAGATTTCAACATCGCTGTCATAGCGAGGCCATGGACTTAACATTTAACATTTTTATTTAGATTTGTTTGAGCGATAGAAAGCCCTGTGACTTTGTAGCGTTTTGCGAAAAAATTAAGTTATTAAATAGTCCAAGATTTTTCTATTTTTACAACCAGGAGAATTGCAGTAAGTCTCCTAGCACTTAATCAGCGTTGACGTAGCAAAGTAACATTTTGTGTTGGAAGACCGCCGATGTTAAATGCAGCGACAATAAAATTCTACAGCGCAGATCTAGAAGCTAGAACACTTAAGAAATAAATTAGTGTTATTTATTACACTATCGACTTTACATTGCAGAAATGTACACTTTCATCTTCGGTGTGAGGCTAAGTTCGCAACCCCTACTGTGTTCAAAATTTGCAAAAATAATACATCTGTGTCATCTTGTGGCTCCGCCCCCTTCCAGTATTTATCACTCACTGAGTAAGAGAGAAAAAAATCCAACATTGCATTTTTTTTAATCAATTTTTGGGTCATCATTTCAAGTTACATGAATTAATCTAGCTGAGCACCAAAAGTACTCGCCGTGCTCCAGCCGAGACGCCGCCATTGCGCAAGAAGAGTCAGGAAACGGTTCCTCCAGATACATGTCTCTGTTTGGGAATGGTTCTGAGGACAACAGATCTCTCCTCACAAACACACACACACACACACACACACAATCATAGAACACAAGTTAGTTTTGGTCGCTTGCCCGTGTTGTGTGATTTGCTTGTTTTCGCACAGCTGGAGCTGGAAAGAGATTTCCCAGACACACACACACACGCACACACACAACACTAACGTGTTTGATCTGAACCATGAGGTGTGTTCATGCAACGTCAAGCAGAGCGTCATTAAATTTTCTCACCTGATTGTTCCATCATTTAAGGAGACGTCTGTCATTTATGGAAGGAGTCTCCAGTGTTAGCTGGAATTTCTAAAGGTGAAGTTCAGAACAGAACAGATAAACGTGTGTGTTTTTTTTTCTTTGTATATTGCGAGGAACAAAGCGCTGTTACAGGAAACTTATCAGCTTCATGGAGCTAACAGTGACCCTTTATTCCACCATGTTGTAGATTATCTTCTTATCATAGCATTGAACAGAGAGTTTTATGTCCTCTTTATCCTGAGATCGGAGAGTTACTCATCCGAGCTATGTGGCATCATTTATTTAAGACTGGAAAGGATTTAAAAATATTTGTGGGAAAGAAAAAGACAAAACACACAAGAGTAAGTTTTTTCGTTTTTTGGCGTGCTTCTGATCCCAAGTTGCGCGTTGCACAAGACATGTATTGTTTCCCCAAGTGTAAAGCGAAAGTCCCGCCCCTTCACTCTTTCAGCACTCGGCACATCGTAGGAGTCACCTTTCCTCATTTCTTGCTTTTCCTTTGCTTGAGCACGTCACGTGTTCTAGCCAGAGCTGATAACGTATCTGATAATAGCGTATCTGGTTTGTTTTCTCGAAAATGACTGACTGATAGCCGGTTCAAATTAGGTTCGGGAAATCGGAAACATGTTATAGGTCACGTCATAACCAAACAGGAAAAGCGACGCAGTCAATAAGTTAAAAAAGCGGTTTGTCATTGATACTTGTGATGCAAATTATTTTTAAGTTGCATTTTAAGGACACCAGGGCGGAGCTAATTTACAGGCTGGAAAAATGAATATTTTTCCAAAATTTGAAAAATAGTTTGGAAAACTTTGTTATAGTTTTCTATATGTTTTAAAAATTGCATGACTTCATTATTGCATTAAAAATCTTTCCAATTTTTAAACAAAATTCCACACAAAGCAAAAAAAAGTACAAAAAATATTTGTATGCCAGAAAGGAAACCAGCCTATTATACAAGCAAAAAAAATAATAAATCATAGGGCTGGGCGATAAAACGATAAGATATGTATCGCGATAGACACGTGATCGATATCAATAAAAAATGTGTTCGATTTATTCTTTGTCAGAAGAAAACAGAGGTCGCGAAGCTAGTTTGGTTGCTGTCATGCGCGCTCGCTCCGCGACCGGCACTAGGACCCTGAAGTAGTACGGTGGTCGTGATTCAGGAAGTATAAAAGGAGACAAGATGGCGCTGATGGGAAAGACAAACGAGTCGATGCATGTCCATTCTTTTATTTGCGATATTACAAACTTCCAGTTGGAATCCGTACTTAAATCAAACCAAAAACTACTAAAAGAAAACAGGTTCAGGCTCTATATTCCAGCTCATCTCACATTTCTGCGTTCACGCACATTGGACTGCATTACCCACAAAGCATTGCCCGCACTGGACTACACTCCCGTAAACAGCTGCCGTAAAATCAACCTCTCTCCCGCAACAGCGGGTATAATTGTGTAAACTCTTGCTTTCTGCGTGAGAGAGTTCTTACAATGACTCGCGTGGTTATCCGGCCTGTTCGCGCTATTTCCGCGTTTGGATTTACCGTCCACGCTACAAGGGCTAACTGCGAGTCTTCTGGTCCGCTTCCGGTTACCCCTGACAGTTGCATTAACAAAGGCACTCGCTCTCTGGTAACCTAGCAACGTAGGGAGTGATACACTAACGTCAATCATGTAACAGTATCACGTTTGGTTGTCGTTGTCTCATGCTGGTCTGCTGGATTCATCTTTAAAAGCAGAAAATGCACTTATTTTTATTACACTTTATTAAGCATTTCTTACATTTTCTTTCATTTTGCACCGTAAATGTTAAGAGATAATTGTTAAGTGTTCATTGTGACTTTAGACTTATGTTTACATTTGAATTATTTGAGTTTTCCATGGTTATTGACATTTCTGTCCTAATAACTGAGGGGACTATGATCAGAAGAAGGTTAAGTTTAAAATAAAAATGTTTAAATGTAATATATTTTTTTCCTGGTCCTAATTTTAAATGGGTCATAAAAATATCAATGATTATCGATATCGACCGATATGAAAGACTGATATTGTGATACAGTTTTTAGCCATATCGCCCAGCCCTAATAAATCAGCTCGGTGGTTTTGTGGTTTTAGCTGCTCAAGTGGGTGTAGTAACCACTTGTTCCTTGGATGTTCCGCATCATTAAACGTAACTATAAACAGATAAAAAGTATGACCTGTAAGTGTTTTATAAGTACTATATTTGCTGTCGTATAAGAGAAATAAAACACTTTCTACAGAAAATACTGTAAGTGGAAACAGGAACGTCGCGCCATCAAACCCTCCATCCATTAGTGATCCACCCAGGGAGACCAGAGCGTATCACAATGTACTCGAGCCTGGATGGGGTATCAAAATATCCAAGGACACGAGCTCACACACACAGTTATACGTAACAGGGGATTTGAAAACACTGCAGTCAGCCTATGGAGCATGTCTTAGGACTTTGGGAGGAAACTGTGGAGGAAACCCGGGAACAACATGCAGGCCTCACACACAGATCGGAGGTGAGAATAGAACGCTCGGAAAAAAAGGTATACTGTAACAGTGTGTATTTTTCTAAACTGCCCAAACGTTTTTATTGAAAGGTAAGTTTCATTACGTGCCTTATTTGGATTATCCCCCCAATTGTCGCATGGTGTTCCTCTGCAGCCCCGTAATAAAGCGAGATTGAGAGCAGCTCCGACACAACGAATCAATTTGGCTTGCTGTTACTAAAACCCTGCTCTGCTTCCAGTTATCTAGATGAAATCAGAGAGAACAGAAAAATAACGAGGACAGCCACCTCGCGGAGTGCTGCTCATCGTTACACGTTTATGAGGTCAGTGGAAATGTCTAAATAGCGGGACGCGCGGGTTTGGGCTCGATTTTCGCCCTTAGGAGGGGTGAGAGGGGATGGGGACGGGGCGGGGACGGGGCGGTTTTTGGCTGTCAGATTTTACAGAACGGGTCAGCAAGCATGCGTGTATGTGTATGTTAGAAAGCAGATGATTTTCTGAATATATGAAAAATGTTAATAGCAAAACATAATTTTATTAGAACATCCCTTTTCTACATAATTGTGTGTTGTGCTGTCAAGCATGGCTGACTCTCCCTCTCTCTCTCTATCTCTCTCTCTCTCTAGTGCTAAAAGAGATGAGTAGTGACAGCAGCTTGCACAAGGACACAGCACACACACACACACACACACACACCCCTGTCCTACCCTCTCCTCTCTTTCTCCCCGAGTGCAGGAAAAAGATTTGTTGACATTGTGATAAACCGCCTCACCACCCCTCTGTCAATCCAAACGTCCCACCCTCCGTCCCTGCCCAACACGTTGCCCTGGGTCCCGTTCAACTTTTAAATGCCACGCCGTGAGAAAAGCAGCGCGAAGCCTCCGATGCGAGAGTTATGAGGGTTGTTAACCTGTGATTATTCATCACCCTGCGGCATGTGTTTATCGCTCCGTTGCCTTCTTCGCACAGCACGGCGATGTGATAAGCTTGAATAACCGAGATTGTTTTTTATTCGGGGACATTTCTTTATGAAATAAAGCCGTCACGAGGCAGACGTACCGCGGAGACGAGGAAGTGCCGTCTTTTATAGGAACCATAACAATGTAGGAACTTTTCATAGCAGCAGTTAATCAATACGTTAAAATGAAATCTACTTCGTCAGCTATAAAGATGCTTGAATCATCAAAGAATGTATATTTTTACTGTATATATACTAACTGAAAAATGAATATGTGTAGTGTGGACCCGCATACATAAGATAAATATTTATATAGTATATTTGGCTTAGATGGAAACTAATTCTTGATTCTGATTGACCGGAATATAAACAGTGTCTGATTTATTTTCTTCCTCATTTGCTCATTTTACATGTAATAAATAATAATAATAATAATGATAATGGTAATAATACTTCATCATTTCTGTAACACTTTATTGAAATGTTAATAGCCGCTATAACACAAGCGCTAACAGGAACTCACCTGTTTTACGGACATCCCACGGCATTAAGGGCAACTAGAATGTAAATAATATAACGCGTTGTCAAAAAATTATCTTCGTAACCTTCGTTTTATTCCCAATCCTGTGGTTGATTATTTTCCTATAACAACACACCCACAAATTTGTTTCCACAAAAGAATTCTTTTTAAGGTTCTCTAGTATGCAAAGTAATTTATAAACATTCAGAATATAAAATAGAGTAAAATGTACCATCCAAACGACTTTTTGAATGAATTAATGCCTTTATTGTCATCATATTGTGCAACATACAACAAAATTTGGAAAGCTGTTCCAGCAGATTGTACACTACGGTTTAAACCGTTTGGGATCAAAATTCTTTGTTTGTTGATTTATTTTCTACATTCTACAACAATACTGGAAATTTCGAAACTATAAAACTACACATATGGAATTAGGCAATTATGTAAAAACAACAACAATAACAGTCAGTTGTTATTTTAAGACATGAAGGTCGGCTCTTCTGGAACAGTTCCTGCAAGAACAGTATTGGGTCAAGTGCAAAACCCTTCAAGCTCCATGATGAAACTGTCTCTCATGAAGACCTTCCCTGGAAAGCAAGACCAAATCATTACCTCTGCTGCAGAGGAGAAGTTCATTTAGAGCTACCAGTTACATCAGAAATCACCAATTAACAAACAAAGTTCCTTTTGGGCTACTATTATAAGTGCTGGCGTTGATCTAACACGTGGAGTTTTTGGGACTTTTCCACCAAGTTTGTCATAGAGTGTCAGTGCAGCAAGAGAGAGATAAGGAAAGAGAGAGAGAGTGAGAGAGAGGGGCGGGTATCTCATAACGCAGTTAATGATTGAAATCAGCACGAGCTGCTCTTTCCCTCGCTGAGCTTGTGCAATCTGAACTCCTGCACCTCTCGTCACAGGACGTAGCCGGAACCAGACCTCCGAGTGTCATTGGAGGAAAGCTGATGAAGGACCAGGCACTCGCTAAAACAGAGACGGGTCACGAGGTCTTTTAACTGTGCCAGCTCCTGGAGTACATTTTGGGCCTGACCTGAAGTCACGTGAATATTTAATAAAGTGATATTTCTGTACGTGCCGTTTAAGTCAGGGGTCAAGGCCAGCCTGGTGGAGCTCTTATCAAGTTATAAAAATGAAAGAACTGACTTGTTACAGAATGTGACACTTTCGGATCTCAACGGAAGAATGCGAGCCCAAGTACATCTAGTGTCAGGTCTCATCAGATAGCGACACCTCGCTTGGCGTAAAAAAAAACACGCCAAGACAAATGAGTCACAAAACTGAAATGGAATACATTTTTTTTTTTGTTCTTTTATCAGATTTTGGAGAAAAAACTTTATCTTAAAGTTTATCTTAAACATCATCAGTTTAGATCAGGGGTACTGAATTAAAATTTAAGAAGGTCTGGTGGATCAAATTGTCTCGACCGAATGTCATGTTTGCGTTAGGATTCAGATTGCTATATGCAGTCATTAAGTCAATTAAAAATAAGCAGTTTCAAATTCAGCCGTTCAATAATAATCTTGGTCAATTTTCATTGACTATGTTACTGCTGAGCTGTAAATGAAAGTGAAAGGACACTGGTTGCTCTGTCATACCAGGCTCTCAGTTCAGGTATTGTACATGCCCTCACCTCGGACTGCTGTGGATATGTTTCCTCTAACGACCCGCGTTCTGTCTCATAGTGCCGCTTCACATTACTGCTTTTTATTGTCGCCACGATTTCGGAACTTTATGAGACAAACTGATTTTAAACTTCCCACAAAATGAAAAACATACAGGGAAACCTCGGATTGCAAATAATGCGGTGCGTAAGTGTTCCGCAAGACGAGCAAAGATTTGTAGCTGTGCCCACCTTGAGGAAAAAGAAGCGATTGATATATGTGATATATTAAATATTCTCATTCACCAGAAAAGCATCAGGGTTCCGATAGAACTGTCACACCGCCATTTATTGAGTTATATAAAGTTGTTAAGAAAGTAGCTGTGAAAATCTTGCATGACTGGTCAGGAGGTGTTGGCTCTGTCATTCTGTGGTTAATATAGAAAATGTATGTTTGTGTAACATAGAAAGAGTCTCCCACGTCAGTGTTTAACAGAGCAGTATAACGGTTTCCAGCTGTAGCCATCGCAACCGTTGAATAACGGCTAGTAAAAAGTAATCTAAGTCTTTCACGCTTGACCGAGATTGTGTCAAGATCAGACATGTAACAGGACGTTATGTCATAATTCAATAAAATTTTATGGCTGGATTTTAGCAACAGAAGATGGTTTCTGTGAACTCCTCCTGATTGTTCTCCAGTGAGGCCCAGGGATTGGTCTCCACTCCTTAGATCTTCTCAAATGTAGTGGCTTCAGTGTGCAGTGCAATCAGCGAGCTACAGGAGAGCGTCGCTTGCGTTCGCCCGCTGACTGAATCCAGGCCAAGTGAAAGTCGCACAGCTTCGGGTTTCATGAGGAAATGCTTAACGCCGGAGAGGGAGGACGGAGCAACAATACTCTACTTTGTTTGTTCAGCCCGGCTTCCACATCTTGGATTCATTTAAAACGGGTCCTGGGCCTCCGTCATTCGGCGCTTTCCTGGGCTGGGCCGTGCACGTTTGTTTTTATAGTATACACGTTCACGTATGATCTCAGCAGTGGCTCGCGTAGCGGGGCTAACGAGGATTTTATTGAAGGCAGGAGTTTTATTTCATCTTGCACACGTATGAATTCGGAATCTACCTTGGAAACAGACACCTACTCCCAAAGAAGAGATGAAATCAGCGTTTTTATGCTGATAATCCTTTCTGTCTGCTTGACCTTTCACTATAATCTGTCTCATTATTACGCTGATTAGAGCATTTTGGGCTCGCGGATAAAGGGTTCAGTATTTTTTTCATCCCAGGTATCATGAAAAACAGATTTCAAACTTTCGCTGCATAACATCCACTGTGCCTTTACATCCATTAAAGAAGAAAGTCACTTCAAACCTTCCAGATGTGCTGTTGTGGGAAAATAATCAACCTCACGATAAAAACATTAACCCCGCTTTATATCAAAATGCATCACACTATCCAGTCGTTAATTATTTTCCTATAACAGGATGCCCCAGCAGGTGTTATCCGTTTTCTTTTGAAATATTTCTTCTAAATGAACCCCGTTATTTAGACCTCTCTTTCTCTCTCAGCACTAATCGTCTGCTCTGCACTAGTGTGCCGACTCGTACGCTCGTTCATGCGGAGCAGGAAGAATAAAAGCAAGCAGCCGTAAGTAGGTCACGGCACTGATAGCGAGACGTGATGGGGAGAGACGTGGTCCGAGGCTGTCCCACACCCCGCTGTCTCTCTAATTAAGTCGCACGATGGCGACGGCCGCAACACAAATACGGCCGCGTTCATGTCTGTTTTTGTTTCCCAAGGCTGTCCTCTATTTAAATCAAGCGTGATGTTCATCTCTCTTTCTCTCTCTCTCTCTCTCTCTCAGCCTCTTTCTATCATGTGTTTATCATTTAATTTAAAACTCCAAAACAGTTTCGGTGAGTTTCTTTTGTTATCCCTTTGTTATGCAGCAATTAAGGGGGCCAAGCACTGGTTGATAACAGAGGACGACCAGGAAGCCATTCGGACAATCGGCATTTTTTTCGCAAGGAGGTTATACTGTACTAAAGTTGAAGCATTGTTGAGAGAGTGCCTCACTTCCTGTTATTGTTTTCCACTGATTCCATGGAACTGCTTCACATACAGTAGATCATGATTTCTTGTTAGTTTGTAATTTCGTCTTTTCCTCATTTTGGTGCGATTCTTTCACTGGTATTTATTTTAGTTTCTTTTTTTTTCCCACAAATGGAAGTAGTCATAGTGTTGGAGTTAGATATAGCACTTGCTTCATCTGTACCTAAAGATGGTGCGTGATGTGGCGGCGCTGTAGCGTTTTACTCAGTCCAGCTCCCGAACCTCCACATCTGTGCACACCTTTAACTTTCATGCTCTAATACCTCTGCTAAAGGCGCCACACCTGTATACGGCCATACCCTATAGAATGCATTGTATTTTGGGATGTGTAATTCTGCAATTAAAAGAAACTCACTGGTATACGGTAAGCAAGGGAAGAAGCTCTTGCACACTGTATATATATATGACGCATCACCAAACACGTCACACATATAACTTTATATAGGTGAGAGAGATAAGAACGGATAAAAGCAACCGTAAAATAAATTATCATACACCAAATACCCTTTAAAAGAAAAAGCGCTTAATGTGCAGCTGAATAACCATAATTACACACAGGCCTGTTTTTTTCTCTGATAAAAGACTACAGAAAAACCCTAGATTGTAATTTGGATTGTAGTTAAGGCAGTCCGGTTTCGGCTCACGCCACCCGAGTCACTCCCGTCTCTCATTGTTTCGTGCGTGTGTGTTCGTGATCCTCCGGGTTTAAGCACCTAACCCAGGCTGTTTCCCATCGCCAACAATAGGAACTGCGACACAATGCAGGAGAGCGCTCTATTGTGCTAAGGAGTGTGTGAATGTCCGAGTCCAACAGGGCGTCGGAATTAAAGCGAAGCAGAGATAAACCCTCGCGATACACATATATATTTTACTGCAGTGCAGCCCTGCGGAGATCAAAGAGCACGCCGGGGACGAGGGCGTTTCTCTCCGCATGCTCTCTGTTTCTGTTTCTCTGCAGATGAGCAGCAGGAGACTCGGCCTGCTGGGACGCCGGCTCCTTTAATCCGCTCCGGGTCAGCTGATCAGACGTACCCGAGTCATATTAGAGAGTCACGAGGAAAGGCGAAGTGGATTCGAGGCTGTCTTCGCTTGAATGGTTTTGGTGTAAACACAGGGTGGAGGGTGACATGGAGATAAACCCCGCCCCAGTGCGGTTTAGAAATTTTATATTTTCAGCATGCGTATCAGATGCTGTTAAGAAATGTCGAATCCGGCAGCTGCGAGTTGGATAACAAGGTTTTTTTTTTGCGGATGTTATCGTTTATTCGTTTAGTAACAGCTCGTTCACGTTACAATTTGAGCACTGAGAAATCAAATTCACGTTTCCTGTAAGGAGACGTTTATTTAACGTTCTTGGAAGCGTCGCGCTTCCTAATGCTTTATTCTTGAGATATTTGTCTAAAAACCATCCTCTATGGTTTTTCCATTCACGAGGACGTCATAAACACGACACGAGACCTTACTGACCCCTGCTGGTGACCGAGCAGCGAGAAAACCGTTCGGCGACCAGTGCGCACATTATGTGCGGAGAGCAAAGTGCTGTCACGTGTGTTTTATTGCTGGTAAAAAAATAAATAAATAAAAAAAGTCAAGAGTCCTGTTTGACAGACGGAGGGAGGCCGTGACCTCGACTGGTCTGAGGGAACAAGACCGCGTTCAGGGACAGGTGCGATCGCGACTCTGACAGATTTACAGAGAGGGTTAAAAGGGACGATTCTTAAATCAAGATGATTAGGCGTGGAGATGGACGGGAAGGGCGTTGGGTGGGGGGAAGGGTGTGTGTGTGTGTGTGTGTGCGCGTGTGTGTAAAAGATTCCAGAAACAGCAGGACTTCGACCCTAAGGATGACTCATGCTGTTTCTATGAATTCCTTATTCCAGCACACACAATTTAACACAATGCATTAAATGTGTGTCAAAAAACTGATTGTGTGCTTGGTCACATTGAAAAAACTGTTTCCATTAAAAAAAAACAAGACCAGTTAAATGGAATTACTCGTACTTGAGTCTGTCTATTGAGGTGACTGTGTAAGATATCTGTTCCATAATTATTGGCTTGTCCTATCGTAGTCATTTCAGTCTTGCTTAGCGTGCAAATAAATAAAGCAGGAGCGCCTGACACAGCTCGCACCCTTCCTCCGGCCCCGGCATACTTCGTCACACTCAGACAGACAGCGAGGTCAGAACAGGTATGCCGAGAATGCAGCGCAACACACACGAACACATATATACACACACACACATGCGCACGCGGCTAGGCGGAGCCACACCCATCTCCTGGTTCTCCTTGTTCTCCTGGTTCTTTAATCTTACTGATGCTTTTTATATCGCGTATGACGCGTGTAAGTTTCACGGCTAACAAAGAAAGGAGATTATTGTTTTATTTGTTTAATTTAGTTAATGAAATAAATGCAACATGTAGAAATAACAACCTGGGCCATGCCAAAAGAATGCATTTCAACAATATAAAAAAAAAAAGTTTTAATCTCCAGCCACAAAAAAAAAACACCTACAGTATCACAATAGGTTTATGTGTATATGTCAGTTTATAAGCGGGACAATTTCTGTTAGAAATCTTATTAAATGTTACTACATGCATTTTTAAGAAAAACTAATTTTTGAATTTTTTTCACATACTTTAACTTAGGGCTGGACGATATGGCAAAAATTTATATCACAATATGTTTCTTAATTTTGGTCGATACGATATAATTCCGATATCGATATGGATAATATTAAAAAGCCTCAGGAAAAAACTGCCGAGGACACACACAATGGATGTTTATAATACCTCCAGGCTTCTCCTATTTAAAAAAAAAATAATAATAATAATAATAATAAAAAAAAAAAAATATATATATATATATATATATATATATATATATATTTTTTTTTTAAATAAAAACATTACAAAAAAATAAGGTTCACTTTTGATTTGTATTTAGCATTTACGAACAAGAAATGTGAAATAAAATAATTAAAACTCTCAGACTCAGCTTATTAGTAGAATTAGCAGAAGCGCGCGCACGTGCGCACGCACACGCACACACACACACACCCACCCACCCCCAACTCCTTTCGGCTTCGCACACACATAGACACACACTCTCTCTGCCTTACACATAAACTCCGCTCTGTCGCGAAACACGAGAGGAGAGGAAAATGGATCTTTACCCTCTATGAGACTTGCTTTTGCTTTATACGCGCGCTGTACAAACACGCTAACAAACACAAAATTAAATATGTTTCACACACACACGTGGTCAGTGTTATAGTAAACAGAACACGCGTGCACGGATGTTGATTATACCAGTAAGAGACGAGCACTTAGACCCAGCAGGGGAGACGATTACCCACAATTCCACAGCGCAAGAGAGAGAAAAACCGTTGGCTCATATATTCAAATGTATTTTGAAATATCGGAAATGTGTTTAAAAATCATTATTGAAAAAAATTGTATCGCGAT
This sequence comes from Clarias gariepinus, assembly GCF_024256425.1. Taxonomy (NCBI): domain Eukaryota; kingdom Metazoa; phylum Chordata; class Actinopteri; order Siluriformes; family Clariidae; genus Clarias; species Clarias gariepinus. The sequence continues at coordinate 29,160,820 of NC_071112.1, forward strand.
ATATATTGATGTCGAATTATTGTCCAGTCCTACTTTAACTTTAAGTTAAGGTTTAATACTGAACAAAATGGTTTGTGCTGTTTGAGTGGGAGGGGCATGCCCTGTGTCTCCTGTCAATCACAGCAACACTAGCCAATCCCGGGCACTTGTGGAAGAGGGCAGATAGAGGGCGCTCTCCTCCCAGTGTGTTACACCGATTTGTGATGCAGAAGGAGCAGCAGTTCAGGCAAATAATACATTAAATTTAGGAAACAAAATCTGTGGGGAGAATAAAAATAAAATAATAATAATAATAAAACGATAAAGAAATAATTTGTTGGCAAACTGTTTTGTTAAAGTTTTTATCTTGAGAGCATCTTTTCTGCAGACGTAATTATGTGAACCGTAATTAAATGAGCATTTTGAAAAAGTAATACTTGAAGAATTTCTTCAAATAACTTGCAGATCTTCATTGTTATATCTAGTGTTTTCAAATCAAAATCTTTTTTTCTTCAGTGAGCATTTTTACTTCTTTGCACTTCTTTCATTTTTTTTTTCTTGTCTCACAATTCCAGGACACAGTGTTTTGGGTTTAGGTGTAATTTTGGGATTAGCGCAGCTCCCAGACCACCCAATCGCTCGGGGAGAATGTGTACAATAATCCAGTTTGTCTTTTAACCACAGGGATCACGTTATAATGAGACTTTTGTGGTGTAAACCTTGTAAGCCTTGAGTTCATGTCGTAATTGGTGTAACGGATGCTGTACACACTGCTCACACACACACACACACACACACGCACACACACACACACACACCTACTTCTGCAAGCCGAGCGCGAGGTTTACTTGCATTTTTTTGTTTTTTTTTCCCACAGACTCCTCGAATTACATCCGTCAGCTGGAGACGAAAGTCCGGATTTTAGAAGATGAAAACAAGCAGGTATTTTCACAGGTGAGAGACGACACACACATATACAGGATAACACACTCGTATTCTAAGATTATGGGTTTATCTAGTACACAGTTGACCATCCTAATCGTGCATCCAATCAAAACTTTTTTTTTTTGGATTAAAAACTTCAAATTCAAGCGCAGCTTTTGAAGGAATGAACATTAATGTCTGGTGTAACTTGCGATATTAAGTTTCAGTTTGATTTCAGCAACCAAAAAAATCCAAGCAGATATGGAAAGAAAACAAAAGACAGAACTTATTCCAATTTCAGTTAGATACTTTTTTAATACCAAATTAAATTAAATTCGATTTCATTTGTATAAATAGTTTGCATGTTCTCCGGGTGCTTGGTGGGTTTCCTTCGGGTACTTCGTGTAAGTCAGTAAAAACTAATTAAAAAAAGCAACAGTTCAGCCAGCTAACGAGACGATCGTCGCCTGTCAACAACATGTTTCTGACACAGCAACTGATTCCGCTACGTCTATTTTTAACCACTTTTAGCTCGGTGAGGTCACGTGATTTCCACATAAGCAATACTGAAACCTCCAAGAGTCGTTAGTTACATCACGCTCACACCTTTTGTGTATAAACAAACAAGCAAATAAAATAAATAATCATCCGTATCGAGTTTTCCTTTTTCTTTTTTTCTTTTTTGTTCAGTTTAAACAGTTTAAATCACTTTAAACTAAGACCTACCCTCAGAAACACACTGTGGTGTGACGGACGACTCAGAGAAAAGGGTTTAATGGAAACTGTACGGATTCCAGACGCCACTGGAACTCCAGCACGGCCTCATGTGTCCACAATTAACCAAAAGAATAAGATTTAACCCCCGAGTCGCTGCTTAAATGTGCAACCAAAAAGTGTTATTAGTTTTTGTATAATGCTGTCGAATGCTTGATTTCTCTGAGGAGATTCACGTTTCGTTCACTTTTATGGAAGGAGTCTCCAGTTACAGAACATCGTAACACTGAAACTGTAACAGAAAGGCTTGTAGGGAGGGAGGAGTTTAAAGCGACGATAACGTAAGCGAAAACAGGAACGGACCTGCCTCAAGATCGTTCCACGGAAAAAAGTTTAACGTGTTTGTTGGTAATTATTAATTAATAATTAATGATTGGAAAATGTGCCGGAAAAATGTGTTATAACACGCCGTCAAGTGTTATATTGCTTACTTAATACAATACAGAAAGAAAAGTAAAACCATAGATGCTGAGAGCTGGAAGGTTTGAGTCACATCTTGTAAGTTCCAGGAAACACACACATTTTTTTCTTTTCACTTTGAGCTGGACACAGTTTGAGTCGGGCCGAGTGTGATGAGGAGCTTCCAGTGATAATAGAGAGGGAAGGACGATCACAGTGCGCAGGTAGACCTTTTGACTGTTTTTTGGCAGTAATCTCTCAGAGCGAACAGAGATATGTTTTCCCACCCGACAACCATTAGACCGGGTTTTGGGAAAAAAAGAAAAAGAGAGAGAGACAGACAGGATAATTATACGCGTGCTATTACAGAGGCACGAAATCCTCCAGCTCGTTCAGGGTGGATCAGATCCAGATCATCTTCAAGTCTTCAGGGAGAATATTTCATTAGATAGATAACATCCAGTGCTTAAATTGCTTTTGGATCTTCACCACGTCCCTCACACCCCGAATGGATGACGGACAGGTGAAGCCGGGATACGGCTCGGATTTCATCAAGCGTGACGAGAGCCTTCTTCTCGGGTCCATAACTCATCGCGGAGCGTTTTGTACTTTTAACCTTCCGCGCTGACCGCTGCGATTTGTATTGATGTGAAATGAGGTGACTGCTGAAGGGTCAGGCTGTAAAACACTCCAGGGATTCAGCAGAGGAGGTGAAAAGAGACAAAAACGCGAGGCGGACACTAAAGAGAGCTGAGAGTTCTCCGTCTGACTGCATGCTGTAGAAAAGTTATCATTGAGTTATTAGAGGTTTTCTGTTCATCGCTCTCACGTCCAGACGCTTATTTTGCACATGTGTGTTTATTCAGCCTGTTCATGTGTTTATGGCTGTTCACACTCAAATTCAACCTTTCACCCAGTGTTCATTTGAATTTTACACCATGTCTGAAATGCTGATTCAGGATTTGTTCAGCAAATATGTTGACCTTCAATTTTTGTTCAAAATCTGCAGAAAAAGTGATGAATAAAATACACACAAAGTGCACGTAATTGTACGCTGAGGAAAAAAAAAAACGCTATTCATTCACTTCAAAAATTACTGTCTATTTTTTTTTAACATTACTTTGAGGATATTTTTTTCCTTTTTTATTATTTATTAATAGACAATATAGCGGAAAATATAGGGCAGGGACGCTTTTTATGACACATGATTAACATTTAACATGACAATCAGTTATAAGGTTAGACTGTAGTTCAGTGCTTATTAGATGCTTTCAGTATTTTTAATACTTCAAATTCCGCAAGAAAAAGTAGCTGTTTAAGACTAATCATATAATAAATGAAAGAAAGAAATTTACAATGGAATCGAATCAAGTGTCCACCCACATACTATAATTTGGAATAAGGAGGAAAATATCTTCAGCAGTGCGTGTTGCGCTAATGAAATACAGCGGTTTGGAGACGAATGGGTTTGGAGTCGGGTGTTTCTCACAGCAGCCAGACGTCATCAGTAATAACGCCGCTGGTTTAAGGAGGAGACTCTGTTCTTAGGGCATCTTATTGACTCGAGCGCCTTAATCTGGCTCTGATTAAATATACAGTAATGAGATGGACGAGCTGTGGTTCTCCTTCCTTCAGCCTGTTTTCCAAAATTTGTCCAAAGCTTGTCCTGACGCCTTCCTCCGATCTGTCACTGAGGAATTGCAGAGTGAGAGTGGAAGAGTCGACTGGGGGACTCGTGGAACTCATCAGTGCCAAGCGAATGAAGTGTGGCGTCCAGGAAGTGAGAAGACGAGGGGGGAATGCCATTTTTGCCAAAGCGTTTGACCCGATTTAAGGCCGTAGAGACAATTCAGTGTCAATAATGTCAATAAGATTAGAGCCTGGGTGGCGTCTGTTCTTATACGGGAGGAGCTAAAATAGATTTTATCTTTCACAGGCTTTTAATAATAACAATAATATATAAATAAACATGGTATAAAGAAATGTATTCAGGATAATAAACCTGCGTAATTTTTATTGTGAGTTTTCTATTTGTTTTATAATTTTCTCCAAAACACAATGAAGAATGGAAAAAGATTGGATGAAATTTAAAGCAGATTAAGATTTTGTTTGGTTTAAGAGCTGTTGTTCAAACCAGGAACTTTTATTTTTAAACAGTTTATTATTATCACTAACAACAGGTCTGGGTTGTACAATTGAGCAATTAAAAAAACAAAAAACAACTTTTTTTTTACTGCTTATGGGAAAATAATCAACAACAAAATGCAAGTTTTATAGCGCTGCAGTTTGTCAATAATAACATTAATGTTTAGTTTTTTTAAAGAATGAAATGAAAGTTATATTCCTAATACCTGACTTCAAACTACTGCCCCCTGCTGGTTTGGAGAAGTATTTGTTTTAACACAAGACTCAAATCTAGCTGCAAGCATCTGTTTTTGTGATACGAGTCACAGCTTTTCAGTAAAGCCACGAAACGATAAAACATGACCGTGAAGCATCCTTGATTGACCTTAGGTCATGACCCTGTGACATTTCCCGTGCCGTGCTTAAAGAATGTCACGGGTTACTTATTATACATTTACGGTTGCGTTTAATCTCCTGGCATGTCTGCAAAACAAGCAGATTTTTTATATTTATATGTTAGCTACTGTGTAATCAGCTATTCCTCTTCTCTTTTTGTCCTTTTTGATAATAGGAAGTAAAAAAGAAATAAGTATATGCAAATGCTTTCTAATCACTTGCATTATTAATGTAAAATGTATTTGTGTTTTTGTTTTTTGTTGTGTGTGTGTGTGTGTGTTAGGGGAATGTCAGTGATTTGAAGGCATTGAAGAAAGGCCTGTCGTTGTATCACTCCGAGTCGCAGCTCTCTGCGCTTTCCAAGCAACAAGACACCTTACAGAACGTACGTATCCATGAGTATAGAAGTCTGTTTCATACTGTGTGTCATTCTAATCAAACCAAGTTCGAAACGGTTCGTCGCTTTATTAAAATTTGTCAAAGTTCTCTCTGATCAGTCATCGTCTCTTTTCTCCACAATTCTCTGCAATAAAATGAGGAGCAAAATGAGGTCGAGAGCTTCAGCTTCCTGTCTCAGGAGTCTTATCTCTGCAGGAGAACCGTGGTTCAGGAACAAAGCCGCTCCTAGATCAGAGTTCGCCCGCTAACCTCGAGCTGACCCTCAGAAAGCCTGCAGGTTATTAAATTAGCTCGGATCACGTAAGCCTGGAACTTTATGACTTGGTATAAACAGGCGTACGCGCATCTCCGAGCACCGGGTTCATGCGTCTCGGATAAATATTACCACGCTGGCTCCTGATTGATCCAGCTGTCTAAATATTCACGTTTCTGCCAGGAGGCTGTGGGTTTGAATCCTAATGTAAAGCAAAGTTGCTGAACTTGGTACTTTCTCTCACTTTCTCTCTCTCTCTCTCTCTCTCTCTCTCTCTTTGGGTGGTCCACATGGTCTTTCTTTTCTTATGATTAGCTCATGAGGCTAAACGTTTGTGAACCCTAACACTCGTTTGTGCTTTTTGGTGGCTCTCCAATAGGTTTTGCAAGAGGAGCATTAGTGAGGTCAGGGCCTGGTGTCAGACGAGGAGCCTCCAGTTCCACAGGAGATGTACTGTGTACAGGGAAATTCTGTGAAATCTCTTTTCACCATATACAGTGCTTCCTGATATTTAATTTAATTTCTGCAAAAAAAAAAAATTTGACAATGATCAGAAACACAGCATTAAGGCCAACTCTGACTGGCTCAAAAAAAAAAAAAAGACAAAAAAAGATTTTGGCGAGGCCTAGTCAAAGTCCAGACTTTGAGGTTGAGATACTTAAATAGGTTGTTCATGTTGTTTCTCCAATGTGGATGATTTAAAGCAATTCTGCAAGGGAGAGTGGGCCAATATTCCTCCTCAGTGATGAGAAAGACTCATTGCAAGTTTGATTGCATTTCATGATTTGCGTTCCACTTGATTGCAGTTGTTGCCGCCAAGACTGGCACACACAACCAGTTCTTAGGTTCAGGGGCAATTACTTCTTCACATAGGGCCGGGTAGGTCTGGACAGCTTTTTTCCCTTAATAAATGAAATATATCTATCTATCAGGAAGAGGCAAATATTTTTTCACACCACTGTGCAGATGTCATGGTCAGGGTGCACTTAGTTTTGGCCATATAGCATCTACACTAAATTGCTCTCTGAAAAATATGAGGTTCTTTTCTAACTAGACATGTGATGGCGTTGACATTTTCTTTCTTTCACCCCTTTCTTTCTCTTCTCTTCCTGAGTTCTCACTTATTTTCTTTTTTTCTTTCTTTCTTTTTTCGCTCCTTCTTTTTTTTCTCACATCTTTTTTTCTTTCTTACTTTTTCTTTTCCTTCCTTCTTTTTCCTCATCACATCATTCTTTCTTTCTTTCTTTCTTTTCAAGACTTTTTCTGTCCACATCTTTCTTTCTTTCTTTTTTTCTTTCTTTCTTTCTTTTTTTCCTTTCTTCTTTTTTATTACATCTTTCTTTCTTTCTTACTTTTTCTTTTCCTTCCTTACTTATCCTCACCAAATCTTCCTTTTTTCTCTCTCTTTTTTTACTTTTTCTTTTCCTTCCTTCCTTTTCCTCACCACATCTTTCTTTCTTTCTTTCTTTCTTTCTTTCTTACTTTTTTTCCTTCCTCCTTTTTCCTTTACCACATTTTTCTTTCTCCCTTTCTTTCTTTCTTTCTTTCTTTCTTTTTTTCTTTCTTACTTTTTCTTTTCCTTCCTTACTTTTCCTCACCACATCTTCCTTTCTTTCTTTTTGCCGTACTGCAGTGTTTTAAACCTAAAGTTATTTGTTCCTGAGCTCTTCAGACGCAGACAGATCTGACGGTCTCATGCTAGCGTGTTGTGTTCTGATTGACACTAACCTGCGCTGGAGTGTAAACACTCGTCTCACAGACTGGAGGAAAAAAACATGTGTGTGTGTGTGTCTGTGTGTGTGCATGAGATCATTCAGCTTCTCGTGCCTTTCCTGGCTCTTTCCCTTCAGCTGCTCCACACGGCTTAACGAGACCGAGCATGAAATGAACATTTCTTAATTTAGACCGTCTTCCTCTCTCCTTCATCACCGCCCCTCCATCTCTCTCTCTCTCTCTCTCTCTCTTCTCTTTGCTTTCTTTCTTTCCCTGAGGTAGTGTTCTTTATCTTCTGCCTCTTCTCTGTAGAAATAAAGGTCAGGATCAGCCCTGCGGATGTTAACCCCTTCCCCGTAACCGTGACAGGATAAATCAGCGCTCTCGGCCCAGTTCTGTTCATCGCCGGCATCTACGAGAGAACTCGATTAGAAAACACACTGGGTTTTAAACTGCTGGTGTAACGGCGAGTCTTTCACATCAGGGCTAAAGAGACACAACTGGATTATTGTTTATTTTTTAATAGAGTTTAACTGGTCACTTGAATCTAAGATTAGAATTCTGTCTAAAGAAAATGTGTTGTGTAGCTGGAGGTACAGAAACCGTGTCTCTAATAAATATCCAAATTTAAACTATTTGAATATTTCTTGTTAAATAAACTTGCACATTTTTGAGCAGTTGTGCATTAATAATGGAACAATCCTGAGAGCTGCTGTGTGTTTACTGGAGGAACAGGAGGATCAGACGCTCACACATCTCACACTGATCACAAAGAACCTTCCTCTTCCTCTTCCTCTTCCTCCAGCACAGCGCCACCAAGCTCTGTCTAAAGACAATGGGACTTCCTAAAAGCACAACAACATAATAAGCAATTCTCTTTCTTTCTTTCTTTCTTTCTTTCTTTCTTTTTTTCCTCAGAAGAGAACAATCATTATGTATATAATGGACATCTCACTCTGTCTTTCTGTTTTTCTCTCCTTGTCTTTTTCTTTTCTTTTTTTTTTTCTTTCTTTCTTTCTTTCTTTCTTTTTTTATCCTTTTTCTCCCTCATCAATGCTTTCTTTCTTTTTTCCTACCATTCTTTTATCTTATCTGTCTTTCTCCTTACTCCATTTCTCACTTTACGATCTCTATTCACTATTGGACACTCTCTGTATCATTCTGTTTTTTTGTATGTCCCTGTTTTTCTTTCTTACTTACTTACTTTCTTCAGAGGAGGACAATCATTATTGTTGTCTATTTCCTTTCTTCACTTTTTTTATTTGACTGTTTCTTACTCTTTCTTTCTTTTTCTTTCTTTCTTTCTTTCTTTCTTTCGTCTTTCTTATTTTTTATGTCTTTCTTTCTCCATGTCTCATTTTACAATCTCTCTCTTTCTTTCTTTCTTTCTTTTTTTTTCTTTCTTTTTCTCTCACCTTTTTCGTTCGTTTTTTTTTTACCATTTTCTTCTTTATTTCTCTATGTCTCCCGTCCTTCCTCTGAAGACTTTTTCTTTCTTATCCTTCAATTTCTCACATTGTCTTTCACTTGTTACTTCTATTTATGCTTACTTTCTTTAACCCCATTATTTCCCCTTGTCTTTCTTTTGCCTTCCTTCACCTCCCACTTTCTTTCTTTCTTTCCTTCTTTCCTTTATGGTGCTTTGTCTACAAGTCACATAATGATATTTTTGCAGCTCTATTTTAAAGACTTGCTTATAAAGTGGTATCTATTTCCCCACTTCTTTGAGTGCAGTCAAGCTGTCGTCGTTTTCTCCTCATTCACGTCTTTCCTGATACCAAAGATGTTGTTCACCTGAGGCCTAATCTGTCTTACTGGATTTGCAGTGAAGATCTCTTGATTGTTCTTAACAGGAGATTTTATCTGCCAAGGTTTTTTTTTTTCCTTCTATAAGTCTCCTGAAGATGGAACTGAGTTTACAGATCTGGCACCAGAAAGGCTGTCTGGTCGTCTTAGGCCTTGGTGAACAGTGTTTAAATGTTAATGTATCATTCAGGCTTTAAGACCAAGTACCATTGAACCTGGGAGGCCATCCAGACCGAATGGAAGCTTTCAGAAGAGCGATAGATGGCAAATCACATGCCTGATGGAGACGATGGCGATGATGATGTTTCCAGAGAAGCTCAGCTGGTCGGAAGCTCAAATAAACTCTAATGCCGTGTAATTAAACGCTCCCTCTGTGCCGCTTACACACATGCTCCCAATGCCAGGAGTAGATTTCACAAAATTTCAATGTACTTGTTTATTCGTACGAGGCTGTTCAATAAAGGACTGCATTTCCATGCCCTCTTTTACCCTGTATTGAAAAAGAAAGAAAAAAAGAAAGAAAGATATCACCCTGGCTAGCAAGGAATGTTTTGGTTTGGCCCAGTGAAGTGGATTTAAGCATGGTGTCTGTTTCTGGAAATTTTGCCATGACTAACAGGAAAAAAAAGATCCAAGATGTAATTTTAAGCCTCAGACAGAAAGGAGACAGCTCAAGCTAAACATTAAACTCCGTCTCCCCAAAGTAATGTGGTCCTGTGTGGATAATAATTTAATAATTGTGTGTTTATCTATGTTTAAATTTGGACATGTTATAATTATTAAGGGGTAAGTGCTCTTCAGTAAAATGAAGTATAATACACCGGAGTGTATGTACCTGTACGTAAAAATGTTTCTGTAGTCAGATGATAAATACTGTATAGTGTATTTTATTACGACGCCTGAAGTGTTCATTTCCCGTAACATAGATAAGAGTTTTTATTGGGAAGGATATGTGAATGTAGCCCCTAGGTGGTAAAACTAATCTACTATAGTGAAGGAGTGTGTGTGCGTGTGTGTACCTTTGGTGTAGTTAATTTAATGTAGTATAATGGAATGTATTGAAACAGAGGCCTCGAGTATATTAAATATACTCTGCTGTAGTATAAAGGAGTGTATATGAACCTGACCCATGGAGCGCAACATTACTCAAAGTATTATGAAGTGTATTTCAGGTCGTCCTCTGGGTAGTAGATACAGTATGCGATAGTATAGTGCAGTGTATTTGAGTGTTATCTCTATATTCAGATTTATTCTACTTGGTATTTTTGAGTGCGGCATTTGGATAATAAATTTTACTACAGGAGTATATCTGACTGTAACCTCTTGATTGTAACTAGAGTATATTTAAGAAGAATATTGTGAGACGGAGTGCTGAATACCATTTAGTACCGCATCCATGAATATCATTCACGATATTCAGTACAACAGCGCAATCTTATAAATAATGCTTTTATTTCAAAAAACAAGAAATTAGTATAAACAGATTATGATTTGTTTATTTGGTTTTTAAATTCTTACTGGTACCATGTAGCCAAAAGGTGAGGAGAATAAACCGTGGAGGTGGTGGACAGTCCTGAGAAATATAAGAGCTTTACTTAATATTTCCACTTAGAGTGGTTTTGGCGTTAAATCCCAAATTGCGTAAAAGTTATAAAGTTAGTGCGATATGTAAAATGTACAATCCCTTGTTCCACACACTAAGTAGTGTCCATGATCAGGGGTTAGGAAGCGATTTGGGATTTAGCCTTGTGTTGTGTTTTTGTATAAATAAATTGGTTCAGAGGCAATTTGGAACGTTACCAAGTAGACAGCGTGTTGTTTAATATGACAAACCGATATCACAGGTGGTTTTTTGCTCCCCTGACCGGTTTTAAATGTGGGTTTTTATCAGGCAGCGGCTCTCAACTCAATATTTAAAAAGAATAATACCATTCAGTACAACATCCATAAATATCATTCACGATATTCAGTACAACAGCACGATCTCGCGTGTGATATTGCTTTTATATAACAGTTCCAGAGGAGACAAATTATTATGAACAGATTATGATTTGTTCATTTATTTAAACAGTTATTTTGCTCCGACAAGACATATCCTTCCATGTCTAGGATTAGAAGTACTGCGGACATGTGACATGGAGCGATACATACTGTAGAGCTAAACATCCCAGTGCTGTTATGCTCCATTATCACCACTCATGGAATGCCTCTTGTCCAATCAGATTATTTAGCCAGAACAACCTGTTGTATAATTAAAAGTAGCCCCTGGATAGTAAATTTACTCCAATATAGTGGATTGTATTTAGGTTTCAACTTTGTATTTAAATTTAAATTTATTTAAATGTCATTAGTAAATTCACTCCACTGTAGTATAATGGTGTAATATGTCTTGTATAGTAAAATGTACTTTATTTGTGGTCCTGGATGATTAAGGACGATATTCTAGCTAGTTGATTGGCCGTGGCGGTGTGAGTGCATTTGAGTCCATCAGTCATAGACTTTTAATGAACCGGATTGGAACACGACCCCTAGGTGGTTAGAGGGCCGTAAATTTTAATGGCAGGTTTTCATCATGGCCCCTTGGCAGCGACTGTGCTCAGCCTCGTGCCCGTGGGCGTACCCGTATCAGTAGTGAGCGAGATGCCCACAGTTCCCGCTCGAGGTGAGTGTTCTGGCAACTGTAAATGAGCAGTGCGGGCTGAAAGCGAGGAGCTGCTCCCATTCAGAGCTCTGCTTGCGGCCCCCACTGCTGGAATGCGGCCTCGATTGTTGTGGATTTAACGCTAGAATGAAACTCAAAAGGCTGTGTCTAAACAGGGCCTCCCCGGGCCTAACCCACTCAAAGAACTCATTGTCGATGCGCTCGGTGCTCATAAGGGCGGCGCTGGCAGTGATGAGCTCCGAGACGGTTTAACCCTTCAGAAAAAAAGGGGAAAAAAAACAGGCCTGACTTATTCCAAAAACACACACATCCTCTCTGATAGCATGAGTGAAACACTAGCAGTCACCACTCATGTGTGTTTTCTCTCCACAGGGCACTGCTCGACTCCCAGCTGGAGATCTGCCCTCGCCCATCACCCCCTACATAACGTCCGCTCAGAAACCAGAGGCTCTGGTTCATGCTATGAAGGTAAACGTGTAAGAATGTTCACACGCTTCACGTTACACACACTTTACAGTCAAAAGTTATTTTAAACATACACTCAGATATTTATCTCATAGACTTTGCACAGACGCATGGTGTTCGATTTAATTTATGTGCATATAAGAATATACAGGTAATGTCCATGTTTCATGGAGGGGAAAAAAACATGCTTACATGTCCCGTCAGCATATTAGGCTAATTTTAAATGTCCTTGCTTGTGTGGGTGTTTTTTTTTTTTTTTTTTTTAAATATGTCTGTCTCAGCATCGTCTTTCAAACGTCCATATTAAACTAAACAGAAGGCGAGAAGAATCTGCCTCACAACAGATTTCGTAACCATTTTTGCATGAACATTTTATCTAGTTTGGTTTTTATTTCTCTAATCTGGTTTTGGTGCAAACATGAATGTTTTTGTATTGCTTATTAATCGAGTTGGGAATCACTAGGAACCACCTGATTATATTAATATCACGATTCCTAGGTGTTGATTCGATCTAAACTGCGATTTTATAAGTATCGTGATTTCATAAATACCCCAAATCTCTCTAAATTTTTTAAAGATTTAATTACAATTCTAAACAAATTTTGCTAATTATTTCTCCACCACACAAGATACTGTGCTGCCTGCCAGTGTGTGAATAGTTTAGAGTGCACCACCTGCAGGATTATAGAGGAACTGCAACGTTACCACATCAATTGCAAACATAAAGTAGTATATAAATTAAAACATAATTTAAAAATTTTATTTTGTCAGTAAGTCAGTGTGCCAATATATGAATCACCAAATAAAAGAATCATGATCATAATTACATAGATTTATGTCCCCCATCTCTACTAATTAACTTTAAAGCAGAGTGCACACTACACAACTTAATATATCGAGGATGCAACTCAGAATCGGTTTGTTGGTCAGTTTTATAGCGTTAAATACAAATAAAATGTAATTTAATTCAATTGAATAATAAAACGGATTCACAGATGTGGCAAGTCACAGCAGGTCGCCGAGGGATTCCTGCTACATCGATCCTCATGCGTGAAAATATCTGATATGTTTCCTGACAAACCACGTCGCTTAACTCCTGCTTGAGCCATCATAACCTAACGTGACCTTAAAGAGACTTCACATCTAGTTTATGTGTTTCAGGATAATTAGCTGTCGATCAAACACGAGGGTCAAGTTTACAGAAAAAACAAAAGCATCGCCTTGGCCTTACTCGGAGAAACACGATTACTCTTAATCACCTCTTATTAAAAACCTTTTTTTTTCTCCTGATAATAGCGAAAGTGACACTCCTCAAGTCTTATGCTCTTTCCTACCTGTTTTCTTTTAGGTATTGGAGGTCCACGAGAACCTGGACAGACAGATTCCCGAGGACTACGAGGAGGATCTCAGTGAGAAAGAGAAAGCTATCGTGAGGGAAATGTGTAATGTAAGTCTCAAGACTATAAGCGGTGAACCTAGATTAGCTCGGTAGTCTCTTGTGTCATTAAGCAGCACATAGAAATCCCAGTTCCTTCATTTTGCTCTTTTCCCTCATGCTTAGCTCATCAACTCCTTTGCTTAACAAGACCTTCACTATGCCTTTATATAATCAGGAGCAGGCCACGCTAGAGAACCTGAATTTGTTCTGTTAATTGAGGACAGTGTTTCAGTGACCCCGCTGGCAGAACCCAGTTTCCATGCTGCTTTTATTAGGATAAAAAAAAAGGTCTCTGTGGAGTTTATAGCGCAGCCGTCAGAGTAATTAAAATAACTTTAGCGCTGAGAACAATGTGGCTCTATTGGGCTTCTCTGAGCTGTGGAGAGCTGCAGAGCGGAACAAGAACAAACAAAGAGGGGATGTTTGGAGAAGAAGAGAGCGGAGCAGATTGGATAAGATCAGCACGTTGCACAACCGTGTCTGTGCCAAGACGAGGCCCTCTGTGAGAAATGGAAGTGAGAGAAGTGGCTAACCACAAAGACAGAGGTTAAATCTCAACATGATGCCACCACCACCATGCTTCACTGCAGGGGTCGGTGTTGATGAGCGGGCTAGGGCTTTGCAGATTGGCGAATAAGATTTGTTTCGGGTTTCATCAGACCAGAGAACCTTTGTCAACATTTTTAAACTTCAAATTGAGTTTGAGGCTTTTTGTCCAGCGTCCAATCTATGGTTGCTTCTTTTTGGATATTGGATTAGAGCTTAAAGTCACCTTTGGATTAGGTTCTTTGACTAGAACCAAACTCTGATTTATGTTTTTCATGCATTTTGCTACCTCAGTTTTCTTTATGAAGGTATCTGCTCTAAGGAATACAGGTCGATATATTTTAGAATGGTAACTGTTTCAGAATTCAATCAATAAAAAAGTCCATTTTTAGTTCCATGTAGTAAAACTTCAAGGTAGGGTAAATTGTTATGCCTGGCACTTCTAACATCTCGCCCAGATTTACACTGATTAGGGCAGATTAGGGTAAATTTAGCAAGAGGAGCCTTTTATTAAACCCACGGGACCGGCGTGGACTGTGGGACCTGCAGAGTCGTGAGGTTCCCTCGCGGATAAGTGTGCACTCGAGGCCCTCTCGCCTGTCAAGGCCACAATCACAGAGATGACACGCAGCCACAATGGCTCCTTTCTTCTCTCCACAGACACCGTACCAACCCCCGCAGCCTACTCCACTGTCTCTGCAACAAAAGCGCCGTGTAACACCTCCCTCTGTTTCTTTCTCCTTCTGATCCCCCGCTCTCTCTGTCTCCCTGTTCAGGTGGTGTGGCGGAAGCTCGGCGACGCGGCGGGCTCCAAGCCGTCCATCCGCCAGCAACTCTCCGGAAACCAGTTTAAACCCCCGATGTAGCCCCTGGTCTCGATCAGCACACGCCAGCACGCCGGTCTGCCCAGAACCAGCACAGCTTCAGAAAGCAATCACCTGCACTCCTAAATAAAGCTCAGTGCCGACAGACGTTAGGGTCATGACTTTAACACGCTGCATTTTGTTTTGTCCACTTACAGGGATTTAAGGCAGCTAGTGATATCCATCCATAAAGCGTGTTCTCTGAATAAACCATCAGGAAGGATGGATACAAAATGAGATGTAGTGCTCTCTCGCTCTGTTCCTTTTTTCTCCATAGAATATTCCACAAGTTCTCTCACACTCCAGGATTGCTTTTTATCTGCATTTATTTTTAACGTGTTTTCCCAAGATCTAAACACTCAGTGTTGGGAGGAAACCAGTCAGTGTTTTGTTAAACTCAAACATAATCTCAACTCAAACAGACAGATCATGGACAATTATTTCAATAATTGACGGACCGATGATCTCTACTCCGTCTCGCACTATAGTGTCATGTCTGATGTTCTGTTTTAGACCGGTTTGACAATCGTTCGTAAATGATGATCTGTTTAAGATTACACTAGAGTTATACATACTGTACTTGCGCAGTTAGTCCCTTTAACACCGGGTACGCTGGATTAGCACAAGTTAATTTTTTTAGTCTTGTGTAGTTATGAAGACGTCTGGTCCCAAGTTCTTAACGTTCCAAAGTCTTAATGGTGTCTTAAAACAGCTAGTTGATGTGTTTGCGCTCTTAGACTAGCCGTACGTTTACACCAACAAATGACAGAATGTGTCGAAGTTCAAGAGGTATCTTCAAACCATTCTTGCGACGTTTTTTTGTAACCACTTGGAAGGAAGTAAAACATCAGCGTCTCTGATGGATGTGCAGCTAGCATGCAACGTCAATCAAGCAGCCAGTTTTCGGGCCGTTATTATATTTGTGTGAATCGAGTAAGCTTTAGAAGCTAAATATATACGCATATAATAAAACACCTACTGTTTCGGATGGGAACAAAACAGGCCACGCCCACAAGAGTGAGACGTAATGCTAGCGTGAATGTCAAGTCAGGACCAGCTAATATTCTGTCGTGGGAGTAAATGACGTGAGAAATTGACGGGTCTTGTGTAAACCAGGAGGTTTGTGCTGTTTAAAGGTGCGGTTTGTAATCTGAGTTCCTATCTAGAAAAAAGAAAAAAAGAAAAAATTTTATTTGAAATAGAAAAATATTGATTCATTTTGGATCTTTAAAGTTTTTTATTCCTAATTATAGATTTTAATTTACACATTTCTGGCCTGAGACAGACTCCACCCCTCTAACTTGATACTGGCTGATTTTCTGTCGAAAGGAAACAGATTGAGGATGTTCGTGGCTTCTCCTAAGAATGCGTGTTAAATGTAAAACTTTGGCGTCAGGATTTAAAAAATGACAAACCGCACCTTTAAGCTTAAATAAAAGACGCTTGCTGCATCCATGCGAAGCTCTAACCACCCGAAACGTCTCCGTGACATTTATCCCTGGCTAGATTTTTTTCTCTCTGAGGAAGATAGCGATTGACGTGTGAAGGTTTCATTTCCGGCAGCTCAGGAAATTTTGCTTGTGGAAAGGGCGAGTGTGGCGACATGAATCAGAACGCCTGGTGGTCATGTGACTGACATTACCTCCGTCGAAATTTCAGATGTGAAATAAAATCTCTTTAATGGCTGATATTTATAATTTCCGATATACAGTAAAAAAAGGATTTGTTCACTCAAAGCTTTAAACGATTGCCTGTAAATTTGCAATAATGTATACATTAGGTATAAAAGCTAAAAAAAAATAATAAATTGAGAGCGTGCGTAATGATCAATTAAGTCGTAATCAACTTTCAGGTGATGCAGCCATAACGCTGAGGTTGATTATTTTCCCATAACAGCGCATCCAGTGTTTTATTTCTCTTCAAGTATTTTTTTTTTTTTACAAGTTGCACTTTTTCAGTTCTCACTCACGTTACAGCAGACTCAGTACAAACTTGCTAACACTGGAGACTCCTTCCTTAAATCTTATCCATGTCTCCTTACAGAAACCCTATCACAGCAACAATTAGACTTTTTTTTTGTTTTGTGGTAATTCATGCCTCAGATCCAAATCTCTCAGTAAGTGGTTTCTACAGAATCAATGTGCATCATCACCTTTTAACCAATCAGAATCCAGAATTTATCAGCGCCTATCGGATAGGTTTATCGTTATCTGTAATGACTTTTGGCTGGATGTGCAGTTCTCCCAGAATTCTGTGTTCGAAGCCCAGAGGAAAGGGTTTGACGTGAACGAGTCGGACGTTTCTGGAACATCAGCAGCTTTCTGGTTTACACACACACACTCATGCAGTAAGTACACATGGGGAGGACAAAAAAGGCGAGAAAACAAGAGCCGTGCTCTCAACTGAAGTTCAGTCATTTTAAGAAGCCATATTTTTTTCCCCTTATTTTTAATAAAATCAGGGTTTCACAAAGTCGAACATTTCACTTTTTCCTTTATTGTAACATTATCAGTTCGGGTCTGATCTAACAGTTTGATTAATTGTCCTGGTCTTCTCGATTATGAGCCAGGATGCAGCAGGTGGCTTTTGGTAGTCTTGTGTACAAGTGTTTTTATTAATTATTCTTTTTTGTGTCTGTGTGTGTGTCTGGGATACGACTGAACAAAAACAAGCAGCAGTCATTTGGAAGTTCATCAATTACATTTTGATATTAATACAATAAAAGGATGCTCTAAAAAATGAGATATTCAAAACATTTTCAGGGACATAGTGTCCTTCTTGTCCAATTTAATCTAAACTACTGACTTTTTCTTTAAATATTTGTTTATTTGAAAGCACACACACAAAAAAACCTAAGAAAAAAACATAAATCCCACACCACTATTTTCCGACAATTTCTTTCAAAAACACTGCTTGGTTTGTAAGGGAGGACATGACATGGGGACGTGAGGACGTGATGATGCGACGTGACGATCTGTAATCCCAGTTCGTGTTTGTGGCACCAGAGCAAACTGTTGTAGGAGAAACTCGCCATGTAAATACCTCTTTCCTGTAGAATATTTGTAACTAGCATGCATTTATAATTGTTATTATTATTATTATTTTTGTTTTTCATAAGAACTGTACTGTAGGTTTCGTTTAGGAAATGAAAAGCCGTCGAAATGAGACTCGGTGCACTTCCTGTAGATGATTAAAAATAAAATGTACACTCTTTGTAAAGCTGTGTCTCGACATTTGTTGGAATTGAAATAAGCCTCAAGGCAGAGACTGAATGAAACAAACAAGTAATTGTGGAGGAAAAAAAAGCAATGTCGCCACCTGCTGGAAATTTGTGTGAACAGCACTCCTGTACAGTATTTTGTATTTACACTATGAGTGATGAAGGATTATTATTATTATTATTAGAACTGAAGCAATACTCTCCAAAAAGCTAATAAAAACTAATCCTAAATTGTCATTACAGCAAATAATCCTATATTAAATTTAAATTCCTAATTAAATAGCAAATATTCCTTTATTTCTTTATTTCTAATAATTTTTTATCAATAAATTAAACTAGAAACACATTTGAATTACATAACCTTATTCTATTTTAATAAGCTAATTATTATTATTATTATTATTATTATTATTACCGTTCTAATTATTATTATTACCATTTTTATAAAATAAGCAATATATCAAAATATAAATCAATATATTTATTATATATTTAATGAGATTATTATATTTCTTAAGAATTGTACTACTTAAGGCAAACGGTGTAGTGGTTAGCACTGTCGTCTTTCACCTCCAGGGTCCAGGTTTGATTCCTGGCCAGACTCGATTCCTGTTTCTGTGTGGTTGGAGTTTGCATGTTCTCCCTGTGCTTGGTGGGTTTTCTCCCACAGTCCAAAGATTAGGTTAATTTCCATTTCCAAATTGTCTGTAGTGTATGTGTTGGTGCCCTGCAATAGATTGGCACCCCCACCAGGGTGTATCCCACCATTAAATCCGGCACATAACTGTTCATAACATGGCTTTTACTCAATATTTTAATTTCACTTGTGGTGCAGGTCAGACAGATATCTAAGTAGTGGAAAAGTTTTATTAAATTCTGTCCAGCCAGTTTTGTGTGAGGCTGTAACAAAATTTGGCTGGACACACATACATACATTTGGACTGTGGGAGGAAAGTGGAGTACCCGGAGGAAACCCACTAAGCATGGGGTGGGTTATTTAATAAAAATATTAAATATGTAAATAGATTTTTATGCAGTTAAAGCAATTTAAAAATGTACAAAGTGGTGAATATTTACATATAAGAGTTATAATACATACAATATGAAGTGTATAAAATAAAGCTAATATATTTTATATATAATTTATATTATTATTTTTAAAATAAATTATTTTTAAAAATATTATTTAACCAGTGTTTAGATGTTCTTCATACATATTACATATTTAAATAACGATTTTATTGATGAATATTTGACACTCCACATGCTCCTGCTCCCTGCTGTTTATTTCTGTAAATCTCTCTCACTCCACTTTATCTCCTTTTATGGTCACTCGAGCGCGTGCCGAAGGGCTAAAGTTTAAATGACATTCTGGTCGCTACATAGGTGCACTACACATGCTTTGGAATAAAGGCTTGGCCCTAAAATGGCGGCTTTTCAGATAGGGCGGAAGTAAGCGGTTTGGGACACGACCGCCAGCTCCTTAATTCAAAAAACAACCTGGTAAATATAGCATGACGAATCAAATAAAGCAAAAAACTAAACATATTTTAATAAAACGCGAAAGAAAAAAATTGGTTAACGGAAAAAAACGGGTCAGGAAAATATAACGCATCCGAATACAAGGCAAACGTTTTTCTTTAACAGCCAATCATAAGGCGTGGTCTCCCCGTTTAAGGCGGAACAAACAAACTTACTGAGCCAATCAAATCCTTGAGCTAGGCGTTAGCGTCGAGGGGAGGGGCTGTAGGGTTAGGTTGCGCCCAGCTAGCAAGTGGGAGAGAACTGACAGCAGGAGCTTTAGGATTCATTTCAGAAGGTAGATTTATTTGACGTTAAATGTTTTTCTGAATGAGAGAGAAAGAGAGTTATATTCCAGCAGAATTAATGATTTAAGTGAAGACAGGACGGTTTAAACTTAAACAGGAATATCATGCTAACTCTCAGACAAGAGCTGCACAAGAGAGCTGGTGAGATTAGAGGGGCTGAAGCACCAGGTCTGTCTGTCTGTCTGGGGTTCAGGCCTGGAAACTCAAACGCAGTTAGGAGAGGTGTGTGTGTGTGTGTGTGTGTGTGCGCGCGCGCGCGCGCGTGAAGCATTAGGGGGTCATCTGCAGCAGTGTGTGTGTGTGTGTGTGTTCATGGCTGTGGGCCTGTGAGTGCTGTACTGTAGGAATGGAGAAGTCTCTCTCTCTCTCTCTCTCTCTCTCTCACACACACACACACACACACACACACAACAGCTGCACCTTCTTTAAACATAACACCAGTCTGAGTGTAGATGTATGGTAGTTTGTTGTTGTTGTTGTTGGTGGTGGTGGTGGTGGTGGTCGTCGTATGTGTGTGTGTGTGTGTGTGAGAGAGAGAGAGAGAGAGAGAGTCTGTCTGTTTAAAGACTTTGTTTAATTTTATGACATTTAAGCCTTAAACACGTGACCTATGATGAGGAGGAAGCGTGGGTGAAGAGGAGAATGGTGAGGAGAAGGATGATGATGATGAGGAGGAGGAGGAGGAGGAGGAGAAGGATGATGATGATGAGGAGGAGGAGAAGGATGATGATGATGAGGAGGAGGAGAAGGAGGAGAAGGATGATGATGAGGAGAAGGAGAAGGATGATGATGAGGAGGAGGAGGAGGAGGAGGAGGAGGATGATAAGGAGGAGGAGTAGGATGATGAGGAGGAGAAGGATGATGGGGAGGAGGAGGAGAAGGAGGATGATGATGATGAGGAGGAGGAGGAGGAGAAGGATGATGATGAGGATGAGGAGGAGGAGGAGGAGAAGGATGTTGATGAGGAGGAGAAGGATGATGATGAGAAGGAAAGGGTTGATGATGATGATGAGGAGGAGGAGGAGAAGGATGATGAGAGGGAGAAGGATGATGATGTTGATGATGATTAGAAGGATGATGATGATGATGAGGAGGAGGAGGAGGAGAAGGATGATAATAAGGAGGAAAGGGATGATGATGAGGAGGAGAAGAAGGATGATGAGAGGGAGAAGGATGTTAATGATGATTAGAAGGATGATGATGATGATGAGAAGTATGAGGATGAGAAGGAGGAGGAGGATGATGATGTGAAGGGTGATGAGGAGGATAAAGACGAGGAGAATGATGATGATGTGGAGGGTGATGAGGAGGATGAAGACGAGGAGAATGATGATGAGGAGAATGTGGAGGATGAAGATGAGGGGTATGGTGATGATGAAAAGGAGACGTTGTGTGTTAAGTGGGAGGATGGAGATGAGGATGAGGAGAACGACATTGATGAGGAGGTTGATGAAGACTATTTATAGAGGAGGATGCAGTCAGTGCTGTCGGATTTGTGAAGCTCTGTGCAGAGTTTATTTATGTAATATGCAGGTTAATGTTCAGCCTTTCTTTCAATTTCTCTCTCTTCATCTTTCTTTCTTATATTCTTTTTTTCTCTTTTATACTTTTTAAAAAATAAATCCAAACTTTTATTCATTCTCTTGTTTTTCTTTTTTTTTTTATTCTTTGCTTTTTCTACACTCCGTCCCTTTTTGTTTCTTTCTTCCTTCCCTTTATTTGTAACTTTCTCTTTCCTTATTCCTCTCTGTCTCCATTCCTGCTTCTCCTATTCTCTCTATCTCTTCTCCCCTTTTTTCTCTCTTTCTCATAATCATACATTCCCTCATCTTCTTTAATCATTGTCTGTATCTTTTTTCTCTACTCTTATTTTTTTATCTTTATTTCTCATATTATACTTTATTTTCTTTTTCTCATGTTTTTATGCGTTGTTACAGTAGCTGTATTCTTGTTATTCTGTGCTCTTTATAACCAGAAAGAAAATGAAAACTCTAGTCACTCATCTCCAGTCAGAGTTCCTGTTATTTTGTTCTACCGACTGAAACCAGCCCTCTGTTTTTAATAGTGCATAATTTTGGGAAATGGCACCTGTTTAGCCCCTCTCACTTTTACCTAAAAGGCAACCAGCAGGTTGCGTGCGTATGTGCATTCGTGCGTGTTTGTGTGTGTGTTTATCAGATGTGTAAAAACCTTCCAGTCATTTTATAGTGGTTGTAATGCTACTCACGGCCAGCAGATGGAATGTCACAAATCACTTCGGTGTAACTGCGAACGTGCGCCCTCTAGTGTTCACAGCGACATTTCACTTTTACAATTCATCAGTTTATTTATTGAATGTTTTATTTATTTCCGGCTCAGGGACCTATAACCCCGTAACCGAGCCAGACGATGGGCAAGAAGAGTCGTGTGAAGACTCAGAAATCCGGGACGGCCGGGACGGCTGTTGTGTCTCCCAAAGAGATGATGAACCTGATCTCTGAGCTCCTACAGAGTGAGTAAAAATTCTCACCTCACGTGCAGACCATCTAACATTACAGTGTAGGTCCTGATCTGTTTTTAATGTGCCTTTCTCCCAGAATGCAGCGCTGCAGTGCCATCTCCAGGGAAGGAGTGGGAGGAATATGTCCAGATCCGCACCCTGGTGGAGAAAATCCGCAAGAAACAGAAAGGTTTGGTTTGTTCCTGGTGTGTTCTTGGTTTGTCAACGTGTATCAGCGTGGAGACTGATAAGTAATGTGTCTCGCACCTCTTCTACAGGCGTGTCCGTGGTGTTCGAGGGCAGCAGGGAGGATTATTTCCCTGAGCTCATGGCCTGGGCAGAGGACTGTGGTGCGTCCTGCGAGGGGTTTGAGATCGCCAGCTTTGGAGATGAAGGCTATGGCCTCAGAGCCACCAGAGACATCAAGGTGTGTGTGTGTGTCTTGGAGAAAGTGAGCGAAAAGCTCATGAGTAATTAGAGAGTTACACAATTATAAACATGTTATAAGGGTATTTCTTTTCTTTTAGGCTGAAGAGCTGTTCCTGTGGATTCCCAGGAAGATGCTGATGACTGTGGAGTCGGCTAAAAACTCTGTACTAGGTGAGCTGCCTGTACGCTGGAAATCTCGTGAATGAAGGATTACAGACTGACAAGAAGCGCTTTGGTAAAATCGACGCTCTCGCATTGTAACAATGTTCTCTCTCTCTTACTGGAACGAAGACAGAAAGAGCCACAGAAAGACATTTAGCGTTTCAGGGTGGAGATTCTTCTTAGTTCTAATAATTGACTTTTGTAAACATAATTTTAATAATCACCACACTTTGTCATTAATTCATCAGTTTAAAAACAAACCATAGAACACTTAAAAAGGGCCTGGACAAATCTAATCAAATCAATATTTAAACTTCTAAGTACAATCCAAACAGCACTAAACCTAAATTTAAAGATGCAAAGCTTATTTATGGATTGTATGTAAATACCGTTTTGATGATTATTTTGTGTGGCGAGTCATGTATTGCCACACTGACCCCCCAAAAAATATTTTTAAAACATGTTTGTATTTGAGGTGGTAATACAGTATGTTGCAGTTCTTCTGTAATCCTACAGGTAGCGCACAATAAACTATTCCTATTGGCCCAGTTATTAGCACAGCGTTTTTTGCGGAGGGTGCAAATAGTTGCTAAGTTTATTTAGAATTGTAAGAAAATCTGACAAAAATAGCACAGTCAGGTTTACAGATGCACAGGGGTGTGTAGCATTTAAAGTGATAATATCGCCATCTGCTGATCATCTAGTTTTACTTAAGTACAGGATTTGTGCACTTTGACCACCTCTGATTATATTTGCTCTTAAGTAAGAAAAAATAAGTGATGTGTGTTGTGGATTAAACTTAAACTAAGCTGATTCATTTCCTAGAACAGGATGTCCCTGAAGTAGTTTATTCCTTATACGCCATGTAGGCTAGTTGTTTTAATTTAGTAATAGCTACACTAAACGCTGATAATTCTAAGTGCCAACGCTGAAGTCCTTATAATATGATAATAATCATATTATTATTCCTAGGTCTCACTTTAGTTGTTGCTATGGGGGCGATGTTTAATTGCTGATAATTTCATCTCGTCTCAGGCCCGCTGTACGCTCAGGACCGGATCCTGCAGGCCATGGGCAACGTGACCCTGGCTCTGCACCTGCTCTGTGAGAGGGCGAACCCGGAATCGTCCTGGCTGCCCTACATCAAAACCCTGCCCTCGCACTATGACACGCCCTTATACTTCGAGGAGGAAGAGGTGCGCCACCTGCTGGCCACGCAGGCCATTCAGGACATTCTCAGCCAGTACAAGAACACGGCGCGCCAGTACGCCTACTTCTACAAAGTCATCCATGTAAGTCCCCAGCTCGTGTCTTTTTCAACACATTGTTACGTTTGATTGAAACGCCCAGGTGGTTATCTCATGCTCATGAACTTTTCACGTGCTGTTAGAGGAAAAGTAATCAATGTCAGGGTGGTGCATTGAAGCGGAGTCACTGTTACTGTGCTGAAGCTGATGATTTTCCAGTAACAGCATTCTTCAAAATGTTTTATTCTCCCTTTGTTTTTTTTCTTTCTCTGAACAGGAAGTTAGAGCTTTATCTCTGACTGTTATGACTGGAGACTCCTTCCTATAATTTATATAGTTAAAAAAAAGGGTTTTGTCTGTGCATTGGTCAGAACTTGCTCTTTCCATGATATCTTTGCCAGATAAGTCAGATTTATTTTCCTGGTAATTCTGTCTTTGTGGTAATTAACTCGTAAATAATAATAATAAAATATAGTAGTTGCTAAAGTACCAAAAGTTCCTGTACTGAGGAACTTATTTAGGATCAGCTACTGAAATCCCACTTCTCTGACAAACTCATGAGGTGCAATGCAAGCCTGAGTCCAGCAGGGGGCGACATTTATTCCTTAATAAACCTGTAATCATCCTAGCAAACATCATCTGTCACATTCATTATCTCTCATAATCGGATCCAAAATAACAACTTGTGCTGTTCTTACTTTTAAGAATAGTTAGTTTTGTATGTTTTGGTGTTTTTTTTAAGCTTTATAGTGTTATGTTTTATATAATGCATTCATAGAAACTCTGAACACAGGACGTGATTTAAACTCGCTCTAAGTTTTACAGACTTCATTATTATTTACTAACTATCTTTGTATTTTCTTTATATTATCAACTCTATTTTATTACAGCACTGTTTAACCTTACCTTTTTTTTTTCCTTCCTCAATTAACGGTGTGCGGTGATGAACCAAATATATGGTGTGTCCGGGAGTTTTCCCGGAAAAGTTTGGGTGATAAGTTTTTCTTTCCAGCATTTGCTCTAATATATAAAACTGAGTCGAAATTCTCTCTTGAAGCTCCGTAACCCCTTTCTTGTCCCGCTGCACTCCTGGGGGGTGAGGGCAGCTGCCAGTAAGTTACACCCTCCGTCCATTCACGTTATCCTGAACCGTCTCTACTCGTATCCTGGAATCCTGGCTGGGATTCGAACTAGCAACCCTTCAACCCAGAGGCGAATGCATATCTCCATGCTTTCTGTTTCGTAGAGCTTTATCACCTTCATATTAGTGACCCTGGACCACACGTAAAGTAAAACATGTAGACTCGAACCAGGGAACTTGTACACCAACAGCAGTAGTGTAGCATTAACCACTACGCTACTGCAGGGTCGGGCCGCTGTGGTGCTTATTAGACTTTTGTTATAATAAAAGACTTATGGCAAGACAGTAAAGAGACTGCAACTTAAGAGATGTAACTAAATGTTCTTTCTGTTCTTGTGTCCAAGCTGGGATTTGAACCAGCAACCTTTTGATCTAGAACTGACACTCATCCACATGAGCTTTAGGAGCTTGTACGGGATCTATGTTTTAGAGAGCTCGTCCCCTTCAACAACAGCTAAATTAAAACACAGACTCTAACCATATATAAACGTGTGTTTGTGTATTTATATTACTCCCAATTGCAATTTATAAGCTCGAATTTTCATGCCTTTTAAGCACTTTTTTTAGTGACTTGTCTATCTGCTGCTTTTAATTTAAACACTTCTTCGCTCAGAGCAATAAATATCACGTTCGTTTACGTTCCTTTCCTCGGCTATCGAAGAAGCAATAATAATAATCCGCCCTGTTCCACTGAATTTCGCTCAAAACCTCGTCCCGGTGCTTTTCTGCCTCTTTCATTAGATGACTGTCAATTAGAAAAAGCTAATATTTCACATTATTGTCAAGATAAAGCATCAAATATTCATAAGGCGTAGTTAATGCGTTTGTCACGGCGTCTCCTAGTCGATCGACGTTTTCAGTCCGCGGTTTTATTAAATGTTTTCCAAGTCCTCGGACGAGCGAGCGGAGCGGGGCTGTCGAGTAATTAGAGTGGGTTTTATTGTTTGTTTTTTTTATCCAGCTCTAATCTGACAAATTTGTGGCATTTTGGATACACTGATGTATCAGGGATGTAATTAAGAGGATTAAAAAAAAAAAAAAAAACTAAAATAACATACTCGTCGCTTATTTTACTCGTCAGTTGATTAGGGATGTGTTTCTGTGTGTGTGATACAGTATGATGGTAGAGTGGTGACACTCAGAGGAGAGATGGATGATATGGATATCTGTGCATTAGGTGGCAGTAGAGGGTTGATGTTTTACTGTTAGACTAAAGTGTGTCTGGACCGAGTTGGAGCTCTGGGTGGAAAGTTCTGAAAGTTTTCAGTGCGAAGATATAAGCGTCGACGATGACACTAGTGGAATTTTTCATAAATTATCTCGTAAGACGCTTTCTTTTGAGATATTATACATACAGTATTTATAGAAGTGTATGCATATATAATGTATATTTTAAAGAAGAATGTTTTACAATGCTTTTAGTTTTTTTTTCTTTTTCTTTTTCCCCTTCTTTAATCCTTTATTTAATTTTCAGATGTGATGCGTGACGTGCATCATAGAAATACTTCCAGTTCTGCTGAAGTGATATTCGTGTCGCTCCCGTACCCTGGCTGGAAACCTTCAGAGTTTCCGACTTGTTTCTTGCTTGGCTGGAGATCTAGGATTGGACGCCGACTGTCCTGTCCTGTCCTGTTGTGTCCTGTCGTGTCCACACTACCACTCTCCTTCTCCTCCTTCCCTCTCGGCTCCTCAGGTTGTGAGCCGGTGTCACCGTAATGACTGCCGTCAATGTCAGACTCTCTCTTCGGAGGCGGCCGCAGATGACCGGGCTGGAAAATTAGCTTGTCGCATCGGCTTTGAATCGAATTGACCTGATTGTACCTTGCGCACATGTTGAGAGAGAGAGAGAGAGAGACTGATGTCCTCTCTGTCTTCGTCTCCCCCTCCCCCTCACATCCAGGCTCATATATTCTGCTCAAATGTATCTGCCTTATCAGGGAGAGGTCTTCCTCCTCCCCTATCATCAGGTCACACCGGCAAGGCTACAGCTCTCCATCTTCTGGAAAATATATATTTATATATTTAAAGGGAAAAAATATATTATGTGTATATATTTTTTCCCTATGCATTTTCTTTTCCTGGTGTAAAGAGCGCTAGGCCGTTGTCAGGGCCCTGTGATGCGTATCCGAGTGCTTTTTCTGTCCGCGGGGGGACCGGTGATGGCTGTTCTGTCCTCGCCAGGGCCGTGTGCACGGGTGGGGAGGGGGGTGTAGGAGGACCTCATAAGGTGACCCCGCTATGCAGCGAATGCAAAGTAACCTTGGTCTGCTGCATCTGCCGGCGTTGATGAGAAATGAATAGGGTCCCTGCGGTACTCGCTGCACTTCCCTTCCCTTCCCCGTATCTTGCAAGATATTTCGCCTGACCTTCCTCGAATTGCAGAGCAAAATGAACGAGGTGTTTTTATTTTTATTTATTTATGGTTAGACTGTCCACGTTTCTGCTATCATGAGTTATGTGATAATATATAATTTAATTAAAAGAAGAAACCACATTCATTCACTCATTCATTTATTATGTGAATCAGGTGATGCAAAGGAAAATCAATAATTCTGTGAAATGTTCCTGTAACGCCGCCGGGTCTTAAAAACACCGAAGGCCTCAAGGCTCTGAGGACCCTGAGCCCTCCTGCAGACCGGTGGCCAATTAGCTCAGCTTCCCGTCGGCCTCGTTAAAGATAGCCACAGCTCTGCGTGAAAGCTTTTTGTTTTTTAATTGATTTACGGGACGCTGCCCCCTTCTCTCCCCTTCCCTTCCTCGGCTGCCCCACGTGGTGCCAGTGTGGGTTCATCTGTATGATGAATTACCCTTCTCCGGTAATGCTAATGCATGGAGAACTCTCATCACCTCCGCTCTCCACACCTACAGTACGTCTGCGTCCGCGCTTCTCCATGCCGCATTCTTTCTCGCTTTCCAGATAATAAAGATTACCAGGAATAAAGCGGACGTGGCCCCGACTCAGATCAGTGTCCAGTGTAAAAGCGTGGGACACGGCATCGCCCACCATCCATCCGTCCCCCCCTCCAAGCGTCAGCTAATTATATACATAATTGAGTCTATTAACGCACCCAGGTGCTCCGGCTCTCCCTCTCTCTCTCTTTTGCTCTCTCTCTCCCCGAACTTAATCTCAGAGGGCTGAGGTTGCCATTATTGCCCGTTTAACCTGTTCTCGCACGCCGGGGAAGGCCATAAGGACGGTCTCCTGCATTTGGTCCAGCTGGCTATGAAGGTGTGAAGATGAAGGAGGAACGTCCTCTAGAGATTTGTGCTCCGTATTTCTGCCTATTACTTCCATCAAAGCTCCTAATACACTCAGTTTATCTGACAGAGGTTATTTATAGGCTGGATTTTTTTTTTTTTTTTTTTTTTTTTTTTTTATGGACATAAAGCTGAGATGCTGCAGTGCCGACCTCAAACCCCACGCCCTTGCCTTCTCCGGCTGCTTATCTTTAAATGGTTGTCTATCAAAAGGTTTGTAGGCGTCACTTTAAAGCTGGTCCAGTCCTTCAGCGCCGGCTTTGAAGGAGAAAAATCAGAGAAGGGATTGAAGGTGTGTGTTGAAGTGGTGACCGACTCGCTTTCTCTCTCTCTCTCTCGTGCTCTGTGTGTGTGTGTGTGTGTTTAAGACCAGATTGTTAACCTTTATCTTCTCCCGAGAGTGTTACATCTCAGTAGCCGGAGTCGAGGAGCAGGCCGAGTCCACGTCCCAAATCTATCCAATACGCCTGAATCAGCATCAGCGCTAGGCCTGCCTGCCTCACAAAGCAAGTGTGTGTGTGTGTGTAGAGCAAACCAGCAAGTGGTAGTACAGCGCTCAATTAGTGTCAGTGAAATTGATTAATGGGATGAGACATGCAAGGCAAAAGTTAGCTACCACCTCTGAGTGGTTTCATTTCATGCTTATTCTACTCCACTCGAGTCGATCTAATTATACCGCCTGACGTCTGCATGTGAGTGTCTGTGTCTGTGTGAGAGAGAGAGAGAGTGTGTATGTGCGTGTAAGAGTGTGCGAGTGTATCCTCTAGTGGTGGGAGGTATATCTCTATAAACGAGACACCGGTACAAATTTGTCAACGCTTCCTTTAAAATGCTCTGTCGCTCCCCCCCTCCAAAAAAAACAGCACACAGATGAAGATTCAGCGTATTCTGGCCCGCACTTTCGGCAACGTTTCACACTCGGACGTTACTGTACGTCGTTTTTGCACATTTTGGAAGCGTGGCTCTGTCAAAGCGTATCATGTGACACGGAGCGAAGTCGAATCCATACGACATGAAAATGAAATAACCGAGTAGGAGTGATTTAAGATGGAGTCCACTTCACTTTGACTTGTTTATTTATTTATTAGTTTGTAAACGGAAGGAGTCTCCCGTGTGAGCGCACTGTTGTGACAGAAGAGGTATAAATATATAGAATGTGTGACTAAATAATCAACATCGTTGTGGTAACAGTCGCTCCGCTTCATCTTCAATGTTGATTATTTTCCTACTCCAGCGTGCTTCTGTGTTTTATTTCTTCCCCAGGTTTACTCTGGAAAGCATGTATTAAAACCTGTTTGGTCACTTGATTAATCCTGACGAACATTCCCGGCCAGAAGCTAGATGATGAATTGCTCTGGCGTCCCGGCGGTGTTGCGCAGCGCGGGGCTTCATTTAGCAGGACGAGCGCCACACGCGCAGCCTCGGGAGCACCTGGGCGGGGAGATCTCTCCCACGTTCATCCCTCTGTCTATTTTTATAGTGACTCGTTTTTGCATGTTCAGGAGGGTTTTATGCTACGGCTGAGCTAGCTCTCTGCGTTTTTCCTCTTTCATTATAATTTTTTTTTCCATAGAAACCGAGTTTTTTTCTTTTTTTTTCTTTTTCCCTTTCCACCGTCCATGACACGCGCTGCAAATGAGCCCTTGGAGGGAGCGGGTCTGTTCCTTTAAATGTAGATTTCTCTGGCACCGGTGGCTCTCTGTCACCCAAATTGATGAAGCAGATTTATGACGGCTGCTGGGCACAACAAATTAAGTTGACAGTGATGTATGGGGGGCTAATGCCACGATGATCCCACTGTACCGCCACCGGACGCTCCTTCCTCCTCGATGCTCTTGTTAGGAAGCCACATAATGAAATTCCACTGACTGATTTGTGTGTGTGTGTTTTTTTTTCATCTCTCTTTCTCCTCCCTCACTCTCCATTCCTCCCTGTCTGTCCCTTTCATTTTATCCTTCCTTATTCTTCCTTATATGTCGTCCTTTCTGCTCGTCACCTTCGATCCCCAGACTCATCCCAACGCCAGCAAACTGCCCCTGAAGGATGCTTTCACCTTTGACGACTACAGGTTGGTTTGTCCTACCGTGTCCCAAATTTGAGCTTCTCTACTTTGTGTGTGTGTGGGGGGGGGGAGGGGAGGAGGTGGTGGTGGTGGTGGTTGGGGGGAGCGAAGAAGACGACGAAAGGGAAGAAAAAGAACAGGGTGGCTGTAAGGGTACGAAACCGGCCTTTTTAAAACGAGGCGTTTGTTCTCATTGTTCTTTCATTAGCACCAAATTATCTGTGAGGGAATAATTTATCACTGGTCCCGTTTTATCTTCGGATTGTTGAGCATGATGCAAGCTCCTGCTCCCGCCGGGCAACGTGTGAAAGGAATGAAATAGCATCTTGTCACAGTTAATGATTCAAGTCTTCAGCAGACTCTGAATTTTGAGAGTTTTTTTTTTTTTTTTTTACTAATTATAACCAAATCTTTGTCAGCAGACGTTAAAGGGAAAGTTCAGGTTTTTTCAGGTCGGTCTTAAATCAAAATTCAGGTGCTTAGAAGAAAGCGTACATTACACTAGCTCTTGGTACGTTTTCCTGCTCTAGAAACCGACCGTGAAGTTTGTCACTTGTCAGTACAACAAGAGTTATCAGGGATAAATTCCACAAGATTCATTCCATGCGAAAGTGCATTACAAAGTTCTGATGAACTTCTCATATGAAGCTTCTGCAATCTTACTGACCTAAATCAAGTTGGTATCTTTTTGTATTTAATACAAATTTACAGTAACTCCCCAGTAATGGCTAAGCAGAACTGCAGCGTGCTCAAATTTATTTATAACAACCAAGACCATATTAACATTTATGACATTTCAAACAATTTTCATCTTATCTTTTATTGTGTAAACCTGCTTTGCGAGAATGACAGTTGTTAAGAACGCTATACAAATATAATTAAATTGAATTTAAATTGAATTCCAATGTACTGACGTAAAACGTAAAAGATTGGACACGCCTTTTAGTTTAATGTTTATTATTATTATTATTATTATTTATGTAATTTTTCTACATTCTAGAACAATACTGGATTTTTTGCAAAACTATGAAAACTAACAGGAACTAACCTGTTCTATTGTACACTACCGTTTAAACCGTTTGGTATCAAAATTCTTTGTTTGTTTAATGATTTATTTTCTACATTCTACGACAATACTGGAAATTTCAAAACTATAAAACAACACATATGAAATTAGGCAATTATGTAACAACAATAACAGTCAGTTGTTATTTTAAGACATGAAGGTCGGCTCTTCTGGAACAGTTCCTGCAAGAACAGTATTGTGTCAAGTGCAAAAGCCTTCAAGCTCCATGATGAAACTGTCTCTCATGAAGACCTTCCCAGGAAAGCAAGACCAAATCATTACTTCTGCTGCAGAGGAGAAGTTCATTTAGAGCTACCAGTTACATCAGAAATCACCAATTAACAACCAGCACCTCAGATTAGAGCCGTTATGAAGTATTTACAGATCATCAGTAGCAGATACATCTCAATATCATGTTCAGAGGAGATTATTGTGTATTTTGGATCAGTATTGTTTTAAAATGTAGAAAGAAATAAGAATTAGGAAAGACCATGGAGTTAGAAGGTCTTTCCAAATAATTAGCTTTAAGAGAAATGCAGTTTCCTTTATCTTATGCAGTACTCTCTAATCTCTCTATAGTTTTTGTCACAAATTAACTTTATAATAACTTCTTAAAGCCAAACCTCAAAACAATTCCTGATCTGTACAGAAGATCTATGTGTATTTTCACAAGATTTTAATACGTTTAAGGGAACCATGCAGATCATTCCAGAACAAACAGGAACATCGCTGCACCTTATAACTAACCCGTGTTCATGCGATTAAACACTAGAGATGGGGGGAAAAAACTATTCAGTTACGTATCGTGTTTCTTTTGTGCAGCAACTCAACAAGGAAACGAATCCGCCCAGTTTGTTTTACTTTCTGCTCAAGAGCGTGTTGCATCTCATTTCTTTATTTTACCTTTTTTGCTAAGTTTAATAACGTCCGCGCTACAGCTTCCACATACAATACAAAACTGATTCCATTTCCCACAAATACTGACTTTTTTTTTTTTTTTTTTTTTACACCAGAGCATCGCTGTTTCTTCTTCTTCTTCTTTATCCGAGTCAGTGTTGAGCAGAAAGGAAAAAATGATGATGGTTTAAATTTCATGTCTTATACAAAGCAATCAACTCAACGTTTTAATGTTTAGATATTTTGAATATTGTTAAGCCTTGTAAGAAAAAAAAAACTGCTTAAGACAGATTAAACCCAAAAAAAAGTGTCCAAAAATTTAATCGATTCGACAGTGTACTTGTGATGTCAAATCTATCACACGGCTTTTAAAATCCTAAAAAATCTATAAAATACTAATCTATAGCGCTTTTTAGAGTTGACATTTTCGCAAAGCAGCTTTACACAATCAAAAGAATTACTGAAGTTTGTATAAAATGCGAATGTCGTGATCTGCGTTTTAAAACAAATCTTCCCTGTATATGTAAATGTATTATTTATTCATCTAGCAAAACCAGAAGTCTGGCCCACTTAAAGCGGACCTTTAAAGACATTTTAGGTTGTGTGCGCTCGTGTGATTCATGACGCGATGTACGTTCATTTACCAGGGTGATGGGATACAGGATGCGTGTGGCGGCCATTCTGCTTTTCTGTAGTTAAGCTTTAAGATTTTAAAGAAAGTGTTTGAAAAAACTTCTATAAATGTTAAGAAATAAGACCAACATTAAAAATGTAAGGGTAATTAACCAGGTGTGTGTGTGTGTGGTGTAGGTGGGCCGTATCGTCTGTGATGACCCGTCAGAACCAGATCCCTACAGAGGATGGCAGTCGGGTCACGCTGGCCCTCATCCCACTTTGGGACATGTGTAATCACACCAACGGCCTGGTGAGTCCCTCCTCTCTCTCTATCTCTCTCACATACACATAGAAACACACACTCTCTTTACCCCAAACCTTTTACTACAGCTAGAGAGAGAGAGTTTGGTTTCATTCTCGCTCTCATTTAATCATTTAATCTTGTGTGTGTGTGTGTGTGTGTGTTGTACACGTGCTAGTGTGGCGATCATACACAGTGCTTGTACGCACGCTTTAGGAAAAAGTAATGCTCTAAAGTAATGTGTTTTTTCCTGCTGATTGTACCCAGGACCTCTCGGGATATTTTATTTCTATTCGAATACTGCGGTTTTGATTGCGTTCCGCGCCTCACGCCACAGAGCAATATATAGCTTCGCGCGTGGAAATGCGTTTAAACCCTGCGCTGAATTTCACGTTTCGGATTGCTGAAAATGAGAAGTTATTAAGACGCTTAATGAAAGTGTTTTTTTTTTTTTTTTTAAAAGAAGTCCCCTGGTTAAGGTTTTAATAAAAAATGCATATATATATATATTTTTTCCTCTCCAGTAATAATCTTGTTTATCGTGAAGTTGTGACAAATTGGGCAAGTTTTATTAAATTTCAGGAAATTTCTTTTATCATCATTTAATTCCTATTTGTTTGTGCACGCTTTAATTTAATGGCGATGTTTTGAAATACGTTAACGTGCCTTAACCTGATTACTTCCTTTTCCCGCTTATAGCCTGTGTGGGGAATTTTTCCTTTTATTTTTAAACACCTCATTTCTGGTTAAACACTCTCTGCCTTTTTTAGATTACGACCGGTTACAACCTGGAGGATGACCGCTGCGAGTGTGTTGCTCTGCACGACTATAAAGAGGGCGAGCAGGTGAGTGAGATCCGGCGCTGCGAAATCCTGCACGGCTCATCAATCCGTATCTAGCCGTCCAATCGCATCACAAAGCGAAGTTTACCCGCGACGTTTTCCAGGGTTCCCTTTGCGCCGCTTAAGGCTGCGTGACGCCCTTATCAGCCGTCGGCCATTACAGGGGCTCGTGGGTAATATCTGAGGCGAGAGCGCGGGAGGATACGGAGGGTGCACACTGACAGGACCAGGTGGACTCCCGGACTCCCAGACTCCCCCTCTTCTATGAAATGTGAATTATTTGATAAGACTGGCGGAGGCAGCTGAGGGAGGGAGGAAGAGGCCGCCGTGTGGGACGGAGACGGGGGCGGGGAGGGGGTTTGGGATTGTGCGAGCGTCTCCCCATGCCAGGCTCTTTGATCCCTGATTTAACAATAGCACTGAGCTCTCTCTCTCTCTCTCTCTCTCTCTCTCTCTCTTTATCTGTCCCTCTCTGCTCTTTCCGCTATCTGTAAGTGTTGTGGGTGTTATATATAAAGCGGGAATACGTGAGCGGGCTGCGCAACCGCGCCACTGAAATGATGCGAGTGAATTTCTGATTGTAAAGTTTATCATCCGTCTCATCCCGCAAAGGATCTCAACCCGCAGAAACTCGAGGTTGGATCCTCGCACTTGAAAAAGTTCCGTCCAAAAGGTTTTAAAAAGGTTTTACTAACAAAAAAAAAAAAAAAAAACACACACTCGCATTCACTCAGCGTGGGGGAGAAATGAACCGGGGCTGGAAATCGAACCCTTCTGAGTGTGCTCTCGTGATAAGTGATAACGTGACACTGTTACTTGTTAGCAGCTGCACAAATTTGATTATTTCTTTTAAAAACCCTGTATTTTGTCCACTAAAGCTAACAGTCGCTCTTTATTAAAGAATGACGCGTCTTGCTATGTATCCGTCTACAGTTCCATTTAAGAATGTCGCATCATCAGCCTCTCGTCTTTTTCTCTCTCTCATTTATTTGAAGAACAATTGATTCGCAAGAAACCATGAATATTAAATACAGCTTTATGTCTGACACTGAAGACTCCTTCCATAACTGATAACATTTCACTAAAAAGATTCCAAAACGGAATTTTATTGCTTCCATTTTTTCTTTTTCGTAGAGCAGTCTTCTGTACTATAACAATGATTACAGTATATACAGGTTTAATCTGTTTATCGTGTTATTGTAATGTATTAGTATATTGATACTATCTTTTAATGCTTGTTTTTTATTTATTTTTCCTCCAGATCTACATATTCTACGGTACGAGGTCTAACGCCGAGTTCGTCATACACAATGGCTTCTTTTTCGAGGAAAACGCGCACGACCGGGTGAAGATCAAGCTGGGAGTCAGTAAGAGCGAGAGGTTGTACGCCATGAAGGCCGAGGTGCTGGCCCGCGCTGGGATCCCGGCGTGAGTAAAAAAAAAAAAAAAAAGAGCGCAACAGCTTTTACTGTCACTAGGAATAAAATTTGTATACATAACGGCGGTGTAGTGGTTAGCTCTGTGGCCTCACACCTCCAGGGTCGAGTGGTTGATTCCTGTCTCGGGTCTGTGTCGGGTCTTGGTCCTCCCACAGCCCAAAGACAGGAAGATTAGGCGAATTGGTGTTCCTAAATTGGCCCGTAAGCCCCCTGCGACCCTGAATACAGGATAAACGGTATAGAGGATAAATGAATAAACATAAAATAAAAAAAAAAGGGAATAAAAAGATTGTTAAAAGTGGCAGATTTGTCGTAGATTTAAAATGTTTTTCCCCCCTTAATTATTTTCTAGTTAATTGTGTTCTTACGAAAATTTACAACTGATGACACTTTCTTAAAGTCTTTAACTCTATTTTTTATGGATTTTTGTCTTGTGACTTTCTCTGGTCTGATAAAATAATAATACAAACTCATTAACCCACACTGAACAAAACCGAATCTGAAATGAAATCTGATGTAAAAATAATAAAATAGTTTTTCTCTGAAGTTTAACATGACTTTGGTTTGTTTTGGGGATGTCTGCCAGTTCCACTCTTCACACACACACTTTAATGGATCTGAGGTTAAGCTGAATATGCTCTCCTTGAGATAATATTTGGGCGAATCAGGAACCCGGCATTGGCTCTGACAGTGTGTGAGGGTTCAACTTCTCCCTATTAAATTGTGTGTGTATGAAGCTCAGGGCACGGCGTAATCTTATTGCTGTGCTGCACAGAAAGGAAAAATGTATTTGCTCTGTAATATTGTCGCCTGGGCATTGTCACATTGATCAATCCGTCGTAAAAAAAACTTCACCTGTTCAAGATTACCTTTTGATTCAACCGTCCGTTATTTTTTTTTTCTTTCTCTTTTCTTTTTTTTCCCCCCTGAGCGTTTGCTTGTTGAAATCAGAAATGAAAGGGGAGACATAACGCTCTTCTGTAATTAAGAGATAAATTATAAATGATTTTTAAAAATGCATTGAGTATCCGTCGTCGCTTCAGATCAATCGCTCGTCATGTGACGTGGCTGACGCTGGAGTTAATAAGGAATTCATCTGAAGATCTGCTTTGATCCTTTTTATCTCTCCAGGTCAAGCGTTTTCGCCTTGCACTGCAGTGAGCCGCCCATCTCAGCCCAGCTCCTGGCCTTCCTGCGTGTCTTCTGCACGACGGAAGGTAAGACCGCGACACACCTGCTGGTTATTACACACGTTTACACACGTTTACCTGATCAGGACGTCGTATGGCACAGCGAGTTTGTCTCATGAGTGACCGCATGTCATTTCAGAGGAACTCAGAGACTACCTGGTGGGTGACCACGCCATAAATAAGATCTTCACGCTGGGGAACGCAGAGTTCCCCGTCAGCTGGGAGAACGAGATCAAGCTGTGGACGTTCCTGGAGACGAGAGCCGCGCTGCTCCTCAAGACCTACAAAACCTCATCAGAGGTACAGCGGAAGCACCTTGTGAAAAAAAAACAATAAGAATAAAAGAGATGGTTGATACTATCCAGTTATGTATCACGATCTTTTATCATAAGTTGTAACGCCACACTGACTCCAAAATCAATTTTCACATTTTATCTACTTATTTTTTTAATTCACTTGAGGTGATAAAATGTTGCAGTTCCCTCTATAATCCTACAGGTGGTGCACTTTGAACTATTCACACATTGGCAGGCAGCACAGCATCTTAGCCCCTGGGTTTCGTGATATTGTATCATTTGATTCCTGATGATTTCTGTCCATAAAGTATAATATACATGTTACAAAGTTGTAAATGAATAAAATTTCTCATGCTACAAATTGTTGGGTTGTTGGTTATTGACTGTCTTTTTGACATATAATAGTATTGGTATGTTAACCCGCTGTGTGTGTGTGTGTGTTTCAGGAAGACCGCTCCATGCTGCAGAAACCCGACCTCTCTCCGCACTCCCGCATGGCCGTGAAGCTACGTCTGGCCGAGAAGGAGATCCTGGAGCGAGCCGAGGCCAGCAGCCGGGCCAAGCGTCTGCGCTTCCAGAAGCAGCTGGACGACGGCGCTCCTCTGCCCGTGTACGAGGAGAGCGACATCGCGCTGTTGGAGAATGCCGACGCCAAGTTGCCCATCGTCCTGCGCCAGCTAGAGGAGGAGGAAGATGACGAAGAGCTAAAGATGCCGCTCCTTAACTGTGAACGAAAGGCGAAACCGAAGGAGAACGGAGGAGAGAAAGCAGATCCGAGCGCACAGAGAACTGAGGATACGTGCAAAGATCAGGAATAGCGAAGTCCGTCGCGGCCGCGGATTCCTGCTCTTTATTTATTGATTTGTTTTACGTGACTGACGAATAGAAGTGAAAGCAATCAAAATGAAAAGTCTGTTGTGTTACTTACGGCTTTTTTTTTACATTATATATACAACATAGATGTGAATATTTCAAATGTTGTACCATGCCCATGTTTTTGTTCTAACAGTGCCACCCACTCTGGTTTATATTTCGTTTTTCTGTTTATTTGAAGCAGGTGGCTCCTCCCACTCAGGAGGAAAAAAAAAAAAAGACACTGGCTTGTTCAGGATGACTCGGTTAACCCGATCAGACGTCATCTTGTTGCATTTATTAAAAAAAAAAAAAAAAAACAGTTTTGTTTTAACGTACATAATGTTTCCTTTTACCAAAAACTTCACACGTTTAGCGCTGGGAGCGACGAGGCTAGCTCATAGCACTTGTGCAGTACCCATGCTTTATCTTTAAAAGGTTGAGAAACACGCTGTAGATTAACAATTTCAAACTCCATCTTCAGCTGCGCGAGTATGTTTAAATTAAAAAACAAAGTTTCAATTTGTAAAATTCTAGAGAATTTTTTAAGTGGTCCATATAACTCCATAAAAATGTCATTGCGGCTGTGTTAGATGGCTGCTTCATAATGTTGATGTAGGAATAAGTTAGCAGTAGTGAGCGTACCATCCCTGCTGAGTGCTAGCTTTTATAGAATAGAATAGCAGAAGCGTTTGCAATTTTATTATTTTACTAAAACAGAGCTTCACAGATTCAGAAGTCAAAGTTGCACTAAATTATGTACGTTCATGTACACAACCTTGTACTTTGTTCGTAAATAGTTTTTTTTTTTTCTGATTGTAACTTTATAGCTAAGAAATCTGAAAAATTTTATCCGTCCTTAAAGCTAAACCGCATCGTATCGTAGCTTGCATTACTTGTTAGCTACATCGGCACTGGAGCTCAAGTTGAAACCTCAAACTTTTTGGTTGTTACCCAAATCATAACAACCCAAACCCTAAACGTGTTCTCTAATCAGCTCCGTCTGGTCGAAGTGAAAATTGTGTACGTTTATTCTTTTCTTTCATGGACCTGTTACCTTGCCGTAACGCTTGTTCAGTTAAAGCGTTTGCTAGACAATCGTTTTCCTTTATTACGTTCTGGATCCTGCTTTGCTCCTGGATTAAATCCCTCCAACAACAACAAACGAAAAAGGACAAGGAAGTCGCTGAGAATGTACTTCGGGGACGTTCAGTATATTTTTCTGAAAGCAGTATATATATTTTTTTTCTTTCCGTACGGATTGTTGGCCATACTCTGACCGAACCTTATGACGGTTAGATGCTCGAGACTTTACTGAGACGTAGTCTTGCTGTGAATGTAGTTTGAAATGCTTCAATCTCTTCACGAATAACTTCCTCGTGTGAACTTTCCTTGCACGATTGCAGAAGTGATCATGTCTTTAGTGTTTATAACATTTGTTTATTGACGTCAGGAGCCAAACTCCTCACATCGCTAATGTTTATGGTTCTCTTAAAGCCTTAAAACAGTCTCCTGTGCAGGAATTCTGCACTCGCAAGTCCCAAGGTTTTTCCTACAGTTGTTCTCATTAGTAATTTTATAGAGTGCATCTTGTGCATTTAAAACGCAGCTCAAATAGTGCTTTACAAATGGATTTATGTATATAGAGCAAAATAAAATAAATATACTTTCCTTGAAGTGAGAGCAGATTTGGTAAAAGAATGTAAAACTATGCTAGTCCATATTTTTAAAATAATTGTAAAAAGCGTAATGAGTAAAAAGTTTTGAGCTGCTTTTTAAACGTTGCTGCTAATGAACGCTGATCAATCATAAGCGCCAGAACCACACAGAAAGGCTGCGTCACTGTTTTTCACTTTGGGGACGGTTGAATAAAGTGTGATGTGAATGACGGCGTGTCAGAAAAGCAGAGGTGTAAGGATAAGGTAAGCTTTGACAACAATAAAAGACTTAAACCTGATGACGTGTGTCGGTTTGTTTCTTGTGGAGAAAAAAATTGCAGTTGTAAACGATGACACCCTGAGCTGGGCAGTAGTTCGGGGGAGGGAGAAAAAAAATATCAGGACCATACAAACAAATTACATAAGTGGATTTATATTTTGTACTTAGTTCAATGGGTCTCTAATGTCTCAGTGTGTACCATCCGAATCCCTGCTTTTTGTGCCTTTTTTTATTTTTGTATTGGCCTATTGTGACCTCATATAAGACGAGCCCCTCCTCTGTTTTGTTTCTTAGCTCTGCTGTTCATTTTTATTTACACAGACGCCCTTATCCAGAGTGATTCACCTTTTTATCTCCTTATACATCTAAGGGTTAAGAGCCTTGCTTAACGGCCCAACAGGGGCAACGTGGTGTTGGTGGGATGACCGTGCTACCTCTACCCCTACCCCATCACTAAAAGGGGCGTGGCTTGGCATTTTATAAATAAGTGAAAATGGGGTTTTAGAGGTATTCCAGCTGGGACGTTAACACACAGCTCTGAGACTTGTGTTAATTTGTTAAAGAAACAGTATGATATGGGACCTTTAATTAAATCTTATAAGATTTGAGAATCTTTAGCTCTTTCTCAGGTCCTTTATCTATCCATGACCACGAACTTGCCCCTTAATAGATTCCATCAGGAGCACAGAGAAGCCTTTCGGGAAAAGATTAAACTCCCTCAGGATTCATCTGAAGATGTTAAGGTCCTCCAGTACACAGACTATCGTTTGATGATGACTTAAGGTCCGTTGTCTTCCTCCAGTGATAAGAACAAGGGTTTGGATTTTATCTAATGTATTTTTTTTTTTTTTGCCCCTTACCACCATTACAAATTTATTAAAGAAACATTATCTTGAATCATTTAATTCGGGGCAATTAAATTTTGAAATACGGCATTCATTATTCATGGGCTTGGAGATAAAGCCCCCTTTAATCCTTGAATAGATTATTATAATGGGCAGAAGGGTGGGCAGTGGTAAACGGGGGCAGCGCCGCACTTGTCCGGTGTGGTTAGGATTGCTCGTGTCACATCTGAGAGCAGGCGTGTGCTGCTTCCTCGGCCTGCACCAAAGGAATCTGGCTCATGAATAAAACACCCGCTCTATTAATATACAATGTGCCTGAGTGCATTCAGACGGAAACCTTATTGTCATGCACGTATTTACCAATATGTCTCGCGTCCTTTGTCCGAGCGCGCGCAGCTGTTGAGGCGGATCGAGGTTCTGAGGTTGGCTGTTGAGCTGTTCGGTTTCAGATAAAATCCTGACCTCAGATACTTACTGTATATGGAACTGATTTCCTGTTTTGACAAACTGTGATCTGACAGCTGAGTGGAAAGGGAAATTTTTTCCCCCTCCATTTTTATTAAAGGAATTTATAAAAAGTTTACAGCATCGTGTATTAATGGACGTTCTTCTGCAGTTCATGGGCTGGTCGCACCCACAGAGGTTATGTCAGGTCATCTAGTACTGTATGTCGGCCCGTAACTTTATTTATTCGTGCCTCTTCAGGACTTATTTTGTCTCGCATCCAATATGATTGAAATCCAATTGAAATATTAACATTACCAGAGTTCATCCGTTCTCATCAGTTTTACAGGCGAAGGGAAAGCAAGGGCCATTGTGTGTTAGTGTGGCATCCCTGTACGATTTCATAACAGAATATGGGCAGGTCATGTGGTCTGATGAGTCCAGATTGAGCCTATACCTAAGTGACGGGCGCGTCAGGGTAAGAGGGGAAACACATGAAGCGATGCTTCCATCATGCATAGTGTCCACTGTCCAAGCCTCTGGAGGCAGTGTTATGATCTGGGGTTGATCAGTCGCTCAGGTCTAGACTCAGCAACGTTATGTGGAAATAAAATAAAGTCAGCTGACGACCTGAATGACCAGGTTATCACATCTATGGAGTTTTTCCTGATTTTCCCTAATAGCACAGATTTATTCCAGGCCTCAAACTGTAAAAAAAAAAAAAAAAAAAAGGTTCTGGATGCACAAGGAATCATTTTCACATATGAATGGATAAATAGACGACCGCACTGTAATCAAAGTTCTCGTAGCTATGAACATCAGTTCAAAAACGCAGCTTGTTCCACAATTATTACGTTTCATAAAGTTGTTCACGTGGAGCCATACAGTCATCTTGTACACTGTTATGATATTAATAAAAAATTTATAAAAAAAACCTTGTAGCCATTCATTCGTTCATTATATCTGTCTGCTTTAAGTGCTACCACTGCACTCGTAACTGCTAAACCGTGAGAAGAATGGAACCGTGCGTACGCGTTGTATCGCTGCAGAGCACATATTAGGCTGCGTGTGATATAAAGTGGTGAAACTAGTGAAAACGTTATTTTTACAAAGAGAACAGTAGTACCGCTCTTAATAGCACTGAAAGTGTTAAGGCTGTGTCATGGTAGCCGCATGTAGTTCTGAGAGCGCTGCAGGCGGTTGGAGCGTTCTCCACTTTGAGTCTGAGATGTTGTTGGACTGCGCACGGCCTGTGGTTTCCGCGCAGGCCGTTTAAATGCTTCTCATGCTAACGGTAACATATAAAAAGCCCATGAACTGCAATGGCACCTGATGTCTGTTTGTTTGAAGTGGTCACCATTAAGCGTTCGCGTTTCCTCTCGTCTCCTGCTCATCGGCTTCTTTTTTTTTCTCTTGAGAAAATCTACTTTTTTTAAGACTTACTGTCTGAGGTTCAATATAAACATCTAGTGTACTGAAATGATTCACAGTTTTTAGATAAATGTTCTAGGGGCTGGGTTTGCTTTTAACAAAGTGTATGAATTTGTTTAATGTAGATCAGAGCTGTCAGTGCTGTGTGTGTGTGGTGTGTGTGTGCATGTTTGTGGGGTTGTACGTGAGAAGAAGAAAAAACGAAGAATGTGAGAGCTAAATATATGTATTTATGTGGTGTATGAATACGAGATTCTGAGAATGATACTTTTCAGAGAGTAAAAAAGACAGAAGCAGAGACCAATGGTTGTATTCATACATACAGATATACAGTGCAGTACGACCATGCAGACTGCACCATCTGTTAGTCTAAATAAACACTCCTCCACTCAACTATCCACCATCTATTTATCCATCCAAATATACTGTCCATCCACCCATCCATCCATCCAAGCATTCATCTGAACAACCAGCCATACAGCCAAACATCCATCACATCAACCATACACCAATCATGTAACCATCCATTTGATCGATAAACTATTCATCCATTTATCCTACCAATTTAGCCATTCATAAATCCATTTATCCCTCCAAAATGCACCCATGTATCCTTTTAATCATTAAATTATCCATCCATCCATCCATCCATCCATCCATGCATCATCTCATTTGTTCAACTGATAATCGATTACCAACTAACCAACTAATAATAGATCAGTAATGTTATCTTCCTCCAATCAACTATCCACCATCTACTGTATCCATCCAACCAAACATATGGTCCATCTATACATCCATCCATTTACTCATGCGTTCATCTAAACAACCAGCCATCCAGCCAAACATCCTTTCACCCCATCAACTATACGCCATCCATGCAACCATCCACTGGGCTGATAAAATATCCATCTATTCTTCCTATCAAACTACCCATCTATAAATCCATTCATCCATCCAAACTGTGCCCATGTGTCCCTTCAATACCATTCACCCATTCATCCACCCATCATCTTAATTGTCTAACTGATAACCGTGCCACACATCCAGCCAAATAACCAACTAACCAGCTCATGTGTCAATCATCCACCCAACTAGTTGCCTCAGTAGGACAGTTCATGAGCGTTCCGCAAGACGAGGACTTTAAAAAATATATATTTTTACTTGATGAATGAGCGAGTCTTGATATACTCGATATCATCAAGTATCATTTGGCACTCATGCGCTTCTTGTTTTGACGCTAAGCGTCACGTGATTACAACTGAGCCAACGCTTCTTGTCTTTATCGCTCTGCAGAATTGTGGGTAATCGATCTCCATGCTAGGTTTCAGTGCATCCAAGTCATCCTACACACCCATGCAAACACAAAATAAAAGATGCTTTACAAGCACACACGTGGTCACAATGCTACTGTATGCAGCAGCCCCCTCCCCCCTTCCTCCTTTCCTCTCTATGGTCTCAATCAGTACAGCCACCATTCTTTTCAAAGGTAAAATGCAGTTTAATTTGTTTTATTTTTACTTAATATTTTTTTATTAACAATTTTTATATGAATATTTTTGAGTTGGGGAACAAATCATCTCAGTTTCCATTAGTTCTTATGGGGGAAATTTGCTTTCATATAAGAGTGCTTTGATATACAAGCACGCTTCCAGAACGAATTATGAAATCCAAGGTTCCATTGTAATAATAATAATAATAATAATAATAAAATCAGTAATGTAGTGCCTAAGTTGTCCTTATTTTCAATTGCTAAAAATCTTACATGGAGACTTACAAAGGAAGCAGACACGACGATTCGTCCTCTGACAGGAGCACTTGCTCTTTCCTCTCACTTTGTGCTGTTTAAGATTTTAAAAGGTGAACTAATAGCTCAAACAACACGAGTTTCTCTTCTACCCAGCTCACAAAGTGTATCCGAACACAAGTCACGCTTGGTAACGGCAGCTCACGGTGAATTATGAACTACTCCCCCGCTCACTTTTCCGCTTTGCCCTTTTTTAAGTAGCACTTTTTAAGTTGCGCT
Source organism: Clarias gariepinus (assembly GCF_024256425.1). NCBI lineage: Eukaryota > Metazoa > Chordata > Actinopteri > Siluriformes > Clariidae > Clarias > Clarias gariepinus. The sequence goes on from NC_071112.1 coordinate 29,205,570, forward strand.
TGTTTGTGCACTGTGGGTTTAACTTGGGTAAATATTTGCTGGATATCTATCTGCTCTGAGACCAGCCATCAAAGGTTTTGATTTTTTGGCTTCGCGTGAACATCTCTCGCCCAAAAGCCGTCCCTCGTCTGCTTCCCACTGGCCTCAGCAGTTCTGCTTGAAAGTAGCGAGAGTTCAAGCTGCTTTCCTATTCCTTTTCAGTAGCATTTAAATTTTAATCCCACTTAAGGCAACTGGAAATAGTATTTTGCAACAGCGAAACCATTTATAATTGATGCCTTGTCGTAGCATTCTCATGTGGCACCTTACATCTATTGTAGACCCTGATATGATGGTATATCTGGAAAAATTATAGTCTGGAATGGAATAGATTCTAGCTGGAAAAGAGTTCTTTGATGGTTCATCCGGTGCTAGTGTTGTATTCCACAAATTAAAATTTTGAAGATGGCTGAGTGTTTTACCTACTTCCTATTTTAAAAAGAAAATCAATAAGTATACAGAATAGGATCACCACTTCATGTAGGAGAAGAAAATGTGCATGGTCCTTCCATACCCAAGATGTTGCAAGAATGTCTCATTTCTTTTGTTTATTGTTGTTTTATTCTGTGCCTCCTGAGTAATGTAGTAATGGGGGAGGACAATGCCCCAGATACATGGCCGGGGTGTATGTGAAATGAGCTACGTGACCGCGACGGGCTTCGTCCATCCCTGCAGAGCTGTTAATTCATGTTGCCTTGCACCGCCGCGAGAGAGGGGGACATCATTCTCTATTCTCGCAGGTCAGAGTAGGAACAATTAAGTGTGGAGAGCGCGGGGGGCACCGCCGAGCGCCGGCCGACAGTTGATGAATGTGCGGGCAGGCTGCAAGTGACAATATGCAGACAAGCGAGATCATTTGCAAATGGATGCAGGGAGACAGAAAAAAAACGAGAGGGCTAGACAGAGAGAGAGAGAGGCAAAGTCAGGGGGAAGGGGCTTTAACCCTTTCTGGGCATGTCTTTCACGCAGGTTTGGGGGTATCATTTGAGGATGCCATTTATAGGGATGCAGATTCACGTCTGAAATGTAAATAAAATAAAGAGTTTACATAAAAATTGGTCAGTCCTGAGCCTTGCTTTGAGTTCTGCCGAAGCTGTAGTCGCACATTTGTACTCTGAAGCTGTAGTCGTGGGTGGCGCGGTGGGAAAACCCCTCTTCCTGTTAAGAGCGGATGGTTAGGTTGATGGGTAAAGGATGATCTGAATGAAATCAAAGTCCATTAGCCTGCTAGTGACGGAATAAGGAGCAGCGCTAGTGAGTCAAACCTCCCATTAATCATGCTCTCTTGTGATATGTTAATCCGACAGCATCTATATTTAATGCCGCAAAGATGTGAAGACCTGTAGATGTTTCTTTTCTCTCTGTAAGCGATGGACTGGCCTTAAACAGGCTAATGCAGGACAATCTGTTTGTTCCTGTTTAACTATCTAATTCTACTGCACATGCTCTAATAAAAAAGAAACATGTTCAAATAATGTGTCCTTGTCCCTCATGTGAATGCATGGATATTTGCCCTGACTTCACCTTCATGTGCATGAAAGATACATAAGATACATAATACTGTCCTTGAGGGCCAAACCCTCCCCCATGATGAGTGAAGAAGGACAGGCAAATGAGGGAGCACGGATGCGTAAAGGTGGGTGGTAGGGCTGAAATCTGCTCTCGGAGAGAGTCCAAGTACGAGACAAAGGCACCACCAGCCCGGCTTCCTCCTTCACCTCTGCAGCTCTTAATTGACCTCGGGGTATAAAATGAGTTGTAGACTGGAGCTTCACTTAAGAATCTGACATGTAGATCAATCACAGCGTTGATCCTAACAGCCTTAACAAGGTGCATGCCTGTGACTCGGAGGACGTCTCGGACAGCTCGTAGTTTCCTCTCTCTCCCTGTCAAAGCTTATGAGCATGGAGTTCTGCTTCCATCAGCTGAACAGAGTGGTTTTCCATTCTAACAGTCTCTGATCCTTAACAAAATTATCATGATAATGTAATCTGATTGATCAGGAGGCATTTATTATTTTTCTCCAATAACAATGTTAGCAGGTTAAGGTTTAAAGCATAACAAACAGATTTTTGGTCTTAATCTTTTAGGACAGGAAAAAAACATTGGCTGATGAGGGAATGCCTTTTTGGCTGTGATGATGCAAGTTAGAAGATGATCTGACTTCTTTTGCTGACGTTCTTAACTAGAATATGATTGAGTACAATGCCTCGTTCTGCGATAAACAATCTTTAGAAAATTACTTTGTTGATAAAAGAAAATAACCACTTATTACAATAATAACAATTTTTATGGCAACACGCTGGCTTAGTGCATAGCTCCATTGCCGCGCATTTCCAAGGTTGGGGGTTCTGTTTTTAGGAGCTGTATGTATGTTCTCACTCCTAATTGGCCATAGTGAGTAATTGTGTGTGTGTGTATGTGTGTGTGTGTGTGTGTGTGTGCGCGCGCGCGTGTGTGCACATGTGTGCACATGTGCTTAAAGCTAATAATAATGGTATGCATTATTTATTTTACACATACAGGTATAAACCATCCAGTCAGCCATCCAGCCATCCATCCATCCATTTATCCAATCAGTCAGCCATTCATCTATCCATCCATCCATTCATCCATCTATCCATCTATCCATCCACCCATCCAGTCAGTCATCCATCCATCTATTAAGGCAGCCATCAAATTAGTCATCCATCCATCCATCCATCCATCCATCCATCCATTCATCCAGCCAGTCAGTCATCCATCCATCCATCCATCCATCCATCCATCCATCCATCCATCCAGTCAGTCATTCATCCATCCATCCATCCAGTCAGTCAGCCTTTTAAGCAGTCTGCCATCCAACCATCCAGTTGCCATCCAACCAACCAGCCATTCACCTAGTCAGCCATCTATCTATCAAGTGAGCCATCAACTCAGTCATCCATCCATCCATCCATCCATCCATCCATCCATCCATCCATCCATCCATCCATCCAAATAATCAGCAAACTGGTCATTTCCATTCATCCATCCAATCAGCCACCCATTCTTTTGCATATTTAGGACTATGTTATTATTATTATTATTATTTAAATCCTTAATTTTTCCTACCAAACTGCATCACAAGGGAACAAAACTCATCAAAGTCACAATTAAATTAGATTGAGACAAACTAACACAGCATTTCATTTTTATGAATAATTAGTTGCATTAAAGTCCCAGGTGGCCTCGCCTTGAAGTGGATCAAACTTCTAATGCTCTGAAGATGATTTGCTATTTTTTATTTATGGCACTTTTATATACTGTGTTGTCTTGAGATCCCTTGAAAATACTTCATTGTATCTGATGCGGGCTTCCTGTAATAGAATTCTGGCTGGTGTTCAGAGCTGGCGCGGTCGTTGTTCCAGCATTGTGTGTTTTTTCTAATAACCAAAGAGTATTACAATCTCTTCACTTGTACACAGACAGAGGGGAAAACTGAATTTGTGTCTATCTTGAGATCAATATATATATGAGGAAGAAACAGAAAATGGCACGCTCGAGCAGTGAGAGACAATATTTGGAAATGTGTGTCTGTTTTTTTGACATGCCATGATCTGGATTTTTCTGACTTGCACATGAACAAAAGATCTTGCAGCGGAGAGGAGGTGTGGAGACACTTGTTCTTTACGATGTGTACTTCAAGCCCTGCCAGCCGTACCCCACTTCTTGTTCCTGCTTCATCATTACCCAAATCATTTGATCATTTTGTCTGATGTCCGTGTATTATATTATGTTCAGACATCTCAGTTCCTGCATCATTCACCATGCTTTCTACCTGCATGTTTTTAGGAGGTCGGAGGAAACTAGAGAACCTGGCGGAAACCTGTACGTCACACAGACAGCAACCCTGAGCTAATGACTGAATCCGTGACCCTGAACTGGTGAGCTGGGATGCTACAGGCTAGACATTTTAGTATACAAAACTTCATTTAAATGTAAATTTTATTGAGTAATATAACACTACATTATACTAGACAAGTGGAATATGTTCAAAAGGTCAAGTTTAAAATTTGAATATTTATACACAGCAGCTGTGTGCGTCCTTGACCTCTTACCGACCCACTCCTACAGACGCTCACAGCACAAATTCTCACCTATTAGTCTGTTTCTGTAGTATCAACCATTACCAAAATTCTTTCGATTTGTTTATTACTTGATTTCACATTATTAGGTGAATCAAACTTTAATACATGGCGATGAAAAATGTTACACAAACCTGCAAGCAATGAAAGTGCAAGAAGAAATCATCATTATCATTATAATCATAATTATACACTGCCTGGCCAGAAAAATTGTTCCAGAATGGTCAAATTATTCGCTTGCATCAAGAACAAAAAACATTAAAATGACTGGAATTGCATTAGGAAGTGGATGTATGTAAGCTTCGCAGGAGAAATGTTGTCCAAAAAAAAACAACATTGACAGTCGAAATCAGAGCGGTGAAAGTTTATTTCCATACACACACAATGTGATGAGAAATCACAGGATTGGGACTAAACAGCTGTGAGTCCATAAGAAAATCACTTACTATTTAGACTAATAAAAAAAATTTGATTTGCTAGCGAGCGTAAAGATCAAAGAGCAAAGGAAAAAGGTCATGTGACCTGATGAGTCCAGAGTGATGGGCGCGTCAGGGTAAGAAGGGAAGCACATGAAGCGATGCACCCATCATGCATAGTGTCCACTAGAGACAGTGTTATGATCTGGGGTTGATCAGTCGCTCAGGTCTAGACTCAGCAACGTTATGGGGCAATAAAATGAAGTCAGCTGACGACCTGAATGTAGTGAATGACCAGGTAATCACATCTATGGAGTTTTTCTTCCCTGATGGAGCGGCCATATTCCAGGACTCAAACTGTGAAAGCTGCATGAGGAATTCGTTTCATACATACAGTAAAACAGACACCATATTGCAGACTGTAATCAAAGCCAAAGGAGGTCAAAAGAAAGTGTGTGTGTGTGTGTGTGTGTGTGTGTGTGTGTGTGTGTGTGTGTGTGTGTGTGTGTGTGTGAGTGTGTGACTTGTTTCCTATATTGTAAGATTAAGATTTTTTCTTAATGTTTTAGTGGTCTAGGTTAAAGTTTTGTTCGATGTGGCGTCTCAATACCGTCGCGACTTAACAGTCAGACGTTTAAAAGCTGGAGCACTCTGTAATACATGCTGTTTTTCTACATCTCACCCGGAAACGTTCTGGTTACTCGCTATGAATTCAGGCAGAACATTGCTGGAAATTGTACAAGAAACTTTCCTCCTATTCTCATCGTGTTCCACCAATTGCTGGAACGTTTTTTTTTTTTTTTCTGCTGCGTGAATGAATATTGTCCTCTTCCTCTCTTCTCACATTTCCCACTTCTCCTTCTCTTTGTCCTCTGTTTGATCTTCAGACATTCGTCCTGACAGCGAGGCTAGTTGGCCGGCTGGAGATCCGCCGTGCCACAACTCATCTCGTCTCGTTCTCTGCTCGTCTCTGCGGTGTGTCCACCTGAGCGTCCAGCTCCGGTGCTCCTGTCACTCCTCCGCCGGTCAGCCTGAAAAGGGTACAACTTTGTTTTTAGGTCAGGACGGCGGGAACGGGTGAGCGGGTGATGGAGATGCACTCCGACATCGGAGTATCTCCTGGTGCAGGCTGAATGCGGGAAGTGCACTTCACTAGAGAATGGATTCTTCATCCAATTTAAACCTCACTTACAGTCCTTGCAAAAGTATTTATACCCCTCAAACTTTTCCACATTTTGTAACGTTACAACCACGAACGTAAAAGGTATTTTATTGAATTTATTTCCATATAATTGGTTCCATCAGAGTAAAGGGGACTGAATACAAAGGCATTCTACACCTTTTAGATTTTATTTGTAAAAAATTGTTGAAAATCATTGAGCATTCTACTTGACAATGATGTGCCAGTTTGTGTTGATCACATAAAGGCCCAGTGATATACATTAACATTTGTGCTTGTAATGTGACACAATGTGGAAAAGTTCAAGGGGTATGAATACTTTTGCAAGGCACTCTCTGTCCTCATATGTAAACTAACATCATAATCAGTTTCTAGAGAAACTGAATGTTTCATAATAATTTTAAGAATAATTAATGCATGAAGCATCTGATCATGAATTATCTGATCAATATTTCCAAGAAAAGGAAGCAGATGCAGATGGAACACACACATGTTTGTGCTTATTTATAACACTTAGTTTCGTTATCATGACTTTTTTTTTTTTTTTACCTATTCCACATATACAACGGATCATCTCACAGAGTGTCTTTAAAGTAGAAAAATTGTTTAAGTCACACAACGCAAAAATGTCCTGGTCTGAGCATCTGCTTTGCAAACCTTTTGTGTACACCCGAGCAGAGAAAATGTTAAATGTTAAGGCCCTCGCTCAAGTTCTCAATGGGTTTTCTGGTTTAAATCTGAGTTTAACCTTTTCCTCATTTTCAGACTTTTTCTCCCCCTGCCTACAGGTGATCGTTCAACCAGAAGAGGGCAGTGGTGGCCAGTTAATGTGGTAGAGCATAATTAATGAGACGTGACTGACCTATGATCCGCAGCAGCAGGGACAGAGACCTCGAGAGCGCGACCTGGTCATTAGACAGAACATCACGTCTGGAAAACATGATCCGGCCTGCACGTAGCTGTGCCGTGTCAACGTGCTGAATTTAATCAGACTGTGATCTTGTTTTGGGAGGAGATATGATGGAGATGCTGCGGGCTATGACGAGTCTGTGTGTGCCTGTGTGTGTGTGCTGTATTTGTGTGTTTGTACCCTTTTGGACTTGTACTCTGTGTATCGTGTAATCTCCTGATGAGACATTGATTTTAATTCCAGATAGAGGATGGGCTGATAGAGATAATCGCAATTCCGCCTACGCTAATTTATTAGACACCGCTGCATAATTAAGGGCAGGCGTGCTATTGATAACGGATTAACACTCACTCACTCACTCACTCACTCACTCAGCAGTACATTTCCTCTACATGCTGCATGCTTTCAGGCTGAAAAGGTCAACTAATAGAAGTGTACATCTCTCTATATCTCACTATAAGCCTCCTGTCTCTCTGTGTCCTGCGCCGGGGACGACAGTGAGATGGCTGATAACGTTCAGTGATGGCGAGGCCCTTCTCCTCTGATCCCGGGGTGATGAATCGAGCAGCCGCAGAGGAAAAACGTGAAACAAGCAGATAGGAGCCAAAGAAGAGGCCGAATTAAGGTCCTGCGGAGACAGCGGGGCGAGGCAGCTGTGGAGAAAAGGGGACGTGGCCGGGTGTGTGAGAGCCAACACACAGCCGGGAGCACAGAGCCGGCGGCGATAAGGGAAGCGAGAACTTAATCTTCTAAAGTGCTGATGGAGCCGGATGGGAAGCAATAAGGCCGGAACCTTCGCTTCCCAAAGAGGACACCATTATTCAACATCGGCGAGCGAACCTGGATAAAAGCCTTGTGTGTGTGTGCGTGTGTGCGCATCTGCATGTGTGCGAACATGTGTTTCTTTATGTATTATGTATCCCCAAAAGCACTAATCCCCACACAGACTGAGTGCTGAACTCCTTAAAGGAGCAGTCTGTATTTTTAGAGCCCTCTGCTGCCTGGGAGATGAATTGCAATAAACTTGCAACGAAAGCATTAATAAACTTTTGCCTCTCTCAAAGCGAAAAAAGATTCCCCTCTAAAATATGTACACCCCGCGAATGGTCTTTTAAGGTAACATTAGTGTAAATAAGCGGGAATGTTTTATCTGGTAGTGCAGGGCTTAATTCAGGGCCAGAAGAACCTAGCCACATCCATTCGAGCAATAAAGGGTAAATGCAATAATTTTTTTATTTGACGGACTACCAAAAAAAAAACAATATATAAATAAATAAGCAAATAAAAAATTTATAAATCGTTGTTTGTGTTTCATTAGCATTCAAAAACACAATTCAAAATTTTGAGTGTTTTTTTGATTCACCAGCCACTTACAGTATAAGGTATCAGAAATTAATTAGATTATATGAGTTGACCTGCTCTGATCTGGGTCTCTGGTGTCTTTATAGACAAAGTTTGAAAAACCTTAATAAATATAAATAATACATAAAATAAATTAGGCGGCATGGTGGCTTAGCGGTTAGCACGGTCACCATGCACCTTCAGGGTTTAGGTTCAATTCCCACCTTGGGTCTGTTTGCATTTTCTTCCCGAGTTTTCTCTGGGTTCTCCAGTTTCCTCCCACAGTCCAAAGACATTATGTTAATTGGTGTTCACAAATTGCCCGTAGTCTTTAAATGTGAGTGTGTGTATGAGTATGTGTCCTGGGATGGATTGGCACCGTGTCCAGAGTGTACTGGGATAGGATCCAGGCCCCGCGGCGACCCCGTACACAAGATGATGGTAAAAAGGAAAAAAAAGTGAATAAATAAAAATAAAAGGTTATACTATCTCTATACAAACTTATAAGGATTTTAGACCAAACTGCCTTAAATCCATAACCAGAACACTGTCCTTTTTTCAATTAAAAATAAATAACATTTGGTTAAATGAACTCACCTAAACCTCACGATTTTCTTCGAGCCACTCGTTGTTGCTTCAAGTCTTTTGTGTTGTTGTTGTTGGGGGTGTTTTGTGTTGTTAGAGCAACATACAACCACAAACCTCTCTCAGGAATACTAACTTTAACACCAAACACCAGAATCAATACACACAACAGAAACATATCAATATACACATAATTAATGTGCTTCAAGTGAGAGTTTTCCTCTAACACAGTGCAGTAGTTCTGGCATGGAAGAGAGCATCTCATGTGTATACCTGCTTACTTTCAACAAGACAGTCACATACAGAAATATTGGCACCCACAGACGTTACAAATCACAGCACTGAAATAACCACTGGGGCGGCGCCATAATAGGGGCAAAGCCAGTCACGTTACTCTATGGTTTGAGGGCTGTTTTACTTTCACTCCAGCAAATATTTTTATTTGCTACAACAAAACAGAAGAATTATAATATATTTACTATGTTAACTAATTAATAATTTTTATCAAGGTACCAACCAAATTGTCAGAAATGTCAAAAAATCTTCTCTTTCCTCCTTCTTCTCTTTTTGTTTCTCCTCATTTTAATTTTTATTAAAAAGATTTATGTCCATAGTCCATAACTTTTCATATCTTTCAGGGGAAAAATTGAGAAAATGTATACACACACACACACACACACACACACACACACACACACACACACACACACACACAGTGTGAAAAATACTTATTTGATCTCCTGTAGATTTTAAAGTTTACCTACTTCCAAAAAATTAATGGTCTATTATAGTTTTAATCATAAATTTTAATCATAGTTTTATTGTAAGGGATAGAGACAGAATATCAACCAAAAAATCCTAAAAAAAAAAAAAAAAAACACATGACACAAATGTTATAAACTGATTTGCATTAAAAAAGAATCTCCAAGCAGGTTTGCGCACATCTCAGGGGAGATTTCGGTCCACTCTTCATTATAGATCTCCTTTAAACCCTTATGGTTTCCTGCCTGTCACTTGGCAACTTAAGGGGTTCAGCTCCCTCCATCAATTTTCTATAGAATTAATGTCTACAGTCTGAGACTGGCTCGGCCGCTCCATGACCTTAATCTGCTTCTTCTTGAGCCACTCCGACTATGACCCATCTTCAGAAGGATCTCATCCAAGATTTTACAATACATGGCTCCTTCCATTGTGGCAAAGCCTGCCTGTACCTTTAGCAGAGAATCAACTCCAAAGCATGATGTTTCCACCTTGACTGTAGCGATGGTGTTCTTAGGGTCATAGTCAGCATTTTTCTTCCTCCAAAAACTGTTGACTTGAGTTGATGCCACCTTCTCCCAATCCTTCTCTGTTCATTGGCAAACGTAAGATCAGCCTGTACATTTGCCCTTTTTGATGAGGATGACCTTGCAGTGCTAAAGGATTTTAATCCAATTAATAAAATCATAAAAATAATAAATGTATTTTCTAAGTTATAAATATATATTGTAAGCCTTTTGCTAAATATAGTAGTTATTTTCAGTATGTTTCTTAAACATAAACTTTCATAATTTATTATCCTTAAATAATGAATTAAAATAATTAAAATGTAATTATAAAATGTATTTTTAATAATTAGAAATAATATAGTCATTTTATAATCAATCAAGTAATTCCTTTATTATTTAAAAATATTTTAAACAATTATACTTTATGAATAATTATTTGTGCTTGTTTAAAAAGATGTTTTGTTATTATTATTATTATTATTATTATTATTATTTTAAATCCATGCACCACCAACACCATCTGTTTCACAGGACAATAAGAGACTTTGTTAGTAGATTTTTTTCTTCTTTTATTAAAGTCACTTCAAGTCAGTGAGCTGGAGAAAGAAAACTGAAAAGAAAAAAGTTTAAGACAGTTTCAATATATTATTTTGCAAATTGTGAGCACTGAGATTAACATTATCGAGTATTCGGTACATACTGTTTTTGTCCAAAACTTTACTAGCTTGCTGTTTATGATGTAACCTTTATATCTGACATTCTAATTTATTTTCATTTCCAGCACAGAAAATAAAGCAATGTATTTTGAATATAAAATATTTTCTGAGTGTGTAATTTGATTCACACTAACACCCCCCCTACACACACACACACACACACACACACTTGTACTGTCGTTTCCTCAGAGCCTTATACAGCCGTTAGAGATTGAAGAAAACCCAAACTGGGATGAAACACTATCACGGAGGAGGTTGGCGTTTCTGCTGGAGATCTGCACATCTCTTCTCCGTCCTTTAATCCGTGCGAGTTGTCAGCTCCAAGCTCTGAGCGTGTAGGTCTCGTCGAGTGCAGAAAGCGAACTCCGCAGATTGTACTTACACGTTGAAGGTTCTGACTGTAGATGGAGGTAGAAGTATTAAAAGCTTATGAAGTTCTGCGAGCGAGTGTATCCCAGCTTATCTGATTATTCTCTCTGATAGGATGGCCTTCCTACTTTCTACATCTCTCTCTCTCTCTCTCTCTCTCTTGCCTAACAATCCTCTGGTTTCACATGATGTCAGGCCTGGCGCAGTTTCCAAGCAGCTCTGTTCCTCTAAACAAAAACAGCCGATTAGAGAAGCACCTATGGGACGGATATGAGAAAAAAGGCCAGGACTGAAAAGGTAGCTAATCGTTGTAAATGCTTGTCTTTGGCAGTGCTCAAATTCTCCATCTGTTGCCAAGATTTTGCGTGCTGTATTCTCTCTCTCTCTCTCTCTCTCTCTCTCTCTCTCGGGATCGGCGGAATCGAAACTCTATTCCGACTGCCAAGCAAACTGATTTAGTCACACTTTGCTGCTATTTTTCTTTTCAAACAATCACATGTAATGAGTGAATGCTTAAACTCCCCAACCCTGTCTCTGATCACCGAGAGAGTTTTAAAATGGCCGCCAGACCCGGAGTGAACTAGGTCCATCATGGTTCCTTGTCACACACATCTTTCTCCTGTATTGTAATATTTTTATTCCATGGTCCTGTTGAACCCTCCATTCTGAGGATACATTCATAAGGATCTCTCGCGGTTGTGCAGATTCAAATCGCAGGTTATATTAATGTTCACGTTTGAGCCACATAAATAAATATTAACTACTTTTTAGTGGTAAAGGTGTGAGTTTTCCCCAGATGGAAAGCCTTCAGCTCTATAACCTGTTTTTTGTGAAACGGAAACGAAAGGATAGAAAGAAAGCCTAATGCAAAAATAATGGTTTATAACTGCTATAGTGGAACTGATAACAGGATCTAACTGGTTTTAAAGACATTCCACGACTTTAAACATAACTACAAATGGATAGAAAGTATGAAATTTTTTTATGTTAATAAATTGCTGTATTCTAAGAGGCATAACCCACTTTGAAACATGTTGTTATAGGAAAATAATCAACCTCAGTATAGTGACCCCCCCCCCCCCCCCCCGCCCCCATCACACCACCCTGCTGCTGATTATTTGTCTGTAACAGAATAAAAGTCTTATTTAATATGTTTTATGGCTAAAATGCACATTGTTCACACTATATGGTATTGTTTTAAGAACACAGCTGTCTTTTGAAGAATACTCGGTGCACTTGTGAAATTACATAATGCACCAGTTAGGGTTGGTACTGTACAGTAATTAACAGGTCCAAGTTTTATGTAGAACTTGGGAACCCGAGGTTCCTTTTAAAAAAAGATTCAAAGTAGAACACTGGGGGACAGACAGAACCATTTTGAGTATTTTATTATATGATTCCCTTTTCACATGTATTTTTTTTCATAGGTAATTTCTTTCTACATGCTTCCTTTTTATTTCTGATTTCTTTACACATGAGTATTTTTTTTTCACATAATTCTTTTAACATGTTAATTTTTTACTTGATAATTTTGCACAATCCATTTTTCACATTTTTTTTTTTTTCACTTCACTTGATTTATTTTACATTCAATTTATTTTTCACCTTGGATTTGTTTCCACTTGATTTCTTTAATTTTACTTTTTTTTTTCACATGTCAGTTCTTTCCACATAGTTCATTAATTTACACGATATTCATCTCACCTGCCATATTTTATATGTGTTTAGATGTTTTTCACATGACTTGTTTTTATCCACCTGATTCATGTACAGTATCATCGTATTTTATTTTCACGGGTCAGTTATGTTAAAAAAAAATTAACCTCTGACTTTCCTTCATATGATTTTCCCCCCCAAAATAATTCATTTATGAATAAAAAGAAATATTTCACCTTATTTATTTACAGCCACATGATCATGATTACAGTTTAACAAACTTAACAAACACAGAACTTCGTTCTCGTGAATGAAAGCCGTAAAACTGATTGACATTTTCACACAGTGAGCACAGTGCGGTGATGAGACTCTTATCTGCAGTTTGAAAAATGGAAACATTTTTTAAGAAGGCCGTAACGTTCGTGAATGAAGATCCTGGCCGAGGTGGCTCAGAGCCCACTGCAGTCGTTCCTCAGAAGGGTTAACGAGTAGAACACCTGATCCTTAAGAATCAATGGATAATTTTCTGCAACTTGCGAATGAGACGCAACTGTCTGTGGAAACTGTACACACAATCATTCACCAACACCACTTGCACGTTACTGTAGTTATTACAGTCCTGACTTCACTTCAAGCCATTTCCACGTTTGGGTCATTACAGGAGCTCTTGGGAGGCCAGCGTTTCAGACGTGAATCAGGGTGTCTGATCATGGCTCCGGCTTTTGTACGAACCTTGATAGTGTCCAGGCACTAGTGAAATTGGATAAGTGCTTCAGTTTAGCAGAAGATTATATAGAGAAATAAAGGGAGTTTTTTACTCTCATAACTGTGTTCTGTGATTCTGCACAATCAAAAGTCCCAGCTTATTTCACTTTTTGCCATTTGATTATCTTTCCTGATTCATCTAAACATAATAACATTAAACCCTAATAAAAAAAAAAACAGTAATAATTTATCATGGTCAGGAAGTAAACATTTACTATATAGCATTAAATGATCATAATTGTATTTAAAACATCTTAGGTGTGCGTTGATCATATGTGTTAGGATTAGACACAACTCTAATAGAGGTCAGGTCAGGTTTTATAGTATTGATGTATCTATATGTGTAATCTAGTACTGTAAAAATCAATAGATGATCCTGATCTACTGTTTGTAACATGCTTATTAGAAATAATTAGAAATAATCCTATGAACTCCATAAACTATTGATTTATTAGGTACTATAAGTGGGATGAGGAGAATCAGTGTGCATATGTGTGTGTGTGTGTGTGTGTGTGGGTGTGTGTGAGCCTGATTCAAGCCAGTCTTCTGGTTCACATCTGACATGCAGCTAGCCAACAGAGGGTACTGTTGCATTACAAGTCAAGTACACCTGAAAGGCCAACGCAGCCGAGCTCTTAAACGGCAAACGTCTGACTGCAACCGTGTCAATTCAGTTATTTAATGCTTTTAAGTTCACTTCCTTTTTTTTTTTTGTACATGATCTCTTGAGTTGCCAAATACTTTCACTCATTTCAGTCGTCATGTATCAGTGCCTGAAAAGACATTATTTATGAATGCTGGATTATATCACAGGTATCTCATCACTGTTAAATGACTTTTAATAAAGGAATGATGAAGGCAGTTGACGTACAAGCAAACTTAAATGTTTTGTGTGTGTGTGGGTGTGTATTTGTACGTATGTGAAGGACATTCTAAAATTCTAAATGCATAATAATTTCATCCTTATTTATTTTCAGTTGTATTGAAATGGCATAGAAAGTGGAAACGTTATACTGATGCATAAAAATACACAATGCAGAAAAGTGACTAAGAATCCCCCCCACCCCTCTCTCTCTCTCT